>NC_137788.1:6129164-6456664 GCF_963383645.1 Muscardinus avellanarius | reverse complement strand
TGACTGGAGAGCCGCGGACGGCGTGCGGCAGCATGTAGACTCGTGGTGCAGAGACCGGTTTGCCCATGAGTAGCTCGAGCTGTCGTCTTAAGGAAAGCACCTGAAATGCTTGCGGTGCCAGGGCTTGAGCTTTGAAGTAAGAATTAGCATTAAAAAAATCTGTCCTCACTGTGAGCCTCACAGCCTCTCCACACTTGAAAGGCTTTTCCTAGGTGAGAGGTGGTTGATAATAACATGTAATGTTAACAAAATACCGGGCAGTGACTGCGCCGATATCTAGTAGTTCTCCAGAACTTAGTGAACCCGTATTTTCCACATAACTACTACATGACATTACGGAATCATATCTGAACTAAAACATTCATTTAAAGAGCATTGTAGACAATGCTTTAATGTGGGAGAGCCGAGCTAAAGATTACTGGGGAAGCTCTAGAATCACAGCGTATGCAAGTCTGCGAGGCACTGTCTCTTGTTGGGCTTTGGTGGAGTAGCAAAAGGGCAGTTAGGAAATATTCTTCACCTTTATTTCTACAGCCACAGGTGGCTAGATTTCCTTCATATTCTTTAAAACAACGTATTGAAACAGGCTGAATATAAAAACGTAAAGCCCGAAGTCAGATATTTACAGGATTTGCAAAATCATGAACACTATCTCCACTTTCACTGTTTTTTGTTTGTTTGTTTGTTTGTTTGTTTTGCGGTACTGGGGATCGAACCAAGGAGAATTCTACCTCTGAGCTACATCCCCAGCCCTATTTTTTTAATTCTTTAATTTGAAACAGGGTCTCACTAAGTTGCAGAGGCCTCACTAAGTAGCTGAGGCTGTTTGTGAACCTGCCATCCTTCTGTCTCAGCCTCCCAAGTTACTGGGGTACAAGCTTGCGCTACCACGCCTGGCTCTCACTGTTTTTTAAAAGAGTTATTTAAATACAAGTACTTTTCAACCAGATGTGGTGGCGCACGCTTGTAATCCCCGTGCTTGGGAGGTGGAGACAGGAGGATCACGCAGGTTCAAAGCCAGCCGCGCTGGCTTAAGAGACCCTGTTTCCAATAAAAAAAAGCATAAAAATAGGTCTGGGAGTGTAGCCCGGAGGTAGAAGGGTTTCCAGGAACCCCAGGACCACCAAAAATAAAAAAAAGAAACCAATACAAGTACTTTTCATAGATGTTTTATTCATATTACTATTTAATGAAATTGTTGCTATTTTTAAATTAATAGATAAACATTTTGAAACATCTCAAAAACACAAATCCTTGGTGAAGTCCTTGGTGATTTGGCATAAAAGAATGCCAAAGTGGAAACGTGTAGGAGCTGCTGTATTAAGAGCGAAGTGCAGCGCTGTCCTTGTGGGATGTTTAAGGACGTTCTCCAGAACAGGTGGTTGGTGTTGTTTAAATATTCTCTGGGGATGTTTGTCAAACTTCACATCTTGCCGGGCGTGGTGGGCACGCTTGTCATCCAGCATCGGGAGGCTGAGACCCGAGGATCGCGGTTCGCGGACAGCCTCAGCTACTTAGTGAGGCCTCTGCAACTCACTGAGAGCCTGTTTCAGAATAAAGAATCAAAAACAGGGCAGGGGGTGTAGCTCGGAGGTCAAATGCCTCTGGGTTCCATCCCCAGACCCGCAAAACAAAACAAAAGAAACAAAAAAAAAACATTTTAGTAATCTAGAATTCACGCAGCCAAGGAACTCTGAGTTTGTCGTAAACGCATGAATATAGCAGGCGGATAATTTACTGGATTCTGGAGGATACAAAGATAAATTAACTTTCAGTTCTTGCACTGCAGCAACTTAGATCTCAGGACAGGTGGAGTTAGGAGCGCCCAGATTCCCAGATGGACCCGCCTGGCTTTCCCAGGCTCCCCCTGCCAGGGAGCTGCACCGCTCTTACCCTAGAGTGGCTTTTCTTTTCTTTTCTTTTCTTTTCTTTTCTTTTCTTTTCTTTTCTTTTTTTTTTTTTTTTTTTTTTTGGTGCTGGGGGTGGAACCCGGGGCTTTTCTACCTCCGGGCTATACTTCCAGACCTACTTTATACTTTGAGCCTCACTGAGGCTGGCTTCGAACCTGTGCAATCCTCCCGTCTCAGCCTCCCAAGCGCTGGGATTACAAGCCTGGTCTAGAGTGGCCTTTCTCATAGTGAGGTGTGAGCTGCACAGAGTGCATTGCAGGCGGGAATGGTATGGCCGTGCATACAGAGCTTCTGATTGACAGCAGAATTAGGATTGTTCCCTTGATTCCAGATCCGGCTGGTTACTGGCAGCTTCCCTCCAGGCTTCTTGTCATCATCTTTAGTTCATATTCCTATAGTTTGTCACAAGCATCCAGCTCTCTCAGTTGGGGGTGTGGCTTTCTACCTCTTCTTGTCTTTATGGCCTAAGAAACATTTCAGCCTCTGTTCTGTATTGTGTAGTTCCTAGGGATGGTGAGTGGCCAATCATTGTCCACACCTTACATTCTTTTTTTTTTTTGCGGGTCTTGGGGTGAAACCCAGGGGCATTCGAACTCAGAGCTACACCCCCTGCCCTGTTTTTTACTCTTTATTTTGAAACAGGGTCTCATTGAGTTGCGGAGGGCCTCACTGAGTAGCTGAGGCTGGCCGCGATCCTCTGGTCTCAGCCTCCCGAGTGCGGGGATGACGAGCGTGCGCACTGCCCGGCTCACACCTTACGTTCTAATCCTGCCCCCAAACTGTTTGTCCTGTTCCTTGCTATCAAAGTTGTATATGGTTTTAAAATACTGCAAAGACTGCCTTTGTTTTATTTTGATTTTTGCAGTACTGAGGTTGAACCCAGTGGTGTTCTATTACTGAGCTATATGCTCAGCCCTTTCTATTTATTTATTATTTTTAGTTTTAGTTTTTGCTAAGTGGTTTTTTTTTTATTTTTATTGGTGCACTGTATTCATACATCATAGTAGGATACATACTTTTGTAGACATACATGCACACTTTTCCCAGTCAGCCCCCGCCCAATCCCCACCCCATTATCTCCCTATCCCTCCCTCCCATGCTTGGCTTAGTAGTTGACATCTAGTATTATGGCAATTTATCTAAAATTAAAAATGATAATCTCACATAACAGTTTCATTTGTCTGATACCAAGCTTTTGATGACTTAAAGATAACATTTCAATATTTCTTTTTGCTTTCTTTCTTACCAGAGAATATTTTTTTCTATTTTTTAGTTGAAACTATCATATATTTATATATATATTTTTCAGAAAAAAAATCTATCCTAATATGGAATATGGAGTCTAGGTACCCAATACGATCTTGAAAAGGAACAAAGCTAGAAGATATATATTTTCTGATTTCAAACCATATAAAGCTACAATAATTGAAACAGTGTAGTACTATTCTAAAGGCAGATATATAAACCATTGGAGTTAAATAAAAGCCTAGAGCTAAATTCTTCCCTATATTGTCAAGTTATTTTTGACAAGGTTTCCACGAACATTTGGTGGTGAAAATGATAATCTTTTAACTAAATATTGTTAAAAAATAATAATTACATGGAAAAGAATAAAATTGGACCCTTACCTAATCCCATATACAAATATTAACTCAAAATAGATAATAGACCTAAATATAAATCTTAAGACTATAAACTTTTAGGAGAAAATCTGGGTCATAAAACCTCACAACATTGAAATTGGCAGTGATTTCTTGGTTATGATTTCAATGGCACAGGCAACAGAGGAGTATACAGACTCCCTAAAAAATAAAAAAAAAATTGTATATCCAAAGACAATGTAAACAGAGTTAACAGTTACTAATAGAATGGGATAAAATATTTCCAATTGCTATATCTGAAGGTATATTAATATTCCAACTAGAAATCCTAAAAATTAACAACAATAAAGGCAAACAATACCCTTTAGAGATAGGTAAAAGACTAACATAAATAATGAATCTCCACAGATAACCAATCTTAATTGTCTGTTGGATGGAAACTCTTGTTTCTCTGGTTCTGGTGTGTGTTACCTATTTCTTCTTTGTAGTTAATCTCTTTGAGTATTTTCTCTAGTGCTGGTTTTGAAGACATAAATTCCTTCAGTTTCTGTTTGTCATGGAAGCTTCTTATTTCCCCATCTAATTTGATAGAAAGTTTTGCTGGGTAGGAAATTTTGGCTGGAAGTTGTTTTCTTTCAGAGTTTGGAATATGTTACTCCAAGCCCTTCTGGCTCTTATGACTTGGTTTGGGAAGTCTGGAGTGATTCTAATTGGTTTGCCTCTGAATGTCACTTGGCCCTTTGTTTTTGTTGCCTTTAAGATTCTCTGCTTGGCTTCCACATTGGTCATTTTGACAATTATGTGGTGTGGGGATCCTCTTCTCCGATCCTGTCTAAAGGGAGTTCTATAAGTTTCCTGGACCTTTGTATCAACCTCTTGCTCTATGTTTGGAAAATTTTCTGCTATTACTTCCTTGAAGAGATTGTTAATCCCTTTGGTTTCACTTTCTTTTCCCTCCTCTATTCCAATAATTCTTAGGTTAGCTCTCTTAAAATGGGCCCATATTTCTTCAATATCAGATTCCTGCTGTCGGATATTTTTTTCTAGATTAGAAACTATGAGTTCATTTTTGGAGTGCTCATCTTCTAAGAGCGAGATTCTGTTCTCCATGTGTTCTAATCGGTTGTTTGTGCTTTGAATTGAGGCCTTTACTTCATTAATTGCATCCTTTATCTCTTTTTGGCTCTCTCTGAGTTCTTTTCGAAGCACCTCTATTATTTCTACAGTTATTTTCCTGATTTGATCTTCTAGAAATCTCTGATTTTCTATTTTATCGGGTTCTGATGTTGTGGGGTTGTGGGCATTCATTGCTCCAGTATTATTCCTCTTTCCCATGATTTCGGAAGTTTGTGCCTTCTCTGGGTTCTTCCCTTGGGTCACTATGACTTCCCTTAAGGTGTTCTGGATCTCGAGTCAGTAGTATCTCGGACCCCACTACTCCTTTACTGGGTTTTATCACAGAGTCTCTGACCCAGAGAGTCGATAGAGGCTGCTTTAGACTGTGGGGGGTGCCAGGTTGCACGTTCTCCTATGGTGTGATATCTCTGCCACCGCCCCTCTCCCACTGGGTCAAGTCCCAGGGAGTACAGTACTGGGATTTCTCCTCTGTGGCCCGCAATTTGACTCACGGTTCTTGAGTACGCAGATGTAGCTGTACTGGCCTCGCTGAATTTGCTGCTGCTGCCGCCGGTAGCAATATGGCGCCGCTGCTACGCCCTCGGCTATGGGGCTCGCGTTTTTCTTCTTGATTTTGATTTCTACTCTGAATCCCTGCAGCGTGTGCTGAGCTCGGCCACTGGGAGCTTTAGATGCTCTCTGCGCGGAGAAATCCCGCCTGGCTGTTCCGCAGTGGCTCACCTCGGCTTGCTGTAGCCGTCCTGTGAATTCGCCGGTGCCGCCGGCAGTATGGCGCTGCTGCCGCGTCTGCCGCGTCCTCGGGCGCAAAGCCGGTTATCTCCTCTTTGGCTCTGTTCTCAGTCCGCTTTCTCTCTGGAGCCTGGTGATTTTTTGTTTCACTGGTGATGGTGTTTTCTGGCTATGAAAGGTGCTGATTTTGTGGTAATGGAGATTTGTTGTTAGCGGGGCTCTTAAGCCCCGCTTTTCTCGGTCGCCATCTTCCCGGAAGTCCTCGCTAAGTGTTTTTTTTGTTTGGGTGCTGAGCTCAGGGGCATTCTGCCCACAAGTTACACCCACAGAGAGTGTGCTTACACACAACCCAGGGGCATCATACCTCTGAGCTACACCCCTAGTCCTATTAGTATTTTTTTTTTTTTAAGCATAGCCTCAGCTGGCCTGGTGGCGCACTCTTGGAAGGCGGAGACAGGAGGATTGCACAAAGCCAGCTGCGCTGGCTTAAGAGACCCTGTTTCCAAATAAAAGTATAAAAAATAGGTCTGAGAGTGTAGCTTGGAGGTAGAAGGGCTTCCAGGAACCCCAGTACCACAAAAAAGAGAGAGAGGGAGAGAGAGAGAGGCCAGTCTCACTGAGTTGTGAAGGGCCTCCCTAACCTGGATCCTCTGGGCTCCGCCCCCCCCCCCCAATGCTGGGATTACAAGCATGTGCCACCACGCCCAGCTTTTATTTTTATTTTTATTTTTTTGCCTTTAATTTTTTTATTAATTTATTTTTTAAATTGGTGCATTGTAGTCATATATCAATCAAATTGGAATACAAGACTTGAGAGGATATACAAGCACACATCATCCAATTAGCCCTCCTCCAACCCCCATCCTATTCCCTCCCCCTCCCTCCATCCCACGCTTCTTTGGTGATTTACTTTGATACATTTGTTTATGTACCTCCTGCGTTTTAAAGAGGCTCCGTCCTCCAGTATTACATACCCTCTGATTGGTCACATTAGTGGCTTCACTTATAGGGCCCTTTCTATAGCTCAACCTCTTCCTGTTGCCCTTTTCCTCCTAGTTATTGCTGATTAAGAGAAGCGTCTGATTTATATTTTCTGTGATATTTCTCTGTGCATGCTGCGTTGCAAGTACCGATCCCACTCTTGATGGTCCCAATAGTGGCCTGGCTATTCAGTGGACTGATCCAGACCTCGCTGGCTCAAGCAGCGGCCTTGCCTCATGGGAGGCCCCAGTTCTGGTCTCGCTGGCCCCTGCACCGGTCTAACCCCTAAGCTGGCTTTGGTCCCGGCCTTGGAGGCCGCAGGAGTGAACTTGCCTCACACCAGGCTCCGATGCTGGCCATTGGCCCCTGCACCGGCCTAACCCCTTGGCAGGATTCCAATCCCGGCCTCGGAGGCCCCAGCACCGGCCTAGCCTCACGGCAGGCTCCAATGCCGGCCTCGTTGGCCCCAGCACCGGCCTAACCCCTCGGCAGGTTCCGTTCCCGGCCTAGGAGGCCCCAGCACTGGCCATGTCTCACGGCAGGCTCTGATGCTGGCCTCGCCTAACGGCAGGCTCCGATGCCGGCCTCGCTGGCCCCAGCACCGGTCTAGCCCTTCGACAGGTTGTTATCCTGGCCTCGGAGGCCCCAGTACCGGCCTTGCCTCACAGCAGGCTCCGATGCCGGCCTTGCTGGCCCCAGCACCGGCCTAACCCCTCGGCAGGCTCTTATCCCGGCCTCGGAGGTCCCAGTACCGGCCTTGCCTCACGGCAGGCTCCGATGCTGGCCTCGCTGGCCCCAGCACCGACCTAACCCCTCGGCAGGCACTTATCCTGGCCTCGGAGGCCCCAGTACCGGCCTTGCCTCAAGGCAGGCTCCAATCCCGGCCTCGGAGGCCTCAGCACCGGCCTTGCCTCATGGCAGGCTCCAATGCCGGCCTCGCTGGCCCCAGCATCAGCCTCACCCCTCGACAGGCTCCAATCCCGGCCTCGGAGGCCCCAGTACCGGCTTTGCCTCATGGCAGGCTCCGATGCCGGCCTCGCTGGCCCCAGCACCGGCCTAACCCCTCGGCAGGCTCTTATCCTGGCCTCGGAGGCCCCAGCACCGGCCATGCCTCACGACAGGCTCCGATGCCGGCCACGCTGGCCCTAGCACCGGCCTAACCCCTTGGCAGGCTCTTATCCTGGCCTCGGAGGCCCCAGTACTGGCCTTGCCTCATGGCAGGCTCTGATGCCGGCCTCGCTGGCCCTAGCACCGGCCTAACCCCTCGGCAGGCTCTTATCCTGGCCTCGGAGGCCCCAGTACTGGCCTTGCCTCACGGCAGGCTCCGATGCCGGCCTCGCTGGCCCCAGCACCGGCCTAACCCCTCAGCAGGCTCCAATCCTGGCCTCGGAGGTCCCAGCTCCGTCCATGCCTCACGGCAGGCTATGATGCCGGCCTCACTGGCACCAGCACCGGCCTAACCCCTCGGCAGGCTCTTATCCTGGCCTCGGAGGCCCCAGCACCGGCCTTGCCTCACGGCAGGCTCCGATGCCGGCCTCGCTGGCCCCAGCACCAGCCTAACCCCTCGGCAGGCTCTTATCCTGGCCTCGGAGGCCCCAGTACCGGCCTTGCCTCACGGCAGGCTCCAACGCCGGCCTCGCTGGCCCCAGCACTGGCCTTACCCCTCGGCAGGCTCTTATCCTGACCTCGGAGGCCCCAGTACCGGCTTTGCCTCATGTCAGGCTCCGATGCCGGCCTCGCTGGCCCCAGCACCGGCCTAACCCCTCGGCAGGCTCTTATCCTGGCCTCGGAGGCCCCAGCACCGGCCATGCCTCACGGCAGGCTCCGATGCCGGCCACGCTGGCCCTAGCACCGGCCTAACCCCTCGGCAGGCTCTTATCCTGGCCTCGGAGGCCCCAGTACCGGCCTTGCCTCATGGCAGGCTCTGATGCCGGCCTCGCTGGCCCCAGCACCGGCCTAACCCCTCAGCAGGCTCCGGTCCTGTCCTCGGAGGCCCCAGTACCGGCCTTGCCTCACGGCAGGCTCCGATGCCAGCCTCGCTGACCCCAGCACCGGTCTGACCCCTCGGCAGGCTGTTATCCTGGCCTCGGAGGCCCCAGTACCGGCCTTGCCTCACGGCAGGCTCCGATGCCGGCCTCGCTGGCCCCAGCACCGGCCTAACCCCTCAGCTGGTTCCGGACCCTACCTCGGAGGCCCCAGCACAAGCCTTGCCTCATGGCAGTCTCCAATGCCGGCCTCGCTGGCCCCAGCATTGGTCTAACCCCTCGGCAGGTTCCAATCCCGGCCATGGAGGCCTCAGTAGTGGCCTTGCCTCACAGCAAGCTCCGATGTCGGCCACTGGCCCCGGCGCCCGCCTAACCCCTCAGCAGGTTCCGATCACTGTCTCTGTGGTTATTATTCCAAAGGTTCTAGGTGTAATGTATCAGATCTCTGCCTCCCCTGAGTATTGGCCACTGGCATTGCCACTGCCTCCACCGTTTCAAATCCTTCCCAGGCTCTTTTTCCACTCTGAATGTTGTCCAGTGTTCCTAAGCATGCGTGATGGTAGCATTCGACATTTGGTGTAATTTCTCCAAAAAAAAAATAAAGTTGGTAGGATCTGGTTTCTGCTTCTCCTGAATACAAGTCTCTACCACCATCGCGGAGAACTCTTTCAACACCGCATTTCTCCTTGGTCTCCGCTAAACTCTCTCCTTACAGGTGATGTCTGAGATTCTTAACAGTATAGAGAAATAGCAGTCCTCTTTCACGGCGAATTTTTCCATAAGTTCCAGTGCATTTAGATAAGTTTTGTCTGCATCTCCAGTGTCCTGGCATGCATAACGGCTTTCTTACCTCCTCTCTGATAGTTTTCTTTATCTTTTTCTGTTCTGGGTCCGGTTTCTCCAGGGATCTGGCGTGCTATGCTCAGTTCGGCCCGGGGCCCAGGGTCCCGCGACCCGGGCCCCGGCTGGTGTGCGCCGCGCTCGACCCCCGCCCAGAACCCAGCGTCTTACTGGGCCTGGTTTCTCCAGGGGTCTGGCATGCTACTCACAGTTCGGCCCGGGGCCCAGGGTCCCGCGACCCGGGCCCCATCTGAACGCCCAGCTTTTAAAAAAACTTTTGAAGTGGAGTCTGGCTAAGTCGCTGCGAGTCTCCCTACGTTGCTGAGGCTGGTCTCAAACCTGTGGTCCTACTGTCTCAGCCTCCTACGCCTGCCAAAGGTTGATTTTTAAATAAGTTTTCAGGAATGTTCTTTGTATACTTTTATGTCTTGTGACATACCTCCCTTATTAGTGCTCTTCCTTTGATATACACTTAATGAGGAGAAACAATTTTCAGTTTAATGTCTTAAGACACCCCAGACCATGTATCACTATTAGCATGCTAATAATTATTATCTTATTCTTTAGAAATAAGTGGGACGTGAGTAGTTGTGTTTGGGGAATTGGGACTTTGTTTTATCATCACGGCACATTATTTTACCAGCATATGCAGCGGTGGTGTGTAAGCAGTTTCTAGCCGACCACTGAGGACTATGGAATAGCCCTGCTAGAGGAACCGAAGCTTCGCTCTGGGCGCCCATTTCTGGGTGGCCGCCGCTGGGCTTTTCAGAGGTGATATTTTGGCTAGATAGGAAAGCAGCGGACGGGCTTCGGAATTAACAGAACTTTTGGTTAGAACTGACTGCTTGTCTTCCAGAAAGTCCTCGTGATTAGAGCCCCCGGGCCATTGGTGCCCTCTGGTTCCTCTGTAACCTGCTAGAGTAGCCCCTCTAATGGCTTCCAGTTTCAGCTTTTCATCCCCCCCAGAGAAAGGAAGGTGGCTTTGCGACGCGCTTCTCCCCCCCCCCGGGTCCTAGCCTCATGCCTGGGGAGGCTCCCTCTGCCCGGCTGCTGGGCCCCTCCCCTGCCGGGCTGCGCAGAGCCTGCTTCGGGACGTCTCCACTGGACCCCTTCGGGTTTCCTAGCTCCCTGCAGCGCTGAGTGCGGCTCTCTCCAAATGCTTTCCGCTGTGATTACAGTGGTGCGGTCTCTTCCATGTGGGGTAGGCGCCAGCTGGGCCGTGAGATTCTCTAAGACTGATGATATGCCTTTTCTTGTGGCTGTTTTCCTTTTTTCCTGTGTCATATCTACTGCCCACTCCTTCATGAGAAAAGTTACTGAGTTAAAAGAAGAAAACCAAAGCCAGGGGTGGGGGCGCACGCTTGTCATCTCAACATTCGGAAGGCTGAGACCTGAGGATCGCGGTTCACGGACAGCAGCTGCTACTTTTTTTTTTTTTTTTTTTTTTGGTGGTATTGGGGATGAAACCTGGGGCATTCTATCTCTGAGTGACATCCCCAGCCCTATTTTTTATTCTTTATTTTGAAATAGGGTCTCACTGAGTTGCAAACGGCCTCGCTGAGTAGTAGCTGAGGCTGGCTGTGAACCTGTGATCCTCCTGTCTCAGCCTCCCAAATGCTGGGATTACAAGCATGTGCCACCACGTCCAGTTTTATTTTTTTTTTTTGGTTGTACCGGGGGTGGAACCCAGAGGCTTTCTACTTCCAGAACTAGTTTATATTTTAATTTGGAAACAGGGTCTCACTAAGTTGCTGAGAGCCTCACTAAGTAGGTGAGGCTGCCTTTGAACATGTGCAATCCTCCTGTCTCAGCCTCCCATGCGTGCACCACCATGCCCGGCCCGGCTCTATTCTTTATTTTGAAACAGGGTCTCACTGAGTTGCGGAGGGCCTCACTAAGCAGCTGAGGCTGCCTGAGAACCTGGATCCTCCTGTCTCAGCTCCCAAGTGCTGGTGGCTGCTGAAAAGCGAGTGGTGCCTTTGAAAACCGGCCTCGTCGCCGGGCACAGAAAGGGTTCCCCGAGCTAGAGCGCGGGTGGGTAGGATTGCAGGTTGCAGGAGCTAGAGAACTTTGGGAGGGCAGGATTTCTGTGTCTACCAGTGCAAACTCAGTCAGCTCTCTGCAAGATTCAGGACAAAAATGATAGTCTCCGAGTCCACAAACCCTTCGGAGGGCATGAGAAGCCAGAGACGGCGCACACTGTGTGGTTGGTGGTGCAGGGTGACATGGGCAGGAGACCAAGCAGGCTTCGCTGGGGTAGCGGCATCTGAAGGCAGCCTGGCCTGCTGGGGTTTGGAGTGAGTCTCGGGGGGGAGTGGGAATGGCTGGACCAAAGGGTCTCACGTGAGCTTTCGCTCCCAAGCCTTGCTTTGTGCTCACGGTTCACCTTACCTCATGCTTCTTCTGATTGTCTTCTGTAGAAACCTATGTGAATGTTTCCTCTTTTACCATTCATTTAATTTCTTAGCACTTAGCATCATCGTATATATTATTTGTTTGTTTTTCCCTAATTAAAATAAAGGTCCAAGAAGGTAGGACACTGTTTTATTCTTGCTTTATCGCAACACCGATGCCGACTCCTGACTTGAAGTAGGTGAGAAGTGAGTAGCTGTGGGCTGAGTGGACAGGTGACTCGCCAGACGGCCCAGCGCGTGTCTGCAGAGCCTTAAGTTACCTTCCTTGAGTTTAATGACGTTTATGGAGGGCACCTTGAAATGTTCTGAGGAAATGTCTGCCTGGGATCACACTGCAGGAGCGTCCACCTTCAGGCACGAGCTGAGCGAGTGTGGGACGGCGCCTGGACAGGAAGCTGCTGCCGCCGTCTGGATTTTAGAAGAAAAGGGTATTAGAGGTTGGGCGGGGCAGGTATGGGGCAGCATTAGAAACACTGGGCGGCGTCCTTGTCCATCCGGAGTGAGTTGCTTCCTCACACACGGTGAGTGTCGACGCCAGTACTGAGCTGCACTAATCGCACCTGTTCTTTTCATGGCAGGAGGCTGAACAGCACCCAGGGCGAAATCCGTGTTGGTCCTAGCCACCAGGTGAGACGCGTTCAAGTAGCTTCTTAAAACCGGGTTTCATCTCTTATTTTTTATTATTTATTCTGTTGAGCAGCTTCTTAGAACTGTTGTTATTGCTACAGAGGACTTTATATAAATGCATTTTTCCAGATTATCACAGACTTTAAAAAATTGGGATAAAAGAAATATAAAACTTGCCATTTTAGCCATTTTTAAGTGCACAGTGAGTGACATTAGGCATTTGATTGGCGCGCAGCCGTCACCCCTGTCCAGCTCCAGAACCCTTTATAAAACTGCACCTCTGCCCATCGAGTAGCAACTCCCTGCGCTTCTCTGCGCAGACCCCTGGCCACCACTGTTCTCCTCCTGTCTCTGCGAGTTTCACTACCTCATTTAGGTATGAAATCATATAGTATTTATTTGGGGGGACTAGTTTATTTAAATTACTGTAATATTCTTTTTTTTTTTTTGGTGTTACTGGGGTGGAACTCAGAGGCTTTCTACCTCTGGGCTATACTCCCAGACCTATTTTATATTTTATTTGGAAACAGGGTCTCACTAAGTTGCTGCGAGCCTCACTAAGTAGCTGAGGCTGGCTTTGAACCTGTGCGATCCTCCGGTCTCAGCCTCCCAAGCGCGGGGATTACAAGCATGCGCCACCACGCCCGGCCATAATATTCTTTTTTTTTTTTTTACCCCCTTATGATTACAGGGGGTGGAACCCAGGGGTGTTCTACCTGCAAGCTGCACCCTCAGCCTTCCTTTATCTTCTGTGTTCGAAACAGCGTCCTGCTAGGTTGCCGAAGCGGTCCTTGAACCCGCCATCTTCCTGTCTCAGCCTCCCAAGTGCGAGCATTGCAGGCGCGTGCCAGTTAGCATGGTGTCCCTGAGCCAGCCGGTGTTGGCGGGCGTCGGACCCTTCCTGAGGGTGAAGAACTCATTGATGTGCTTGTCACAGCTGCCTATTCATTCAGCGGTGGGCACTTGGTCACCACAGAGGTTCATTAAAACGGCTTTCCAGGCAGAGGTGTAGCTCAGTAAAGCGCCCTTGCCTCCCGTGCGTGAATCCCTAGGTTCACATCCTGAAAAGGTTTTAAAAACCTATAAAGGTTTTAAAAAAAAACTTTCTTTTCCAGCTGGGTGTGGTGGCGCACATTGCAGTTCCAGTACTTGAGAGGCTGAGGCAGGAGGATCACAGGTTCAGGGGCAGCCTTAGCAAGCAGTGATCCGCTCTTCAGCCTAGCGAGACCCCGCTTCAAACTAAATAAAAGCCTAATCGGGCTGGGGGTGAAGCTTGGAGACAGAATGCCCGTGAGCTCAGTAGCCAGTAGACAAAACCAAACATGAACACCGAAAGCATCTTTTCCTACAGAGAAGCCCGGCCGGCCGGGCCTCCGAGATGGGAGCGTGTTGAGCCGTGCCGCTGTGCCTGGCCCGGTCTCCTGTGGTCCTGCTGTCAGGCGGGTGCTCCGAGGCAGGGCTGGGGTCGGCGCGACTGCCGTGCCCTCCGTCCTCCCCGCGGCTCCTCCCTCCACACGTGGCTGTGCCTTGGGCTCACTGGGCTTTCTGTTGTACGAGTATAATTTTTTGTCAGCATGTGTCTTGTCTTCAGTCCATAAAATAATAGTGGCCCTTACAGCAAATGCTGAAATCCAGCAAGTGTTAAGAGAAAGAAAGGATCTTCTTTCTCCCCGCCACCCCAGGAACAAGGACAGTGGCCCCAGAATGTCCCCGTGATCCCCGTATCTCGCTGCTGTGGAGTGGGTCTTGTGTCCGTGTCTTTATTATTTTTTTGTGGTGCTGGGGATATAACCCTAGGTAAGCCCTGTGCCTCTGAGCTGTAGGCTCAGCGCCTAACCCACAAGGAAAATGGTTTGGCTTGATTATTATTTGAGTTAAAATAGGTGTTGAGGAGTCCACAGCCGTGACTGTGACATGTAGAGATAAAGGCAGCAGTGATTCTTTTCTCTTTTTTTTTTTTTTTTGGTGGTACTGGGGTTCCTGGAAGCCCTTCTACCTCCGGGCTACACTCCCAGACCTATTTTTATGCTTTTTTATTTGGAAACAGGGTCTCTTAAGCCAGCGCGGCTGGCTTTGAACCTGCGTGATCCTCCTGTCTCCGCCTCCCAAGCGCGGGGATCACAAGCGTGGCCCCCACGCCCTGCAGCAGTGATTCTTAAATGGGTGTGGAGGTTTCCCTGTAGATCTTGAGCACTTTTTTTTTTTTTTTTTTTTTTGCAGGTCTGGGGATGGAACCCAGGGGCATTCGCCCTCTGAGCTACAGCCCCTGCCTTATTTTTTATTCTTTTTATTTTGAAACAGGGTCTCACTGAGTTGCAGAGGGCCTCACTAAGTAGCTGAGGCTGTCCGTGAACCACGATCCTCTGGGCTCAGCCTCCCGAATGCTGGGATTACGAGCGTGTGCCACCACGGCTGGCTTTGAGCATTTTTAATATGCACTGCACATTAAGAGCCTAGCTGGACTGTGTAATGAAAGAAAAAATTTAAAATGAAGGTATACTAAAACTAAAACACAGAAGCCATGCCTGGTACTAGTGACTTTAAGTAACTTTTTAGCACGTAATTCTTATTTATGTAATTTATTTTTATGTAATTTTTATGTAATTCTTATTTATGTTATTTATTATGTAAATGGTCCGTCTCGGGTCTGTCCTTTCGACTTGCTCCTGGTACATTGGGTGCTCCCTTTGCCCTGCCGGGGCATACTTTTATGCCTTGTCTTGGACGTTTCCTGCTCTGCACTCAGAACTCCCTTTTTCTGTAGGAGCCTTGTTGTCTGCGTGGAAAGTGGCGTTTAGAGAATGACCCAGTTCAGTCTTACGCTGCTGTCTCTAGGCCTGATTTCAGAGCAGAACTAGAAAATACACTGTTTAGTTTCTCATTTCACTTTAAAGATACTTTTTGAATCCATACTGACATTTAGAATTAAATTTAAATTTTTATCTAGCATTTATATTAATCCTATTTTTTTTAATCCATATTTGTTTCTTTCCTGCCTCCAGCCCCCCCCCCCTCCTTTTGCGGTATTGGGGCTTGAACCCAGGGGCATTCTACCTGGGAGCTATACCCCCAGCTCTATTTTTAATTCTTTTATTTTGAAACAGGGTCTCACTAAATTGCAGAGAGTCTCACTAAGTAGCTGAGGCTGGCCACGAACCTGGAATACTCCCATCTCAGCCTCCCAAACTCTGGGATTACAAGCTTGCACCACCACACCCCGCTCTCAAGCCCACCCATTCATTCATTTATTTATTTATTTATTTATTTATTTATTTATTTATTTATTTATTTCAGGTCTGGGATGGAACCCAGGGATAATTTGACCTCCGAGCTACATCCCTGCCCTATTTTTTATTCTTTAGTTTGAAACATGGTCTAGCTAAGTTGTGGAGGGCCTCACTAAGTAGCTGAGGCTGTCCGTGAACCACGACCCTCCTGTCTCAGCCTCCTGAATGCTGGGATGACAAGTGTGTGCCAACATGCCTGGCTTCAAGTCCCATTTTAAAGCCACTGGCATTATTTGCATGTATCCCTTTACACACACACACACACACACACACACACACACACACACACACACACTTTAAAACCCCTTGGAGAAGGGCATGGTGCTTGTAATCCCTGCGCTTGGGAGGCAGAGACAGGATCTCGCAGGTTCAAAGCCAACCTTGCTGGTTTAAGAGACTTTGTTTCCAAATAAAAATATAAAAAAAATAGGTCTGGGAGTGTAGCCCAGAGGTAGAAGGGTTTCCCAGAACCCCAGTATCATCAACAAAACAAAACAAAACACCTTGGAATACTGGTATGGAGGTGCATGCCTCTAATCCCAGTAATTGGGAGGCTGAGATAGGAGAATCACAGGTTCGAGGACAGCCTCAGCAAGTAGTGAAACTCTCATCAACCTAGTGAGACTGTTTCAAAATAAAAATAAAATGGGGCTTGGGGGTATAGCTCAAAGGTAGGAGGCCCCAGGGCTCAATCCCTCCTACCATAATAAATACCCTTGGAATAACAATACTCACACTGCTTACAAACAATAGGAAACATGTTCTTTGTTTTGGTTCTGGAAAGGGAAATCGTGCTAAGGATCAAATTTATTGATTTATTATTTTTTTTCCCACTGGGAATGGAACCCAAGGGCATTCTACCTCTGAGCTATATCTCCAGCCCTGTTTTTTTACTCTTTATTTAGAAACAAGGTCTCACTTAAGTTACAGATGGCCTCACTAAGTAGCTCAGGCTGGCCGCAAACCTGTGGTCCTCCTGTCTCAGCCTCTCAAGTACTGGGATTACAAACATGTGCAACCTGGCAGGATTAGATTAGAAGAGGTTCCCTTTTTTTGGTGCTGGTAATTGAACCCAGGGTTTGGAACATGAAAACCACACACTTTCCTCCCGAGCTGAGCCTCTAGCCCTTTGAAATCAGTGCACTATTACATCTTTATCCTTACAGCATGCCCAGGGGCTGAGCCCTTAGGCAAATTAGTGCGTTTAGAGTTACTCAAGCAGAACCAGTTTAATACACATAGGTGCATTTTTGTCATTTGCTTTAGAGTTGTCTAGCCATCCTTTATTTTATTTTATTTTATTTTATTTTATTTTTGGTGGTACTGGGGTTCCTAGAAACCCTTGTACCTCCGGGCTATACTCCCAGACACCTATTTTTTGTATTTTTATTTGGAAACAGGGTCTCTTACGCCAGTGAGGCTGGCTTCGAACCTGCGCGATCCTCTTGTCTCCGCCTCCCAAGTGCGGGGATTACGAGGATGCGCCATCATGCCCAGCTCAGCCATCCTTTATTTTGAAAGAGGGTCTCACTAAGTTGCAGAAGGCCTCACTAAGTAGCTGAGGCTGGCTGCAAACCCCAATCCTCGGGTCTCAGCCTCTCAAGTACTGGATTACAAATGTGGGCCACCATGCCCAACTTTACAATAGTCCTTTTAAATTAATTTAACAAACCGGCATTGGAGAGCTACTATACCAGGTACTGTACTTGGTACTGGGGAAGCAGAGCTCAGTATAATATTAATGTCAAAGACCTTTTGATAGCAATATTTATTGTCTATTAATATTAGTTCAGAGCCGGTCATGGTGGCGCAAGCTTATAATCCCAGCGCTTGGGACAGGAGGATCGCACAGGTCCGAAGCCAGCCTCAACTACTGAGTGAGGCTCTCAGCAACTTAGTGAGGCCCTGTTTCCAAATAAAGTATAGAATAGGTCTGGGAGTATAGCCCAGAGGTAGAAAGCCTCTGGGTTCCACCCCAGTACCACACACATTAAATAAATAAATAAATAAATAAATAAATAAATAAATAAAATAATATTAGTTCAGTATTTTCAGCACATATTAAACAACTAATTTTGGCACCCAAGTAAATGTTATAAAAGTCAATGCCATGTCAAAGAAGAGCACTTAGAAGTGTCTAGGACAGCATGTAAAGCAGAGATTGAAATCCATGTGGCCTACTGATATTGTATTTTGCAACATAATTGTTTTTACAACAATACCTGTAAGATCAGGACTTGGGAGGTTGAGAGAGGAAGATTGCAGGCTCAAGGCCAGTGGAGATAGCAAAACAGTGAGACTTTCTTTCTTTCTTTCCTTCTTTCTTTCTTTCTCTCTCTCTCTCTCTTTCTCTCTCTTTCCTTCCTCTTTCTTTCTTTCTATCTATCTATCTATCTATCTATCTATCTATCTATCTATCTGTGGGTCTGGTGATGGAACACAGGGGTATTCTACCTCCAAGCTACACTCCCTGCCGTTTTGTTGTTGTTGTTGCTTTTTATTTTGAAACAGGGTCTCACTGAGTTGCAGAGGGCCTCACTAAGTAGCTGAGGCTGTCCGCGAACCGCGATCCTCCTGTCTCAGCTTCCCGAATGCTGGGATTACAAGCATGCGCCACCACGCCCGGCTGATCCTGTTTCAAAATAAAAAATAAAAAGTGCTGGGAGCACAGTCTGGGGTTTAATGCCTCGCATCAGAGAGAGGGGGCAAACCATGAATGTCAGACCCAGCACTAGGCAGCCTGGGTCTCACATAAAGTGAAGGTTTCTGGAGTTGATTTACTTTTATTCATTTTGGGGGGGTTTACTGGAGGTAGAACCAGGGTCTTTTCTACCTCCGGGCTACACTCCCAGACCTATTTTATACTTTATTTGGAAACAGGGTCTCACTAAGTTCCTGAGAGCCTCACTCAGTAGCTGAAGCTGGCTTCGAACCTGTGCGATCCTCCTGTCTCAGCCTTCCAAGGGCGGGGATTACAAGTGTGTGCCACCACGCCTGCCTTTTTTTTTATTTTAAAAATTTTTGGAAAGCAGTTTGGGTGCACAGACCCTGGCTCCTGTTCCTGAAGGACAGCTCCCCTGGACGGGGCAGCTCTGTTCTGTGTCACGTGGCACAGTTCACTCCTCAGCTCCTGGCCTGATGTCTGACACAGGAGCCCCTGCCACACGCATCCTAAGCTGCTGCCATCCGGGACGTGGTGTTTTGTTTAATGAAGCTTTTAAAAATGGGGTTCTCAGCTGGGTGTGGTGGGCACGCTTGTAATCCCAGCATTTGGGAGGCTGAGACCGGAGGGTTGAGGTTCGTGGGCAGACTTAGCTACTTAGTGAGGCCCTTTGCAACTCAGTGAGACCATGTTGCAAAATAAAGAATAAAATAAATTGGGCAGGGGTTCTTCCTTGTTCTTTCCTCAGCACTGCCCCTTCCCACAGCCACCGTGTCTGTCATCACAGTCCATTCAGCTCTTGAATGTGACTTTTAATAACTCGTCTCTTTGATGTGGACCACGATTGATGCTGCCGCTGACTTCCTTGAGAGCAACACTAGCCTAATAGGGTAGCTCGCGTCACTCCCCTAGAGCAGACATCCTTAGGCGATGTTTCGCTGTTTGCATGTGTCAAGCGTGTGTTGGAGAGGTTTGGCGATTCACTTCTTCATCGAGTGACTGTCGCCTCTTTCCCACTGTTTTCACGTTGCTCATCGGCTCGCTCCCTGGTTGCGCTGGCACGGGCTCAGACTGGAGAAGGCCCCAGGGCTGCGGGTCAGTTTGTGACTCGTGGCTTTGCTCTTATCTTCCGGCTGCCGGAAGAAGGACGCTGAATACCCACTGCATGTGCTCCTGAGCGTCCCACCGGACAGCTCCCTGACACACTCGATGGTGGCTTCTTCCTGTCTTACAGGCCAAACTTCCAGATCTGCAACCATTTCCCTCTCCAGACGGTGATCCTGTGACCCAGCATGAGGAGCTGGTCTGGATGCCCGGTGTTAATGACTGTGACCTCCTCATGTACTTGAGGGCAGCTAGGTAAGAGGACTCGGCCCACCTGCTTCCTTTCCTTTTTTTCTTTTTCTTTTTCTTTTTCTTTTTTCTTTTTCTCTTTTCTTTTTTTTTTATGGTATTGGGGATGGAGCCCAGGGGCATTCTACCTCCGCGCTGCACCCCCTGCCCTATTTTTTATTATTTTGAAACAGGGTCTCCCCGAGTTGCAAAGGGCCTCACTACGTCACTGAGTCTCTCCTCAAACCAGGATCCTCCTGTCTCCGCCTCCCGAAGGCTGGGATGACAAGCGTGCGCACCACGCCCGGCCCATCCTGCTTTCTTGAGACATCTGAACTATTAGGAGCCCCAAACGCCTTTTCCCCTCAAATCGCATTTATATCACTGGCAGCTTTTGGCTTTAGTTTTGCTATACTGTAATCAGTGGCCAGACCTTCTTACCATAACAGTGGTTTGGCAGGGTAGAGTTACTAGATTTGGAGTTCTTCAGGAGAGCATCTCGCGATTGTTGGCACCTCTCCCTCTAGTGGAGCAGGGGAGTCCTTCACCCATCACACCGTCCATCGGCGGTTTCATACTCTCTCTGCTTGTGGCTCTTCGTGAGTGCTGACCCAGGGCTGACACATCAGTGCTCGCCCGTGTAAGAACATTGCATTGTGACGGTCCTGCAGAGCTTGCTACATGCGAGGCCGAGGGTGCCCAGGGGAGTGCAGTCCGTCTCTCGAGCAGTCAGAGTGTGTAGGGGAGCCGCCCTCCATCTGCGGGGCTCAAGGCTGGCTGCAGCGCCGGAGCTCCCGCCGGCAGGGCGTGGTGCCGCCTTTCGGGGTGAGCAGACCGGTGGCTGCTCGAGAGTTTTGTTTGCTAAATCTCTGACTTTCACTTAAAGGTAGTTGGTAGATAGCAAAGGGGAATCAAGTTCCAGAGGAGTTAGCTTTACGATTTCTGAGACTTAAAAAAGTTAAATGAGCACACCATAATTGTACATACGGAGATTGTTCTCCAAAAGATTGCGACTTGGCGGAGTAGTGTGGCAAACAGATTTAAACGCCCATACCCTCGAGCCTGGAATCTTAGTACTAATAACGCAGGGGATAACAACTGGAAGTGCCATTTCTGTTCCCGCAGGAGTGTGACAAGAGCGGGCAGGGTTGAGAACGCTGGCTTGCCATGGTCTGGCCTGAAACTATACTCTGAAAATCGAGAGTTCTGATGTGTACCGAGCCGGTTGGTGCACAGGCTGACAGGAGGACCTCGGGGGTGAGGCCAGCCTCCGCAGTTCATGAGGCTCTCCGCTACCTAGCGAGACCGTTTCAAAAAAGCAGTAAAAAGGGCTGAGTGTAACTCAGGGGTAGAAGGCCCCTCGTTCAATTCCCAGTACCACCCCCCAAAAATGATGCTGATAATACTATGTTGTTACTATCCGCCAACAAGGACACCCCTTGCTTCCTCCCAGGAGCATGGCGGCATTCGCAGGGATGTGTGACGGAGGCTCCACAGAGGACGGCTGTGTTGCAGCGTCTCGAGATGACACCACTCTCAACGCCCTGAACACAGTGAGTCTTGTGAGGCCGCCCTGGGCACGAGGCAGGGACCGCGACAAGCATGAAGTGTGCGGGCACCAGCGAGTTCTGTGCTGGTTGCCGGGCTGGGAAGGCGAACGTGTTCCTAGCCCTTGGGCTCTGTGGCCGCAGGCCCGCAGCGCGGTATGGGCAGCTTCATTGCCAACTCTGCGTCTGTGCCCAGGATTGTGGAGCTGCCAGTGCTGACACCGCCTGCGATCTCATGAGCCGAACCCTGCCGGGCACACATGATCTGAGGTGCCCTCCAGCACCCTGCGTAGGTGCTGCTAGGACCGCCTTTCAGACACAAGAAATTCAGCTAGGAGAAATGAGGTCACTGTTGAAGGCCACACTCAGGATGTGATCCCGGAAGCCATGCATCTGACTTTATTCACCACAAAGTACATGGAGGGGTAGATAAACGGTTGGACTTTTTTGGATAAACTTGTTTTTTACAGAGTTTACTTTGGGTCCATTTAGAAGTTTCACAAGATTCAAAACAAGTTAAGTTGTAAAAATATCAATCCCTAAAACATGAAAAGTAAACTGTAGTAAGCGAGCCTACCCTTTCTGAGTTTGTTGCTTAGCACACCACCACAGCCACTCATCGGCTTGAATCCTGCGATATCCGCACAGTAGTGGGATCGCAGCACCAAACCACCACAAACAGAGCCGTCACTGAGATCTGGTCAGTATTATTATAGTACCGGGGATTGGACCCAGGGCTGCGACCTCTCAGCTACATCCTCACCCCTTTCTTTTAATTGTTTATTTTGAAACAGAGTCTTGTTAGGGTTCTGAGAGTATCACAGTTTCTGAGGCTGTTCTCGAACCTGCAATCCTCCTGTCTCAGCCTCTCAAGTACAGGGATTACAGGCATTAGCCACCACAACCCAGTCTATTATTATTATTTTTTTGAGGGTCTGGGGATGAAACCCAGGGGCATTTGACCTCTGAGCTACACCCCCTGCCCTATTTTTATTCTTTATTTTGAAACAGGGTCTGACTGAGTTGCAGAGGGCCTCACCAAGTAGCTGAGGCTGTCTGTGAACCGCGATCCTCCAGGTCTCAGCCTCCCGAGTGCTGGGATGACAAGCGTGCGCCACCACGCCCGGCTCATTCTATTATTATTTTTAACACTTCATTTTAGCCTTAGAATATACCCTAAGGGCTATCTTACACGCCATGGAGGAAAATTACTGTGTTTTGAAATTACCTGATAATTCCTCTCTGTACCCTTGCTAATGGGAAATCATTAAATTTAAGGAAGTCAGCCTGGCGTGGTGACGCATGCTTGTAATCCCAGCATTTTTTTTTTTTCTTTTTTTTGGTGGTACTAGGGGTGGAACCCAGAGGCTTTCTACCTCCAGGCTATACTCCCAGACCTTTTTTTTTTAATATTTTATTTGGAAACAGGGTCTCGCTAAGTTGCCAAAAGCCTCACTAAGTAGCCGAGCTGGCTTCGAACCCATGCGATCCTCCTGTCTCAGCCTCCCAAGCGTGGGGATTACAAGCGTGCGTCACCACGCCTGGCAAATCCCAGCATTTGGAAGGCTGAGACAGGAGGATCCGGATTCACAGAAAGCCTCAGCTACTTATTGAGGCCCTTTGCAACTCAGTGAGACCCTGTTTCAAAATACAGAATAAAAAATAGGGCAGGGGGTGTAGCTCAGAGGTAAAATGCCCCTGGGTTCCACCCCCAATTCCGCAAAAAAAAAAAAAAAATAAGGAAGTAATATTGAGTATTTATGGAGTCAATTGTTGATATAGTAAGTCTTATATGGGTGTGTATGTTTGCATGGGCTGTTTAATCATGAGGCTGGGTCCTTCTTCTGATGCTAAAATAAATATAACTTAACCTCTCCTCCCCTTCCTCCTGAGAGGTCACTGGAGTCGGAAGGAACTTTTTGAGCTCTTCCGTTCAGTCTTTAAGTAGATATGCGTCCACGGCTCAGAAGGGCCAGGCGACTGTTGGAGTGGGGACAGCCCCCAAAGCTTATAACCTCGGAAAGAAAATCACCTTCCTTCCGCTCTTAGGGACTGTGCGGCTGCACAGTTGTCACCACACAGCTTGCTGCTGAGACATACGGAGACACGGGTGGTGTGGTGGTTTCCTGCTCTAGTCAGGGTTTGGGCGTCCCATGCCGTTCTTGTTAGTTCTTAGGTCTTGTGGCTGAATGGTCTTGCTCAGAGTATGCTGTGTTCTAAATAACTGAATGTTTTTTCCAATTTCCACAAATACGCTTGGATACTTATCCACTGATTTGATAATTAGCCTTTTTTCTTACTTTAAATAAAGATCCCCCCCCCCGAATATTAATATAATTATGTTCTACAGAATCCTTAGAATAAGATAGAGTCTAGAATAAGAACAGGGCCAGATCCCTGCGTGGTGGCGCACACTTGTAATCCCAGCACTTGGGAGGCTGAGACAGGAGGATCACTCAGGTTCGAAGCCAGCCTCAGCTACTTATTAAGGCTCTCAGCAACCTAGTGAGACCCTGTTTCCAAATGAAATATAAAAAAAATAGGTGTGGGAGTGTAGTCTGGAAGTAGAAAGCCCCTGGGTTCCATCCCAAGTAACACACACACACACACACACACACACACACACACACACACACACACACAAAAGAACAGGGCCAGAATAGAGCCAGAAGGGGCCTTTGAGATTATTTTACAGCAGAGGAAGCTAAATGTCAGATATTGGTGACATATAGAAAATCTTTGATAAGAACTTTTTTCTCCTGAGATTTATGAACTGGACATGGTGGTACACACCTGTAATCCCAGCTATTGGAGGCTGAGGCCAGGAGGATTGTGAGTTTGAGACCAGCCAGGGAAACTGTCTGAAAATTTTAAAAAGTGACAGTTGGGGGTGTGCCGGGGTCCAGCCCTAGCATGAGTTGAGGTTCGTGTGTTGGTGATAGAGGAGCCGAGGTCGAATGAGAGAAGAATTGTGACACGAAATCAGATTCAATCTTCTCCATTTTATTCAAGATTTGTTACACTTTTTATACTTTATTTTTTGGGAGAAAAGCAAGGGCATAGCCATGCAGGCAGGATCTCCAAGGACAGGAAAAGTTTTATTTCTTATAGAGTTCAGGGCAGGGTGCCAGACATTTAAACAATCATAGTGTGCTTTGTCTCACGTCACGAGGCTGACTCAAACCCGATCTTATACAGTGGCTCCAACTAAGGTCAGTTTGAACTTAATGTTTGGCCCAGACTTTATCCTTGGGAAAAAAATCTTTGCTGCCTGAGTCTCTCACAAGCCTCTGCCCATCAGTTTTAGTTATAATGCTTACACATAAAATTCCAATTATACATATTAATCCAAATGATCCTAAAATAATTTTTTGAAGAAAGGAACGCTAGACATACTTCGTGGGGATCCGCGCCGCTGCGGGTCCCCTGACCGAGCTTCCCAAGGTCTGCACGAGATGCTGTAGCAGGGGTGCAGCTCACTGGTAGAGCACTTGCCTAGCGTGTGCTAATTAGTTGAGTCTTGAATAATGACGCTGTTACTGTGTTTAATTAGTTAGCTATTTCTGGCATTTCATCCCTGTTCTTATTTCCAAACTCTCTAAGGATTCTGTAGAACACACTCTGTACAGAAGTAATTCCAGCCATGTTCCCCGTGGTCCTTTGCCACAAGTTCCTTCTGAAGGCTTCATCGGCACGCCAGAGCTTTGGGTCTTAGCTCCTCGTCTCGGAAGCTGCCTTCCCATCGCTTGAAGCCGGGTCCTGGCGCCAGCCAGCCCGAGGATCGCTGGCAGGTCCGCTCTGAGCGCAGTGGGCCTGGCGGGCCCGCCGGTGCTGCGCCCCTGCCCTCGGAGCTTCTGCGCTTCCGCTCTGGGCTCGTACATACTCCTTTAATGGGAAGCAAAGCGAAGGGAGATTTTCCTGAGAAGTTCAGGCTTATTGTGATGACCTTATAGTACCAGATTTGAGCTGTGTCAAGTAAAAATTAAAAAGTAGCTAGACGTGGCGGTGCGTGCTGTAATCCTAGCACTCAGGAGGCTGAGACGGGGATCGCGGTTTGCAGTCAGCCTCAGCTACTTAGTGAGACCCTTCACAACTCCATGAGACCCTGTTTCAAAATAAGAATAGCCGAGCGTGCTGGTGCACACTTGTAATCCCCGCGCTTGGGAGGCTGAGACAGGAGGATCGCACAGGTTCAAAGCCAGCCTCAGCTACTTAGTGAGGCTCTCAGCAACTTAGAGAGACCCTGTTTCCAAATAAAGTATAAAAGTAGGTCTGGGAGTATAGCCCAGAGGTAGAAAGCCCCTGGGTTCCACCACCAGTACCACAAAAAAATAAAAATAAAAAATAGGACTTGGGGGTATTGCTCAGAGGTAGAATGCCCCTGGGCTTCATCTCCATTACAAAAAAAAAAAAAAATTAAAAAGATATATTACATTGTCGTGTGAGAAGTATTTGTTTTTTAGAGTATATATTTTTAAAAAGTTAGGCATTATCAATCTTCTGTTATGATAGAATAAACCTATGAGTGGTTTATTTCCTGAAGCAATATAAAGCTTTTAAATATATGAAATCTGCTATGTGGTCACATTAGAGTTTGTTGAGCATTTTAATTGGGTTATTTAAATGTAAATGCCTTTAAATAAATAGTTTAATTGTGCATGTGTGTGTTGGAGGGTACTGGCCCTTGAACCCAGGGGTATACTGCATCTAAGCTATACTCTCGGCCCTATTTAATTTTTTAGTTTGAAGTAGGGTCTCAACTTAGTTGACCTCAAACCTGTGATTCCCCATCTCAGTCTCATGCCACTGTGTCCTGCTAATTAATATAATTTTTTAAAATTGTAGTTGCTAATGGAAAATACTTTAACTTTAAAATAACATTTGTACAAGCCAATCCACCCATACTCCTTCCTTCCTTCTTTCCTTCCTTCCTTCTTCCTTCTTTCTTCTTCCTTCCTTTGGATTGGATCTAGGGCATTCTGAGTTATACCTCCAGCCCTCTTTTTTATTTTATTTTGAAACAGGGTCTTACTAAGTTGCAAAGGGCCCCGCTAGCTAGCTATGCTGGCTGAAAACCTGTGATCCTCTTGTCTCAGCCTCCCAAGTATTGGGATTACAGGTGCATGCCACCATGCCAGGCTGAATGAACTTATTTCTAAGTATAAAGCCTTAATTTGACTTTATCATTTATAATTGTAGTTTTTAGCATGTATGTTTTAGAACAACTTGGTAGAATATAATTTTGCAGAATACACTGTTCTGAATTAGAAATCTATAATTTGGTGAGGTCCCCCCAGATGTATGTACCTGTGAACGTACTATGGTGATGAGGATAGAAAACTTGAGCGCCCCCCACTTGCTCACGCCGCGTGACCCTTGCCCGCCTTCCCGGGAGAAGCAGTGACTGGTCTCTGCTTTGTGGAGCAGTTTGCGGCCCCAGGGCCCTTCACCTGGAATGGCACTGCGTGTCATCTTTCAGGGGTGACTCCCTTCACAGATGCTGTTGAGTTCCGTTTTTGTTGTTTTCTGTGTCAGTAAGTCCTTTCTGTTTATGGAAATGCACTGAGTGGATTTTTCTTTGCACAAGTTTTCATCATTCTACCTTATCAGGGCACTGTAGATGTTTCCAGGCTTGTGGCAGTTATGAATGAAGCTGTCACGAACACTACTGTGTAAATCTTCATAAGGAATATACTCTCAATCTCTTGGGTGGGAGCGGAGCGGCAGGCTTCCTTGTGAGTCGGTAGCTTTTCAAGACCGTCGGACAGATTGCCAGAGTGGGCGCACTACGCTCCATTCCCAGAAGCAGCGTGTGGAATTTCAGTTGTTCAGCGTTTACCCTGAGACTTGGCACCGCCGCCCTCCAGCCAGCGACGCTAAGACATGTGCTGATAACAGGATGCACCACCACGCCGACTTCCTGCTGACCTTTTATTTTATTTTATTTGTTCATTTTTTATTTTGCGGGTCTGGGGATGGAACCCAGGGGCATTTGACCTCCGAGCTACACCCTCTGCTCAGTTTTTTATTCTTTATTTTGAAACAGGGTCTCACTGAGTTGCAGAGGGCCTCACTAAGTAGCTGAGGCTGGCCGCAAACCACGATCCTCCTGTCTCAGCCTCCTGAATGCTGGGATGACAAGTGTGCCCACCACGCCCAGCAACCTTTTATTTTTTTAACTATACTAATACTAGATTTTATTCCTTGGGCTCAAGTATTTGTACCATTTCCTAAGAAAACTAACCTTCTTTTGACTTCCCTTTCTTAATAATATATTATGTTCCTCCCCTCTTTTTTTATCAATACTCAACCTATATATACATATATATGTTACATATACATATATATATTAAACATATACACATACACACATATGTACATACATTATGTAAGTAAAATTTTAACTTATGTAGCAAAGATTTCACCTCAGCCTAGATAGCTTTATTCCCTGGAATATGAATAGCTGTTAGCTATTTGGACTCAGGTTTTGACATATGCACAGAGTGTATTTGTTCACTTATTTACGCACACCCACATATCCTTCAGCAGAGGAGTCAAGGCTCTCTGTAGCTTAACTCTGTCTCACCCACCATCTTTAAGTGCCACTGCTTGTTAACCATTGATATTAATCATATTTGTTCCCTGAGCCCTGCCCTGATACCCGGTACAGGGTAGAGAGATACTAAATATTTGTTGAAAGATTGAATAATAAGTAAATCAGGCTCGAGTCCGTATCATAGGGATCATCCAGGGCCTGACATTTCAAGTTGGCATCTTGGAGCAAGCACATCAGCCCTACTCTAAGGATCACTTTTCTCTTTGTGAGTGTGTGGGTGGTACTAGGGATTGAACCCAGGGGCGTTCCCCTGTTTTGTCATTTTCATTTTGAAGCAGCGTCTCACTGAGTTGCAGAGGGCCTCACTAAGTAGCTGAAGCTGGCTTCCAACCTGTTATCCTTCTTTCTCAGCCTCCCAGGAACAGATTACAGGTGTGTGCTACCGCACCCAGCTTGCTTGCCTGTTTTACTCTAAAAAACTTAGGTGCAGAGTTTCTGTCTGAGGTTTTCTGTTTGTTCATCTAGACCAGGTTCACTGAGCCTGAGAGCTGGGCTGCCTCAGCGGGGCTGGCCCTCGTGGCCCTGGAGGTTTCTCAGTTCCCAGGTGGGGCCGAGGGTGTGAGGCGCGTGTGATGGGTCTCCCCACACCCCACTCCCGGCGCCCTGCTGGAACTCCTCCTCTTACTATTTCTCCGTTCAGAGGAGGCGACCTTGAATGATTAGTGCTTGCTGACTTGGGTTAAGGGATGATGGTGTGTGTTTTTCTCAGGGTTTTTGAATTGCTATGTGATTTCTTATGAAAATCCAATAAATTTCAGAATAGTGCCTCACATAGATCAGTATTGGTAAGTGCTGGTGTTACTGTCTTAATTCTGTAATCACTAATGATTGTGTTAGTGCAGATAGGTAAGACCGTACAAATGAGGCTACCTGGTATCAAGACCCTTTCAGCTTATCATAAGCATGATATATACATTGCAACAAAATTTATATAAGTTTTGTTGAGACCATCTCAAAATAAAGAATAAAAAAATAGGACTGGGGATGTATCTCGGAGGTAGAATGCCCCTGGGTTCAATCCCGAGAACTGGGGGCAAAAAAAAAAAAAAAAAGAAATTTACTGTGTGTCTTTCTTTAGGCCCAAAATTTCTTAAACTCACTTCTAAAATTCCTGACAGCAATACGTGTGTGTGTGTGTGTGTGTGTGTGTGTGTGTGTGGTACTGGGGGTTGAACCTAGGGTTATTCTACATCTAGCTGCACCCAGCCCTTCCTACTTTTTGTTTGAAATGCTGGCTGAGTCTCACCCAGTTGCTGAGCTGGCCTTGCGCCTGCCTGCCGTCCACCTCCCCGGTTGTCCCGGTTGTGGAAGGCCGGCGGGGCTGTGCGCCCGCCCCACCCCACCCTTTTTGCTTTGGTGCTTATGAGAGGGAGGTTGTTTTCACTCCGCTCCTGGCGCAGCTCTCCATCCAGCCCAGCTCTGCTGTCCTTGTGAGCCACTCTGAAGCATTTCTTTTTCCACTTTTATTTCTTTTTTCTGTGGTTCTGGGGGATTGAGCCCAGGGGCATTCTGCCTCTGAACTATACCCCCAGCCCTCTTCTCATTTTAATTTTGAAACGGGGTCTCTCTAAGTTGCTGCCACTGGCCTTGGACCTGTCTCAGCCTCCTACAAGCACGTGCCACCATGCCCGGCTCTTTGCTTCTTTAATCTAACAGTCTTACTGAGATATAATTCAAATTCTATATGATTCATCCATGTAAGTTCCATTTAGTGGCTTCTAGTGTATTCAAGTTTTGTGCAGACATCACAGTCAATTTTAGAACATTTTTATCCCTCTGGAAAGAAACCCTCTGCCCTTTAGCACTCGCCCTCTACTTCTCCCTTTCCCCCAGCCCCTAGCAGTCATGAGTGTAATCTCTGTTGACTTTCCTGTCTGGACAGTCCATGTAAATGGACTACATGATTTTAGGCTTTGGTGAGTAGCTTCTTTCACTAAGGGTAAGGTTTTTCAAGTTTTGTTTATGTTGTAGTATTAGCCGTGTGTGTGTGTGTGTGTGTGTGTGTGTGTGTGTGTGTGTGTGTGTGTTACTGAGGATTGAACCCTGGAGCATTCTACCTGAGCTGTACCCCAGTTCTATTTTTTGATTCTTTACATTGAAGTAGGTAGGGCCTCACTAAGTAGCTGAGGCTGGCTGTGAACCTGTGATCCTCTTCCCAAGTACTGAGGTTACCTGGGTGCGCCACCACACCCGGCTGATACATTGGCCATTTTCATATAGAACCATTTCATTCTCCTCTTGCTCAGCACTGCCCCCATCTGGAGCCTTCCGTGCTGTTCTCTTTGGTCTTTGTTCCCTAATTTTATTAATACCTTCAAAAATATTGACTCTGGCTGAGCGTGGTGTCGCACGCTTATAATCCCCACACTTGGGAGGCTGAGGCAGGAGGATCGTGCAGGTCCGAGTTGGCTTAAGAGACCCTGTTTCCAAATATATATACGTGTGTAGCCCGGAGGTAGAAGGCTCCCCTTCTGGGTTCCATCCCCAGTACCGCCAAAAAAAGATAATAATAACGGGGATATTGTCTGCACAACTGCAGTTTGTTAAAACCAAGATCAAGGTTGTTGTGCCTGTGGTGGAGTAGCTCGCTCTGCATTTAAACTCCTAGGTGGAGTTTAAAGCCGTTTGTGCCAGCGTTTCCTTCTTAGTACTGATGCGGCTTGTCTTGAGTTAAGTCTTTTAGACCACCAGGCATGCTCTGTCTGGATTCACATGCATAGGAGTTGGGCGAGCGCCTCTGGGAGATGGATAGAGCTGAGGTTTTGCTGTTGCTGTCTAGCCTTCTGCCTGGTGTCACGTTAAGTATTTGTTTCTGTTTTCAAGACTCTGAGGATACAAGGAGTCGATGAAAACATGCTCTGATTTCTGCTGGCCGGACGCAGGCCTTCCTGAGCTGCAGATGATCGCCCTTCAGAGAGGCGTGTGCACAGCGGGGTCATTCCATGGCTAGAGTCACACTCGGCCCATGTCACAAGCGTGTGTCAGGAGGTGGATCTGCTGCATTTTCAGGACCCTCCTCCCCTGAGCACAGCGGCGACAGCCTAGACCTTTCTGTTCTACGGCTGAGGTCACATCCTGAATGCAGAGGGAAGATTTTGTTTCTAAGTGAAGTTATATACATATTAGCTGGATAAGTAATTATCTCTGATTTTATGTAAAGACATATAAACTTCAGTTTTCAAGGAGACTTGCAAATTACACAACTCAAATCCCTGTGGTCTAAGTGAAACAAGCTAGTATTAGAGCTGTAAGTGTTTGGATCAATGGCTATATTTTTTTCTAAATTAACATACTAATATTATTTCCATTTATTTATTATATTAGAATAATATTTTTGCCTTTAAACATCTTTATAGCTGGGCTTAGTGGTATGCACTTGTAACTCCAGTACTTGTGAGGCTGAGACATGAGGATTGTAGGTTCAAGGACAGCCTCAGTGAGACTCTCATCAATCTAGTGAGAGACCCTATTTCAAAAATATAAATAAAGCCGGGCGTGGTGGCCACGCTTGTAATCTCCACACTTGGGAAGCTGAAACAGGAGGATCGCACAGGTTTGAAGCCAGTCTCAGCCACTGAGTGAGGCTCTCAGCAACTTAGTGAGACCCTGTTTCCAAATAAAGAATAAAATAGGTCTGGGAGTATAGCCCAGAGGTAGAAAGCCTCTGTGTTCCACCCCCAGTACCACCTCAAAGGGGGAAAAAATACACACACAGACACACACACACACACACACACACACACACACACACGGTTGGGAGTATAAGTCAGAGGTAGAACAACCCTGAGTTCAGCCCCCCTGTATCATAAAAATTAAAAAATAAAAATAGGGCTGGGGGTTAGAATGCTCCTGGGTTTGATCCCCAGCACTAACACACACACACACACACACACACACACACACACACACACACACACACACCCCTTTATAAAGTTAAGGAATAGTAAGAATTAAAAAGTTCTCAAAATTACCTGCTGCTTCCTCTGCTGCTCTGGCTAAAGGAATGCGGAGGCAGGAGTGCAGTCCATGAGCTCTTCCCTCGGCTCCCAGACCAGCATCTCTGGTCCTCAGTGAATGCCGGGTTCTCTGCTTTTCCATCTTGGTCCCCGTCCATCTGGTCTTGGGCTTCAGTGCAGAATCCTTGCCGTGTGTGCTCTGTAGCACGTTCTCTCGCCTTGGCTCATAGGGAGTGAGATTCTGTGTTCTGATTGAACCGATTAATGTCCTGCCTCGTGTCGTGGTGCGGCGACGGAGTCTCTCTTCTCCCTCTTGGATGAGTCTGTTCTCACTTTGGGCAGCTGGAAAACTGAGACTTAGTGAGGTAACCAGTCTACCTAGTGCCACAAAGTCGGCGGGCGCTAAGGATGGAGTCAGACCCCCATTCTGCGTAGGCGAGGTCTTTTCACAGCCCCACGCCGGGTCTGCAGTACCAGGCTCTCTCTGGTGTTGGTGTTGATGTGGTGGCAGTGCTAGGGCTGTGAATAGGCAGAGGGTGAAAGATGGTCAAGGCTTTTGGAGTTGGTCCTGTTCTGTATTTTCTTCCCCTCTCCTCTCCTCTCCCTGCCCTGCTCTTTTCCTTGTGGTCCTGGGGATTAAGTCAGGGGCATTCTACCTCTGATCCCACCCCCACCCTGCTCTCGTTTAGAGACAGTGTCTCCCTGAGTTGCTACGGCTGGCCTCGAGCTTACAGCGGTCCTGTCTTTGCCTCCCACATGCCAGGATCACAGGTGGGCGCCACGTGCCCAGTTGTCCTTTGTCTTCAGAGTAGCTCTCCTGGCCTCAGTTGACTGCCATCATTTGATGCTTACTTCCCAGGCCTGGCCGGCCAAGGGTCTTGCTCCTGTGGTGTGAAGCCCTTCAGATGCACTGTGGCCTAGCCAGGAGGCAGGGCCTGGCCATCTCCAGACAGAGCCTTCTGTGGGAACGAATTGTGAATGAGAAGTGTGCCGATTCTGCGTCAGCCTAAGGAAAGTCAGTGAGTGAGACGCTGCCTGGGTGCACTGCCCCTTGATTCCACGTGCTCCTAAAATAGTGTGCTTTCAGCCGGGCGTGGTGCACAAGCTTGTAATCCCCGCACTTGGGAGGCTGAGACAGGAGGATCACGCAGGTTCGACGCCAGCCTCAGCTACTGAGTGAGGCTGTCAGCATCTTCGTGAGACCCTGTTTCCAAAAATAGGTCTGGGAGTGTAGCCTGGAGGTAGAAAGCCTCTGGGTTCCACCCCAGTACTACACACACACACACACACACACACACACACACACACACACGCGCGCGTGCGCGCGCTTTCCTCTTACTTGGTTGTTGCTGTGCATTAATGTAGGCAAGGTTGGTCATGTTACAGTGATTACTGATTTGCAAACGCTGCTTTGTGGAGTCGTCTCGGGTTCTCCAGCTTGAGTAAACGCCCCCATCAGGGTTCGTGGGCACCCCTCCGTGTTTTTGTGATTTCATTTATTTTCTTCCTTTACGAGTGCCTTTCCTCTTTGAGCTACTGATTCCTCCTGTCCTCTGCCCACCCTCAGCTCCAAGACCCAAGTGAAGAACAGAGTGTGAGCTTGTTGTGCTTGCAGGAGCGGCCCTGTGCCAGCCTCCCAGCGCGTCTGGGCAGAGCGGGTCTGGCTCCTCACGGGACGTGGGCTCTGTGGAGTCCTTGCTTGCGAGGGAGTTGTTTGGAGCGGGCACCAGCCACCCCGTTCTGCCTTCTCACTTAGCTCTCCAGCCAGGAAGAGTGGTATGTGGAAAGAGGGAGCGGAGGGACGCTCACTGGCAGCCTGCTGACCCTAGAGCTAGGCCCTTCCTGGGACACCGTGGACTGGGACACATGGAGGAGCGCGGGAGATTGTTTCGTGACTGTCTTTCCTTCTGACACGAGTCAGACGTTCCTCCGAGCCCTCCTCGTAGCAGTTAAATTCTGTTAGTGCTCTCATAAGACTGCAGAAAAATTCACCCCTCTGGTGCCTGAGTAGTAGTACTTGGCGTGACAGTGGCCAAACGAGTTAAGCATTGTGCTTATAGTTTTAATTCTCGATTTGTTTTAAAGTTTTTTTGGGCTGGGCGTGGTGGCGCATGCTTGTAATCCCCGCCCTTGGGAGGCAGAGACAGGAGATCGCGCAGGTTCAGAGCCAGCCTCACTGGCTTAAGAGACCCTGTTTCCAAATAAAAAGTATAAAATAGGTCTGGGAGTGTAGCCCAGAGGTGGAAGGGCTCCAGGAACCCCAGTACCACCCCCCCCAAAGTTTTTATTGGTGCATTGTAATCATACTTTTTTTTTTTTTGGTGGTACTGGGGGTGGAAACCAGGGGCTTTCTACCTCTGGGCTACACTCCCAGACCTATTTTTTACTTTATTTGGAAACAGGGTCTCACTAAGTTGCTGAGAGCCTCACTAAGTAGCTGAGGCTGGCTTCGAACCTGTGAGATCCTCCTGTCTCAGCCTCCCAAGTGCGGGGATTACAAGTGTGCGCCACCATCCCCGGCTGTAGGCATACATCTTAATGGGATATTAGATTGTGGAGGCGCATACGTGCACACATCACCCAGTTAGTCCTTACCCAGTTCCCGCCCCATTCCTCCCCTCCCTCCTTCTCATGCTTGGTTTAATGATTGACTTTGATATGTTTGTTCAAGTATGTCTTATGCATTAGAGGATCTCTCTCCCCTCCCATCCCTCAGGTCGCCTTATTTACTAATCTGTTGAATCTCCTTCTTCATCTAGAGTTCCTCCTATGACCGATTTCTCCCTAGCTTTCACATCTTAGGGAGAGCATCTGATTTCTTGTTTTTAGTGGCTGTCTAGTCTCATTTAGCATAATGTCCTCCAGGTCCATCCATTTCCTGTAAGTGATGCAATTGTGTTTCTCTTTATGGCTGAGTAGAAGTCCGTTGTGTACATATCCCACAGTTTTGTAATTCGTTCATCTGTTGATGGACATCTCGGCTGGTTCCTAGTTTGGATATGGTGAACTGTGCGGCTATGAACAGATACACCTGCATTCGTTTGGTAGTTTGATTTCCTTTCTTTTGTGTAGATACCCAGAAGTGGTATTGCTGGATCATATGGTAAGATTGTTCCCATTCTTCTGTTTTCCAAAGTGGTTGCACTCATTTGCAATCCCACCAACAATGTATTAAAGTTCCCACTTTTCCAAACCCTCATCAGCACTTATTGCTGTTTGTGTTTCGGCTGATTGCCATCGAGTTGGAGTTAGGTGAAATCTCAGGGTAGTTTTGATTTGAATCTCTCAGATTGCTAATGATGTTGAGCATTTCTTTCATGTATTTCTTGGCCATTTGAGTTTCTTCCTTTGTGAAGTGTCTATTAGTCCTCTATTGGAGGAGTAGCTGGCAAAATCTTCCCCCATTCTGTTGGCTCTCTGTTGAGGTCCTTGATAGTTTCCTTTGCTGTATAGAAGCTCTTCGGTTGATTCTGAAGTGTAAGTGTGTGCACATAATGCACATACCACATTTTGTATTTGGTGTTAGGTCACTGGTAATGTAGGTATGAGGAAAATGCATTGACATCTGTGAATTATGGTTTAAGAAAAATTTTTAGAAATGTTTTAATTTGACAGGATTTGACAGGGTCTTCATCATTTATGTGAGTAGTTGTAATAAGTAAAAGTACATCAAGAACTGTAGGATCTGTTTCTGGCAGGTCCTACATTTTTCCCTCTCTGGGTTGTTTGGCAGTTTCTTGCCATGTTATAAACAACATTTTTACATAGTAGAAGACGTTGAATCCTTGTACTGTTCCTAATGGCTGCAGTTATTTAATATCCAGCCTGAGGAGCAGCCTCACTCAGCCTTTTCCTAAAATACAGTTATCATAATGGCTGTAATTGCAGAAGAAAGCTTGGGTGTAGTAGAAACTGCCAGATGTGGTGCCATTTGATCTAAAAAGGTCACGGGAAAAGGGACATTTAAATTAAGTTATAAATTACAGCTGAAGAACAATATTTTGATGTGTGAGAGCAGAGATGTCAGAGCAGGAGATGTAATGATGTGATTCACGGTCCGTTACAGAGCAGAGGAGCCTGGCAGCTGAGCCACGCCAAAGGAAGGTTTATCTGCAGCATCACGCAGCCAGAAAATGTCAGGAGGATGAGCTGCAGGAGCAGGAACGTGAAGCCCTGGGGTAGTACACAGTTTATGCTAATAGGACTGCCCGAGCCAGAGATGGGGAATGGCTGCTGTAATGTTCATGAGGTGTCCGGACGTGTGCACCTTTTCAGTCTTATTTAAATTAAGACCTTGTCTTTGCTCTATAAAATAACACTTTATAGCCAGGCATTAAGGTCAATTCTCTCACCTTTCTGTCCAACATACAGATTTGCTGAAATTTCAGAATTGTTTGGGCAGAAGAGTTAAAGCTTGAAACAAGATTTCTGTCCCTGGCAGCTTTGAAGGCAGATATAATTTAATGTTTATAGCAATCCATGAGAAGTTCAGCCATGAGTTAATTAAACTGTAGGCAGTCATTAAGTATTATTTATTCTTTTAAGAAGCTTGCCAGTAAAGCACTTATATATATTAAATTATGGAAAGTAATAAGGCAGGAATGATTTGTCAAGCAGAGTGAGGGTAGCGGAGTTTACCCAGGCAATTATGCAGAAATGCGCTTTTCTACTTGTGGCCTGATCCTTCCTGCTTATCAGGGGAAGGGGACCGCCAGCACTGCGGGCTCTGTTACCTCTGGTTGCCTTAGGGAAGGACCGGTATCTGAGTATTACTTCCTGGGGTGAGACCACTCTACAGCTTAAAGCTATTTGCATTTCAGTTATTTGACATGTGTCTCATGTAATGTTTTCCATTGTTCTTTGACATAGCTGAGGGTTATTGGTAGTATATGTCTATTTGACGGACAAACATCTGCACTCAGTTGATGTGTAACAAGAGTCTGTCTCCTACAGGACTCCAGCCCTTCGCTGTTCTTGATAGGCTGCAGAAGGCCTTGGAGTCCTTGAGAGCTTTTGTGCAGCTGGCAAAATGTATCCAATTATGTAGACACAATGTCTTGGGCAGCCAGACCATCCACCAAGACGGTGTGGTCAAAGAGGTCTTAGGTTCTGTCACCAGGAGCTAAGCAAAGACAAAGGGAAGACGCACGGCAGCTGTGGAGCGAGGCCAGGAGCCACAGAGCAACGCCCGGAGACCCCAGGAGGGAGCCACGCCGGCCTCACCGTCCCAGGCCCCCCGCCACAAGCCCAGGCCTTGGCCTGAGGTTTCGAGCACCCCGAAGCCAGACTTTATTGTGTAGTTGTACACAAGTGCACTTTAAAAGAGGCAGGCACATTTACAAGTAGGCGTTCATTGGTTTAAAAAACCACCATGTACATGTGATGATGAATTTGAAAGTGGTTTCTGCTGAGTGACGTCTTGCCTCAGCTGCTGGGGGATGCAGTGGCGTAAGGTCTACCTGCTCTCTGTCCCTAGCTGATTAGTCAGGGTGCTCTGTCTTGGTCCCTGCCTTTTTACTCAGTGATTTTTCTTTTTTTCAGTAGCACCAAAATGTATAGTTGTCTATACTCTACATTAAACCTGCATTTAGTCCCATTTTACCAGCGTGGCTTGGCTGCATAATGGACAGAAAGGTTTAATTATCTTGCTGTAATTGCTTTTCTGTGGTCACGAAGTGAAGCTGCAAGGCATCTGAGTATCCCCACCCCATCTTCCCTGCAGTTTCTTTTAGCAGCCATCTCTAGGGAAATGGTAGAAAATCTTACTCACATTAAAAATCCTTTACCTTAGCAGTGTTGAGAGGCCTGCACTCGGTGTCCTAACTAGACGGAGGTCTCTGTGGTCTTCAACAGATGTTCAGAACTGGAAACCCACGGCACGCCTGTCACCGTATGAACATTAAATCCAAAGAAGATCCCCCTCCCCGCCGAGAATGGAGCCCAGGGGCACTCTACCTCCCAGCGACACCCCCAGCCCTATTTTTTATTCTTTATTTTGAAACAGGGTCTCACTGAGTTGCAAAGGGCCTCGCCAAGTAGTTGAGGCTGTCTGCAAACCGCGATCCTCCTGTCTCAGTCTCCTAAATGCTGGAATTACAAGCTTGCGCTACCATACCACTGCTGGGCCTTTTGTTTGTTTTTTGGTACTGGGGGAATGAACCCTGGGGCATTCTGACTCTGAGCTATACTTCCCCCAGCCCTATTTTATTTTTTGAAACAAGGTCTCACTAAGTTGCTGAGGTAAATGGGAATAAAAGAGGTTGGAGGTAGAATGCCTCTGAGTTCAACCTCTAGTACCAACACACACACACACACACACACACACACACACACACACACGTTTCCCACCTACAGTTTTGTCTTTCACTGTTAACAGTTAATTGCTATCCAGAAATATTAAGTAAATAATTCATTGGCTTATTAAATAACTTGAATTATAGACTATTCTTACAATTGTTTTATTTTTACCAGTATTTACCATTAATCTCTTGGTATGCCTTAATTATAAATTAAACTTCTTCATAGGTGTGGTTGTATAGAAGAACACAGTGTGCTTAGGGTATGGTGTCATCTGCGGCTTCAGGTATCCACAGGGGGTCTTGGAATAGACCCCCATGGATAAAGAGGGGACAGCTGTGTATCTTTAAAAGTTGTAAAGCTCCCTCTTAGAATTTTGTCAGGCAATATTCCTGGAAAGTGAGGTGGGTATTTGTGACATTACATGTCCCTCCCTCCAGCAGGGCCCACCCCCTTGGCCCACCGTCCCCACGCTGCCACCTAGTGCCGGGTACCAGAGTGCCGTCCAACTTCATTTTCTGGAGAAGTACCCCAGCAGCTTCCAGTGTTTCTGTGACAGGGTGTTTACAGAGGTGCCGTAAACATTTATACCATAGGAAGGTCAGGAGTAGAAATGTCTTAAGAGGCCGGGCGTGGTGGCGCAGCTTGTAATCCCAGCACTTGGGAGGCTGAGACAGGGGGATCACACAGGTTCAAAGCCAGCCTCAGGTACTGAGTGAGGCTCTCAGCAACTTAGGGAGACCCTGTTTCCAAATGAAATATAAAAAATGTCTGGGAGTGTAGCTCAGAGGCAGAAGGCCCCTGGGTTTCGCGCCCCCCCCCCCCAAAAAAAAAAAAAAAAAGAAAAGGAAAAAAAAGGAAATGTCTTAAGAGGCTAAGCAGACAGTGGGTTAAAAGGAAGGAGGCATTGCCCCGCAGGAAGCGCGCACGGGCCGCTGCACAACGCCGGAGCTTGTCCAGGTGAGGGTGGCTGACACTGAGGGTGGGCGTGGGCCATGTTTGGGGGGCTTCTTGCCCCTGAAGCATCTCTCTGGAAATGCGGCCGGGAGGCATGTGTGGGTCGCCACCTTCTCTACACTAAGCAGCCCCCCCAGCAGTTGAGCGAGTCGCCCTCGCGGTTCACTGAAAGGTGGGAATGCCGTGGGCGATGACGCCTGACTTCACCGCGTCCACTCAGCAGCTCACTTTACTTGTGTCCCTTAGGAGTGATTTCCTGGTATCAGTTGCTATGATTTAAAATTTTTAAATTTCTACTATGTGTCAGTTCAGTTTTATCATATCCCGGGATAGTACTAAGAGGAGTAATTAAGTGAAACTTAAGTGGCTTTTGTTTATAATTTAACGATTCTTTTGTGTCTCTGAAAAGGCTTTTTAAAGTCTAGAACATGATAAAATTGAAATGAAACTGCTCCCTCATTTTTTCTTTTTAAAGGAAATAGCTTCTGGGCATGGTGATGCATGCTCGTAATCCTGATACTTGAGAAGCTGAGACGGGAATGGGTCACAGGTTCGAGAGCAGCCTCCGCAATTTAGTGGGATCCTGTTTCAAAGTAAAACAAAAGGGCTGGGGATGTAGCTTGGAGGTAGAATGCACCAGCTTCAATCCCTAGTGCCACAGGAAGGAAGGAAGGAAGGAAGGAAGGAAGGAAGGAAGGAAGAGGAGACTTATTTTCTCTAATGTTCTCCTCACAGTATCACTCAGAGCAATTGCGCCCATAATTGAGAGTTATTATACCCTTCCTAAAGGTGTTGAATGGAGGCTTTGAAGAGAAGTGGCCTGTTCAAGGCTGCACACCCACAGAGCTGTACACCTAGAATTTAACCCAGGCAGTCTGGCTCCACCATTTGTACTTTTTCCATACTTTATAATCTTCTTGTAAACTGTCATTAATATTACCACGAGCTTTTTGTTAGAAATATAATTTGATCAGCTTGATTTGATTTCAGATTATCACTAAAATGTGAACTTTTTAATTGTACAGGCTGCATTTTTTATTATTATTCACTTGTAATCGTGCTATCTCATTAAAAATTCTCATTATAAAAATTGGAAAACATCTACTCGTGGTAGAGAGGAGGCCAAGCATGGTCATGACTTCGCCTCCAGCTCTGCCCACCTCTGAAGAAAGGCACCTGCACTTTTCACGATTCTGTGTGGGAGCCAGCACCCCCCCCCCCAGCATAACACTCACGCAGTCACTGAGGCTGGATGAGGAGGGACAGAGGTTGGAGGTGTTTACCTATTTAATCTTGTTGATGAGTTTACCAAGTGTTTGTGGTGCTCACTCCTGACTGGGCTGGGCACCCGGGACCCAAGTCCCAGCCCAAACCACTGTGCCTGGGGCATGGAGGTGTGAAGGGAAGGTGAATCCCAGGAGGGACGGAGGGCGGCTTGAGTTTGGAGGTTGAGCAAGAGGAGCTTTCTGCCTGTGTTTCTCTTCATCACCCACAAGTTGGGGCTCAGTGAGCAGGAGTGGGTGAGGCCGCAGAAGGGGGGTGCAAGGTGGGAGGAGGCTTGTGGCGCCCAGCCCTTCTTGGGATGCAAATATGTGGGGTGGCTATCGACAAGAGCCTTAAACACCTTGTGTGTCTGGACCAGCATCTTTATTTTCTTTAAAATAAAAGCTTCTATATTTTAAAAACTTTAAGTTTTAAATAAATTACTGCAGTTGTGAAAAACTTAAGAAATAACAGGAAGTGTGGCATACCTGGTTCGTCCTTAGATTCCCAGGGGAGAGCCAGGCAAGAGTGGGAGTCCTGCGGGTGGGCCTGCGTCCAGGTCCTGCCGGGTGGCTCAGTGTGGGGGGTGACGTGCTTGGCCTTGCGGTACCTCTGTTCCCTGTTGGTAAAATGGAATGACAGTAGTTCCAATCCCATATGTTTAGGTAAGAGAATGTTTTCTTACAGGATTAGGGATGGCCACAAGGTAAGACCATGCTGAGCGCTGCGCCAGGACTGTGTTCGCCATGTTGCTTTGTTGTTCTTAATGCCGTCATGTTATTGCGGGAGGAACGGTGGGCCTGTGGCAGCGGCGAATGAGCAGGCCAGCAGCGAATGAGCAGGCGGCCAGCGGCCAGCGCCTCACTTCCCACCATGCCCAGCAGTGCCACGTTGGTCCTGCCTCAGCCCCTGAGCCTTTGGCTGCATTTGAGATCCAGACCACAGCACTGTCCCCCAGAGTATCTCGGGCTGGAGCAGTGGCTGGTCGCCAGAGGGCGACGGCTGTGTAAAGGGCTGCACGTCCCCGGGACCCTGCCACGATGCCCCCAGGACAGTAGCCCCGCACGCCTGCTCACTGACTTGCGTCCGCGTCTGCTGTGTGCTCGTTGACTAACTAAAGTCATTGTTGTCTCAGCTTCACGAAAGTTGCTACGACGCTGGTAAAGCCCTGCAGCGCCTGGTGAAGAAGCCTGTGCCCAAGCTGATCGAGAAGTGCTGGACGGAGGACGAAGTGGTGAGCGTGGGCTGCGGGCCTTGGGTCTGGGCGGTCGGCTTCCCTCCCAGGGCGTGACCTCCCTGCGGCCCCGGGAGGAGGGGCTCACTCAGAGGACAGACTGCATCTGTCAGTCAGAGGGGAGCGCCTTCAAGCCTCAGAACTATACAGAAAGCCTTGATTTTACGAGTAAGTTCCAGAGATCATGGGAAAGATCTGAGTTTTATGGAGAGTGAAATTGATAGTTATTCTTAAAAAGAAAAAAAAAAGTTGCCAGGCATGGTGACACATGCTTATAATCCCAGTACTTAAAGGCTGGCTGAGACAGGCAGAACCCGGTTTGTGGAAGCCTCAGCTACTTAGTGAAGCCCTCTGCAACTTAGGGCTGGGAAAGCCCGGCATGTTGGTGCATGCTTGTAACCCCAGCATTTGGGGCAGGCTGAGACAGGAGGATCTCAGCAACTCAGACCCTGTTTCAAAATAAAGAATAAAAAATAGGGCTGGGGGTGTAGTTCGGAGGTAGAACGCCCCTGGGTTCCATTGAGTTTGTGTTTTGGTGCAAGCTAGCTTGTGATGCTTTCCTGTTTTAAGACACAAGTCAGTCAGAGCCAGTCGAAGAGTAGCCTTAGGCACACTGGTTTTTATTCTGAGGGCTTGCAGGGCCTTGACTGACAGAGGCTGTGAATCACAAGGAGGAAGCACAGTCTGGGTCCAGTCATCACAGTGCGTCTTGCGGATGCCTTCTATTGCCGTGGCCCACTCACGGAGGCGGAGAGGAGTGTACTCACAAAGACAGGCTTGCAAACCCCTAATTCCCACCCAGCATACAGATTGCATGCCGCTGCAACCCCACCTTGTGACTTGTAAAAGGTATTGCTGTAAATGGCTTCCAGAGTTTCTTGCTTTTGCAAATAGAGCCCTCCGTGTGAGTGTCACCGCCTGCCACTTGCCCTTCGGGTTGAATGAGATGCAGGCTGGCACTGACTGGAGTACCGGGTTCCTCGTAATACGATGGGACGCGTTGAGGAAGAGCATTTAGAAACTGTATGCAGAGGCTCATTTGGGAGGCAGAGACAGGATGATCGTAGGTTTCTGCCAGCCTCAGCCTCTTGGCGAGGCCCTCTGCAACTTAGTGAGAGCCTGTTTCAAATGAAAAAGAATAAAAAATAGCAGTGGGGGTGGAGCTCAGGAGTGTGCCCCTGGGCTCCATCCCCCAGGACTGCCCTCCAAAGGTGAAGTTGTGTGTACGTTCCTGATCCTGCTCACTTCATGTGTGTGGCCATCCTTCCTGAGTGTGTATCGTGTGCTAGGAGCCATGTCAAGAGCAGGAGGTCTCCTTATGTGTGAAGAGGAGACAGTCCTCACCCAGTGTTCCAAATGGTGGGAAAGCACAGAGGGAGTGGGGCGGGGAACAGCTGGGTGGGGCGCTGTCCTGTGGAAGGGCCAGGAGAGGCAAGACTACCGAGCACCGAGGAGGGGGCCTTTGGATGTCAGAAGAGAATTCGGGCTGCTGACGTGAGCGCACGCTCGCGTGTACACGAAATGGGCAGGCGTGGGCATGGCGGGCGGGGGCTGCTGGGCAGGTGAAGTGCGGCCCGAGGCCGGGCACTGCCACACTCTGCACGTGCAGCTTCTCGTCCCCCGATGGGCCAGGCTGGAGACGGGCGTGCGGGCGGTGTGGTGAGCAGTGCTCAGAAGGTGGGTCCAGGAGACCCCCTCACATTGGCTGTGGGTGAGGTTGGGTAGAGACCCGGAGGCTGGAGAGATGGACTGAGGGGCCCTTGAGGCCTTGGTGACGTGTGCATGTTGAACAGCCCTAAAGACTGGACCAAGTTATGACAGACCTAAGCGATGGGTGGAAAGATGAAAACACCCCAGACGCCTTGCAGTGTGCACACAGCAGCCACTGTGGAAGCACTCAGCCCTGTGGTTTGGAGAAGTCAGTGCTCTTTTCCGCTGTATATAAGCCTACTCGTGTGGGAAGGAGGTAGAGATCTGATTGGTAAGATGAAGTCTCCCAGAAGCCTCCTGAAGAAACGAGGTGAGAAGGCGGAAGCGAGTAGGGGACCTGCCTGCAGGCTGCCTCCCTGTGAAGGCTCCTGGGCCCCCCTGGCTCTCGGGCCCGCCCCACTCGCACTGCCCCTCCTGCCTCTCTCCTCTCCCTCTCTCATTTCTCTCATGACCTTTCGTTCCCTCTGGAATTTAAAAAATACACAGCACAAAGTCCTCTCTTCCTGCTTGAAGGAGAGCTGGTTTCCTTTTCCTGCAGCACTTATACAGGCAAGACGTTGACTTTGTCCCTGTGGCTGCTGCTTCTAGGGGAGCCTCCGGCACCAGGGCGCCCGGCTTTGGCGAGCGCTCCAAGCACAGGTCAGTGACCCCGAGCTGCACACGTCCAGGCGCTTTGGGCTCACTTTTAGAGTGTTTGCTGCTTGTTGAGAAGTGTGCTGGCAGTCACCCGGCCCTGCAGAGCCTCGGGATCAAATGGTTCTCTTATTTGTAGGAAGTTAAGCTTGCTTCTTAAAACGTCGACTGTGAATGAGAGAGTGATGGAATAATTGATAGGTTAAAGGGAGCTTCTGATGAGTCAGCATGTCCAAAGCAGATCTTTGAATACTGTGCGGCAGCGAGGCGGCCCTCTGCGTGCTGCCGTGGCGCGCCTCGGCTGTGGCTAGCACCTGCTGTCCAGTGGCCTCCAATGTGGAGCTGAGCGCATCTTCTCACCCAGGCAAACTCTGTGGGCCACCTCTCTTTCCTCTCCTCGGTTTTCTGTGTGCTAGGAACATTCTAGTATTTTAAAACTTTGCTAAGCAGGGTGTGATGGCACACACTTGTAATCCCAGTACTTGGGAGGCTGAGACAGGAGGAACACAGGTTCGAGGACAACTCTCAGATAGTGAGGCTCTCTAACCTACTGATCGCCTCTTTCAAATTAAACTCAAATAGAGCTGGGAGTGTAACTCGGAGGTAGAATGCCCCTGGGTTCAATCCCCAGTACCACTACCACCCAAGACAGCAAACACTTTGCCTCCTTCCGCACATGAACGTGATCTTATTAACCGCTGTCCCGCGTGCCTACAGGATCCGTAAGGTTGTTTCCTTTGCACTTACACGTGGACACTTGGAGGCAGTGAGCGCCCCGTGAGAGGGTGGTGGCGCCACCCCAAAGCTCAGGGAGGCGCCGGCGCGCTCCTGGCCTGTGCGGGCCTCCTTCTGACCTGCTCGCCTGTAGCTCACCCCTTCCCTGGGAGCTGGCTGTGCCGTGGGGTTGCTCCCCAGTCTCTGTCTCCCAGATGTCTTGCAAACTTGTGAGCAAACTTGTTAAGGGTGAGGGTCATGGTCTCCCCTCTGAGGGGATTCAAGAGTATCAGTGATACTTTGTTCAAGTTTATTTTTTCTGAAATTTCTTCTCTATAATTAAGATATTCATTCCAGCATTTTGGGGGGTCAGATGTTGGGGATCGAACCCAGAGGCATTCTACCTTCAAACTACACGCCCCAGCCTGATTTTATTTCTTATTTGGAAACAGGGTCTCTCTAGGTTGATGAGAGTTTCACTACTTGCTGAGCCTGGCCTTGAACCTGTGATCCTCCTGTCTCCGCCTTCCAGGTACTGGGATTACAGGCGTGCACCACTGCGCCCAGCAATCGCAGCATTTTAAAATGTGTCATAGCTGATACTCAAGAATTAACATCAGAAAGCTTTGACATGTTCCCAAAGCTGACTTTGGAAGTTTGACTTTTGGAAAAGCCTTCATTCCGGTCATTCACCGAGGGCATCTCCGCACACGCAGGCGCGCCCCACTTGCTCTACGTGCGTCCTGAGTGTGGAGGGAAGGTGCTTCTCACTGACGTCACTTTGGGGATGAGAGTCTAAATCCTGGTGCCCCGGAGCCCATTTTATGCTAGTTTTTGTCATCCTATCCCAGATATTTCAAAAGAATTCTGCCTTTGTGGCATGACTGAGAAACACCTTAGTGTAGCTGGCCTGTTGCAGGTGTTTCAGGCTATAAACTGGGTCAGATCAGGGAAACATTTTGGAAGAACCGCTGGGCACGTTCATGGAGCTTCTAAGACTGGCGTGGGCGGCGATGGGGCCGGAGAAAGTGGCCAGGAGCTGCTGTGGACGCTGTGCTGAGGATTAACCAGCTTCACACACGCTGCGCTTCCAGTATCGCTCCTCTTCAGGATGTCATCTAAACTGGTGGAACTTAAAGAGAAAAAGGAAATACAGAGCAGAACTAAAACACAAAAACCCGAAATCTTAGATTATTAGGTTTTTAATTAAACACGTTGAACACATTTAAATATAACACAAAGGCCCCAGGCTGAACTGCACCTAATGGAAACAGATTAAGTCACCGTCTGTGCCTGGGTGGTTATTAATTCTGTTTACTTGTGCGCTGCCTCGGTGTGACTGCCCCTGCACTGGGATTCCCCGGCTGCCTGGTGCTGTGCTCTTAATTAGCATTCAGCTGCTGATTATGGAAATGCCGGGGATGCTAATTGAATTCTCTTTAAAATTCAGGGCCTGCATTTTCCTGGTGGAGACTGGCCTGACTCACAGGGCTGTGAGACTGGGTGCTCCACTGAGCCATGCTCTCCCCCTCTGCTTCCTTCCTGTTGCTCATGTTTGGGTTTTGAAATTATTTTCATGTTGAATTAGCTTGTACTAAAATCCAGCAAAACTCAGGTGTTGCATGAAGCAAAGATACTGTTGCTTATAACGCTATGGCAAGGTATTCGCCTTTCATCTTGGCCACTGCAGCTTCCATCTTGAAACGCGCTGTCCTTTCCGTGCTTTGTATCAGTTCTGATGCGCTGTGTTGAGGTGAACGACCTCAGAACAAACCACCTCTGAAATTTTTATCCTAAGATTGTTAACTGGTGGTGGCAATACACTTTAATTGGTCGTGCACATGGATTTATTTATAAGTTTATAAATTTAAAACTATTTAAACCTTTCTTCAGTTTGAGGCTCAGCTCTGACATACACACCCGAATGTTTTTCTTTCACAAGGGACGTGACGCGGCACACTGACCTGATATTTGAGGTCAGCGACCCCGTGCCCGGCCAGGGAGTTTCCCACATAGCGCACAGGCCGCGCCTGGCAGAGCGGCCCGCAGCAGCTTCAGGGGCCTTCCTTATGCCCTTTTTGGAATGTCTGCTTGAAAAATCACTGTTCACTCTTTAAGCCAAGCATCTGGATGTGCCAGAAGACAGAGCTGCCTAGTGGGGCAGAAATGCAATGAATTTTATTTACCGTTTGTGTGGCAGCTGAAGAAAATGTAATTCACAGCAAAATCCCAGCGAAGGTCTCGAGCAGCCGGAGGCCGTGGAGGTGAAAGCTGAGAGCCGGGCCCACACCCGCAGGCCGGGCCATGCAGTGTTAAGCTTTCAGACCCACAGTGGAGGGGAAGGCTTAGTTGGATGCGGTTTGAGAAACGGTAGAATTTCCTGGGTTGTTGGCATTTATTTATTTTAATTTATAGATTTATTTTTGCAGTATTGGGGACTGAACCCAGGGGCATTGTACCTCTGAGCTATATCCCCAGCCTTATTTTATTTTTTTTTTGGGGGGTGGGGAAACAGAATCTTACTAAGTTGCTGAGGCTGGCCTCAAACCTGCAATCCCTCTGTCTCCGCCTCCCAAGTCCTGGGGTTACGAGTGTGCGCCACCACACCTAGCTGTTGAGCATTTTCTATAATCATTCGAAAAATGTTGCCCACAGGGGACCCTTCTGTAGGTCATCTAAGGTGAACCCATCCGTTTATCTTTTGCAAATTTTCCTTGCTGTTAGAACAATCAATTAAAATTGAGGAATTAAAACATAACATCAATCTATAGTTTACATGCTGGGCCTTGTGTTCATGGTCCCTGCTTATATATATTCATGGTTATATATCATTACAAACCTACTTTATGAGTCCGGATTCATAGACATGTAAGTTGAGTCATAGCGTTGAAACTGTCACTTTCTAAAGATATTTTCAGCTGTTAGCCAGGTGCGATCGTGCACACCTGTACCTCAGTACCCGGGAGGCTGAGGCCCCAGCACTGCGGTCTTGAGGGCAGCCGAGCAACCCAGTGAGGTTCCCATAAACTCAGCAGGACTCTCTTTACAGCTTTACTTGGAAGCTTCACTGTTAGTGCAAAATACCCCAGTCTATGTATTTAGTGTGTCACACAGTAAATATTAGTAATATTTTGGGGTGGTGCTAGGAACTGAACCCATGACAAGGCAACAGCCCTACCACTAAACTACGTCTCCAACTCCAGTATTTAATAAATTTTAAAATTAGTCAACGAAAAGCTGGGCGTGGTGGCACACACTTGTAATCCCTGCACTTGGGAGGCTGAGACAGAAGGATTGCACGGGTTCGAAGCCAGCCTCAGCTACTTAGTGAGGCTCTCAGCAACTTAGTGAGACCCTGTTTCCAAATAAAATTTAAAAAAGGTCTGGGAGGATAGCCCGGAGGTAGAAAGCCTTTGGGTTCCACCCCCAGTACCACCAAAAAAAAAAAAAAAAAAAAAAAAAAAATTAATCAAAGTAGGGTTTTTTCTATACTAACTAATCTTTCTCTAGTTTTTAACCAACTTGGTATTATTTCTTTTTTTTAAGATTTAAAGAAATTTATTAAAAGATAGAAATACAGAGGATAGAAATACAGCCCCGTGCCAACTGGCATGGAGGGCGACTCGACTGAATGCACCCCAACTTGGTATTATTGCTAGTGAAAAACTAAATTATTAGATATAAGGGATACAAGAATATAAGAGTAGAAAAATTAAGAGACATATAAATGTTAACCTGTTATTTACATGTATGGAATACATGTATTACTCATTGTAGGCTGTGTGTTTTTATGGTCTATCTTTAAAATCGGTCCTTAGTATTAAAAAAGAAACAAATAAGCCAGGCATACTGGTGCATACTTGCAATCCCAGCATTTGGAAGGCTGAAACAGGAGGACTGCAGTGAGGCCCTCCGCAACTCAGTGAGACTCTGTTTCAAAATAAAGAATAAAAAGTAGGGTTGGGGATATAACTCAGAGGTAGAATGCCCCTGGGTTCCATCCCCGGTACTGAAAAAAGAAAAAAAGAAAGATAAAAGGAAATAGATTCAGGTAAAATTTGCCCAGTATATCAAGTATTAGTAAAATTGGACTATATAGCTCTGTGATTAACTCCCATCAGCCTTTTTTGTTTGTTTGTTTGTTTGTTTGTTTGTATTTTATGGGGTTTTGTTTTGTTTTTGCAGTAGTGGGGATGGAACCCAGAGGCATTCTACCTTCGAGCAACACCCCCAGCCCTATTTTTTTTATTCTTTCTTTCTTTATTTATTTGTGGGTCTGGGGATGGAACCCAGGGGCATTTGACCTTCGAGCTACGCGCCCTGCCCTATTTTTTATTTTTTAGTTTGAAACCGTGTCTCCCTAAGTTGCAGATGGCCTCACTAAGTAGCTGAGACTGCCCAGGAACCATGATCCTCTGGTCTCAGCCTCCCAAATGCTGGGATGACAAGCGCGCACCACCACGCCCGGCTCTTTATTTGGAAACAGGGTCTCACTAAGTATCTGAGGCTGTCCGTGAACCACAGTCTCTTGTCTTAGCCTCCCAAGTAAGTACTGGGATGACAAGCGCGCACCACCACGGCCGGCTTGCCCATCAGCCTTTGAATGAAAGCCTTGTCTAAAGAGTCAGTGTGGATATAGGGAGTTGATTGTCAGGTCCTTCTGGAAATGAGACAGCAAGTTAAAAATCAATCATATGTGCAGGAAAGTGGGAATAAGGCAGTCAGTTCTTTCAATTAGTTTGCAGAAAGATTCTACTGTTTAACAAGCTTTAAAGAGAGATGCGTTTTTTAAATCCTTTAGTAAATGAGATAGGACAAGCATTAGAAGCAAAGAGATCTTTTAAAAATTTATTTCAGTATTTTGTGTCAGCAGAAGTTGTAGCCTCTGGGTTAATTTCAGCTGTAACCTTTCCTTTCACATGCATGGCAGTTTGCTTTCCAGACTTCCTCCTATACTATGGTCAGAGAAATCAGTATGCCTGTTTTCCTCTTTCTTCTAAATATTCTCTCTCTCTCTCTCTCTCTCTCTCTCTCTCTCTCTCTCTCTCTCTCTCTCTCTCACACACACACACACACACACACACACACACACATTTTCGTGTGTGTGTGTGTGTTACTGGGGCTATTGAGCCCAGGGGCCTTCTACTCTGAGCTAAATCCCCAGCCCTAATTTTTTTTTTTTTTAAATAGTCTCAGTCTGAGGCTGGCTATGAACCTGGGATCCTCCTGTTTCACTCCCAAGTACTAGGATTACAAACATACATCACTACACCTGCAACCAGTAATACTTTAAAAAAAAAAAAAAACTTCATTATTTATGTCCCCCAGTTGAGATGATTTTTTTTTCTTTTCTTTTTTTTTTTTTTTTTTTTTTTGCGGGTCTGGGGATGGAACTCGGGAGCATTTGACCTCCAAACTACACCCAATGCCCTGATTTTTTTTTAATTCTTTATTTTGAAACAGGATCTCACAAAGTTGTGGAGGCCTCACTAAGTAGCTGAGACTGTCTGGGACCTACTATCCTCAGGTCTCAGCCTCCCAAATGCTGGGATTACAAGCCTGTGCCACCAGCCCAGCTTTTATTTTTTCTTAAAGCCAGTGATACCTTGTGTCGCTTGCCAGGGCTCCAGAATACCTGCGCATGCAAGGATATGGGGGGGGGGCTGTACAGAGCAGAGACCCCATATAAGTCTACCCTAAGTCATTCCTGGCTGTTCAGGATAATCTCCTAAAATCAAAGATGACTGCTCAGGGGACATTTCTCATTTTTGCTTGAAGGGGGCCCATTTGGGGGGTCTTCAGCTTGAAGGATTCATAAATGCTGGGCAGTGCGTTGCTGGAACCGTGCTCCATCTCACTTGCAAGGACATGTAAAAACGGAGGTGGCTCTGCGCTCAGCCACTTTCTCTGCTTGTTTGAGAAATGAGAACAAGACAAGAGGACCTGAGAGACTGCATTGTTCTCCTGTAGACAGAGTAGTTATTTTATAAATGAAGAGGATGGGAACCCCTCTGCAGTTTCTTAGCAACAGAACTGGAGTCAATTTTAGTGTGTGTTCTTGGAACATTCTGTGTATAGTGACACCAGAGCCTTCCACTTTCGCTGCTGAAGACTTTTTTTTTTTTTTTTTTTTTTTTTGTGGGTCTGGGGTTGGAACCCAGGGCCATTCGACCTCCGAGCTGCATCCCCCCTGCCGTATTTTTTTTATTTTTTATTTTGAAACTGGGTCTCACTGAGTTGCAGAGGGCCTCACTAAGTAGCTGAGGCTGTCTGCGAACCGCGATCCTCTGGTCTCAGCCTCCCGAATGCTGGGATTACAAGCGTGCGCCACCACAACTGGCTGGTGAAGACGTTTTAGACTGACTGGAATTCAGCTTTGGGGAGAGACCCAGGAGGTGAACAGGCTGGGGTAGAGTAGGCTTTAGAGCCGACTCTGGTAGCCCTCGCTAGTACTTCAGAGGCCGAGACAGGAGACTCTTCATGGGTTCGCAGCCAGCCTCAGCTACTTAGTGAGCCCTGGGCAACGTAGACCCTGTTTCAAAACGAAGAAAAAAATAAGAGCTGGGGGTGTACCTTGGAGGTAGAATGCCTCTAAGTTCCATTCTGGTACCATAAAAAAAGGCATTAGAAGACAGAACTCATTTAAAATCTTATCTCCGCTCTGCTTAGTGCGCAGGCATACACCTATAATCTTAGTACTTGGGAGGCTAGGTCAGGAGGATCACGGGTTCAAGGCCAATACACCATAACTTGGCAAAACCCTGTTTGAAAATACAAAATTAAAAAGGTTGGGGTGTAGTTCAGAGGTAGAATTCAATCCTTGTCATTACAAAAAATAAAAATGAAGCTATGTCCTCAGCAGGATTCAGTGACTCAGCCCCAGCAACTTCGCAAGACCCTGTTTCAAAATAGGATACAGAATAGGCCCAGGGGAGTAGTTTGGAGGTAGAGTCCCCCCAGATTCAATCTCCAGTACCCCCCCCAAAAAAAAAAACAGAGCATTCTGGACCAGAGCCCTGAGGTAGACACACTCTAAGTTATATTACGGAATAGCAAGGGCTGGGTGTGGTGGCGTACACCTGGAATCCCAGTACTTGGGAGGCTGAGCTAGAAGGATCACAAGTTTGAGGATAGCCTTAGCAACCTAGCTAGACGCTGTTTCAAAGAAACAAAAATGAAAAGGACTGAGGGGATGGGGAAAGCTCAGAGGTGGACTGTTCCCAGGTTCAATCCCCAACACCCCAAAAAAAGGAATAGCAGGAGCCTGCCAGTGTGGTGACGGCCGAGGAGGTGATGTGGCCAGAAGGCCGTGGGCATCCCAGCCCAGTTCACACAGTGCTTCTCGGCGTCATGCTACTGCCGTGGAATGGACACGGCAACCTTGAGGGCCCTTCTCTCCTCTGCCCGGAACCCATCCGCCCGTGTTACTGTGGCTCTTGGATTCTGGGTCACCCATCCCTCTGACTCCTTTGGTGGCTCACTGTGGCCGACAGAAGCGTTTTGGTCTTGTAACTAGTGTAGATAGTGTTTATATACTTATATGAATTCCACATTTGTAAGAAAGGCTGTTTTTCCTGAATAGTTAGAAGAAAAAAATTACCTAGGAAGGAAAGGAGTTGTACTGTCTGTGTATCTTGGAGTGGCAGCTGCCGCGTCATTAGATGTTTCCTAACAAGCTTTACTTCAGGACGCGAAGGCTAGCCAATTCAGCTCTGTAGGACCATCGTCTGAATTTCGTCTCCCAGTGGAAAGAGGCTTTTTTTTTTTTTTTTTTTTGGTGGTACTGGGGGTAGAACCCAGGGGCCTTCTCCAGGCTACACTCCCAGACCTATTTCATATTTTTATTTGGAAACAGGGTCTCTTAAGCCAGCGCGGCTGGCTTCGAACCTGCGCGATCCTCCTGTCTTCGCCTCCGAAGTGCGGGGATTACAAGCGCGCACCACCACGCCCGGCAGAGAATGTGTTTTTAACAAATCTTTTTGTCTATCTAGGCGTGCTGGCACATACTTGTAATCCCAGTACTTGGGAGGCTGAGACAGGAGGATTCATGGCCAACCTCAGCTACTTAATGAGGCCTTCTGCACCATAGTGACACCTTGTTTCAAAATGCAGAATAAAAATGTGGATGAGGGTGTAGCTGAGAGGTAAAATGCCCCTGGGTTCAATCCCCAGTACCACAAGAAAAAATATCCTTTGGGCCAAACTCTGGCTCTGAGACCTGCTCGGGCAAGAGGCTCTCCTGTGTTGTCACCTGACGGAGCGCCACGTTCCCCTGTCCTCTGGCATTTGCCGGGCCTAGGCCGTGATGACACTGCTCACTGTCTCGAGGGCTGAATGACTTGGCTCACAGGGTGCTGACTGGCTAGCATCCCAGCAGTGTTTCGTTGGTGTTCTTTCACCAGCACCCTCATTCTGTGAGAGTGGGGTGTCCGCCAGCCGCCTTGGGGCGACGAGAAGGCCTGGGCCAGCCTGGCCCATGGGCTCCTGTGCTGGGCGGGCACCGGGTGACAGGGCTGCGGTAGCAAGTTTGTTGGCCGCCTCCACCCTGGGACGTTGTGAGAGAGGCCAGGGACGGGCTGAATTCCTTGTGTATCCCGAGAACCTAGCCCCGCACCAGGAGCAGGACTGATGGTGAGAAAGGAGAAGAGAACCAAGGAGGAGCTGTTGCTCCTGCGCCGTCGGTGCTGCAGCGCAGAGCCAGCGCGCACCGAGCCCACAGGCCTCGCTGGCCTGCGCCCGTCCCTTCTCCTCCTTGCTTTTCTGAGAGGAGTAGCCAGCCATCGGCCATCCTGTCGGTTGTTCTAGATTTAATAAACAGAGCTTTTCTGTGGCAGCGTCTCTGATACCTCGGGACGAGTGTCTGAGTTGCTCCGCAGCGGGAGGTGAGTGGGGCCCTCGCCCGTCCAGCCCAGCACTCTCCCGTGTGCCCCAGAAGCTGGTGTGCCCGCTTTATCAAGTTAGGCATGTTTTCTTCTCCTGCCAAGGGCTGATCCTGTGCCGTTAGTCTCAGCAGTAGGAAATGGAGGGCTGTCAAATAAGTATACCAAAAAGTAAACATAGGGCAGGGGAAGCTGCAGAGGGAGAGAAGGGCAGAATGGCTGGATGGTGCTGAGCTGCCTGAAGGCTAAAAAGTCTGCCAGTGGCTGTACTTGCTGCAATCCCAGGACTTGGGAGGCTGAGATGGGAGGATCGGAAGGTCAAGGCCAGCCTCAGCAATTGTGCAGGATCCTGTTTCTAAATAAAAAGGGCCAAGGGTGTAGCACATAAGGTAGAATGCCCCGGGTTCATCCTCAGTACCAAAAAAGCAAATAAAAAAAGTGTATTGTGCCGGGCGTGGTGGCACACGCTTGTAATCCCCGCGCTTGGGAGGCGGAGACAGGAGGATCACGCTCCTTCGGAACCAGCCTTGCTGGCTTAAGAGACCCGGTTTCGAAATAAAAAGTGTAAAATAGGCCTGGGAGTGTAGCAGTGTAGCCCGGAGGTAGAAGGGCTTCCAGGAACCCCAGTACCACCAAAAAAAAAAAAAAAAAGAAAAGAAAAGTCTATTAATAACATAATATTTAAGTCATATGTTAATTATGGGTTAACATTTAAAGTGTGTATCTAGATCCAGTTTTTTGAGTGTGTATTCTCTCATTTTACTAATACACAGGATCTGTTCTCCTAAGAATACTAGGAAATAGCTGGAGTGGCAGTACACACCTGTGATTCCAGGACTTGGCAGGCTGAGACAGGAGGATCGCAGATTCAAGGACAGCCTGAGCAGCTTGGCCTTGTTTTGAAACAAAAACTAAAATAAAATAGGGCTGGGGTATAGCTTGGAGGTAGAATGCCCTTGGGTTCAATCCTCAGTAACACACACACACACACACACACACACACACACACACACACACACACACACACGGAAGATTGTTATTCTGGAAATTGAACAGCTAGGGTCACCCTAAATACAGCTCTGTGGTCAGTGTCCTGTGTGCCGCTGGGCTCTGCTGTCTGTGAGTGTGGGTACTCCTCCTCATGTCCGGGGTATCTGAACTCTGGAGGGGAGATGGGAGGGTGGACCCACCTTTGCGCTCTCCTATCTGGGAAGACCCAGGGGTAGAGTGGGGCAGGGACTCAAGATGAAGCCGGGTGGTTTGTGTAGGAAACACCAGTTGAGAGCAGCTAAGGCCATGAGGTCAGCTGGCCTGGCTGCCCCATCATGACCTGAGAGAAGTGGAAATGAATGACAAAAAACAGAAAAGCAAAGCCGGGCGTGGTGGCGCACGCTTGTAATCCCAGTTTGTAATCCCAGCATTCGGGAGGCTGAGACTGGAGGGTCATGGTTCGTGGACAGCCTCAGCTACTTAGTGAGGCAGTCCGTACCTTAATGAGAGCCTGTTTCAAAATACAGAATACAAAATAGGGTAGGGGTCAAATGCCCCTGGGTTCCATCCCCAGACCGACTATATATATATATATATATATATTTTTTTTAAACTGCAAAAATGATACCCTAAAGTTTTTTCACGACTTACTTGATTGGGGAAAAGATGAAAAGAGAAGAATCTGGTACTTGTTAGACCTTCCCTAATGAACTGTGGTGGCTCTGGATGAATAGCCCTGCGGGTGGAAGGGAGAACGCAGGCAGAGCAGGTAGCTACCCAAGCAGACGTGTGCAGCCGGCAGAGTCCCTCGGAATACCATTGTGGTGCCCTCTAGCTTACCCAGTGGACGGCAGGGCCGACCACAGACAGCAAAGGCCTGGAGGGACTAGAGTGGTGGCTCCTTTCTCCCTGTAAGGAGCGCCTCTTCCTGCCCCTGGGCAGCCCGGCTCAGCTCCAGCAGGTCCTGCCAGCCCCCACCCTCCTTCGGTCAACACTGGCCCCCCCGCTGGCCTGGGGAAGCTCTGCAGGCTGACCTCCTGTTTCAGAGCTGATCCCCGAATTAACCAAGGACAAAGACCCACTACCAGGTGAGAATTGATACAACCACCCAGCCCTATTTTTTTCTTTTTCTTTTTTCTTTTTTTTTTCTTTTTTTTTTGTGGTACTGAGGGTGGAATCTACCTCCAGGCTATACTATACTTCCAGGCCTATATTATACTTTATTTGGAAACAGGATCTCATTAAGTTGCCAAGAGCTTCACTAAATAGCTGAGGCTGGCTTCGAACCTGTACAATCCTCCTGTCTCAGTCTTCCAAGCTCTGGGATTACAAGCGTGCGCCCCCACGCCCAGCTCCCCAGCCCTATTTTTTATTCCTTTTTTATTTGAAACAGCATCTCACTAAGTTGTAGAGGGCCTCACAAGTAGCTGATGTGGGCCTCGAACCTGTGATCTTCCTGTCTCAACCTCCCAAGTGCTGGAATTACAAGTATGCGCCACCACGCCTGACTCCCTCTGAACATTTGCTGACAGGGTGTCTTGTTATTCTTTGGTAATTTGCTTAAAAAAAAAAAAAACAACTGTGGCTTCCCCTCTTCCTCTTTTCCTCTCATTTGGCCCCCTCCCCTTGCATCTTCTTTTCTCAGATAGCCTCACCTCTCTGTGCAGACTTCCCACTGTAACGCACCTGCAGTGAGTGTGTAGGCTAAAAGGTAGCCGATGGTGGTGAGCCAGGCCCAGGGGCTGTGACAGACAATGGCCTTGAAGAGACATTTATTAAGTGCCTGTCAGTGCCCAGGCACCAGAGGGCCAGCCACGACCTCCGACCTCCACGGCAAGGAGCTGAGTGTTGGGAGCTCTGGCGGTGCAGACCCGGCGGGAGATAGATACTGAGTGCCTTTGGCTCAGGGCCGTGGCGATCCAGAGACGGGCACTCGGCCCTTCCTCTGCCTATCACCACAAGAGTGGCAGAGCCCGAGCTCCCCTGGAGCTGCAGTGGCCCTCGGTGGTGGTACTGCCCTCTGCGGTCTGAATGCTCCCGTAGGCAGGGGTGAGGCCGGTGTGGTGATGCACTTGGGTGCCATACTGAGGAGTCTGAGCGCCTCACTTACGCAGAGGGGCGTCACGGTCCTGGAATTCAGATGAGGAGCAGCCCGCGCCCTAGAAGGAGAAAACTGCAGAGCAGAGTCGGCCATGGCAGTGTGTGAGTGACCCTCCTTTGGCTGATGTAAAACCGGGGTATAATAAGTAAACTAGAGCTTGGAGGCTGACGTGTGGACACGTGCTTGGTGCTTTGTCTTCCTTCAGTGCAATAAAGCTGAAAAAAATCCCCACGAAGCTACAAGAATTCGCCTAAAACTATTTACCCTACCCATACTTAAATCAACACATTTTTGTAAGAATGTAATTTATAACATAAACATTGATAGTTCTTAAAACCTGTCCTATTACTCTTTCATATATATATATATATATATATATATATATATATATATATACACTGAATTTTAAATACTATAATGATTTATGCCCATTGTTATTTATTCTTACAATACACAAGTGATGTAGGGGTGTGTATGTGTGTTTTCCTGGGCGTTGGTCCCAGGGACATTCTACTTCCAAGCTATACCCCAGCCCTATTTTTATTTTGAAACAGCGTCTTGCTGGGTGTGGTGGCGCATGCTTGTAACCTCAACATTCAGGAGGCTGAGACTGGAGGATCCAGGTTTGCAGCCAGCCTCAGCTACTTAGTGAGGCCCTCTGCAACTCAGTGAGATCTTGTTTCCAAATAAAGAATAAAAACTAGGGCTGGGGGTGTAGCTTGGAGGTAGAATGCTTGGTTCCATCCCGAGTACTGCAAAAAAAGAAAAAAGAAACAGGATCTCACTAGTTTGATGAGTCTCGCTTCTTGCTGAGGCTGTCCTAGAACCTGCATTTCTCCAGTCTCAGTCTCCCAAGTACTGGGATTACGAGCCTGCACCACCACGCCAGCCTCTATTGGGACAATTTAATCTGAAAGACTTTTTTCTTCTAGTTCTAGTCTCTTCTTAAACAAAAAAGTAAAAGTTGGGCATGGCAGCGCACGCTTGTAATCCCAGCATTCGGGAGGCTGAGACAGGAGGATCGCGGTTCGCGGACAGCCTCAGCTACTTAGTGAGGCCCTCTGCAACTTAGTGAGACCCTGTCTCAAAATAAAGAATAAAAAATGGGGTTGGGGGTGTAGCTCGGAGGTAGAATGCCCCTGGGTTCCATACCCAGACCCGCAAAAAAAAAAAAAAAAAAGGAAATGCACACTATTTGATTCTCATACTTTTTTGTTGCAGAAAAGTGTAAGTGATCTGACATTATACCTTCAGGTACAAGATACATCACATTGACAGTCCCTGGAGAACCAGCAGAGAAATGTAAATTAATGAAGGGAAGACATATGACCCAACTGGTTAAAATTAAAAAGCTCATTCAGGGCCTGGTGGGGCACCCTTGTTATCTCAGTACTCGAGAGGCTGAGACCAGAGGATCGCAGGTTTGATTCCAGCCTCAGCCACTCACTGAGACCCTCAGCAGTTTACCGAGACTCTGTTTCAAAATAATACAGTAGGGTTGGGGGTGTAGGTTGGAGGTAGAGTGCCCAAGGCTTAATCCCTGTCACCCCCAAAGCCGCACTAGCTCGTGGATGGATACTATTACACAGAGTAAGGCTCCGTCTGTGTCCGTGTTATTCCTAGTCTTCATTTATTTAAAATATAAGTGCCCAGAAGCCTTGTTTCCACAAACAGGTGGCTGAGATGGCTCGTTCTGTCCGTGCCGCTCAGTTATTGGGGTCCTTTCGTAGTAATGTTGAGAGTGTAGTTTGCGCCCACTGTGTCGTCAGTACGTCGTCGGCTGGCGTGGCGCGGGGCCTCCTTTCATTTTGTTGAAAGCAAGAGTTGGAAAGCCTGACTTGAGGCCCTCACCCCCCATCCTGACGTGGGCCCTGTGTCAGCCAGGACCGACACCGGGCGTGGTTGCCTCTGTGGCGCCCGGGCGCTGCTGGCTGGTGGCTTTCACTTGCGGGGTGGGGGGGTCGCCTTTGCGGGGAAGAGAGGCAGGAGATGGGCGTGTGCGGTGTGCCCCTCAAGGAGTGCGTGCCTTCTCAGAAAGTCCAGGTTTGGAAGCGGATTCTGCAGAGCTATTGAACCCACTTATCCTTACTCAGACCGCTCATGGCCGCACACTCCAGCTTCCAGACTGTGGACTCACATGCTGTGTGCCAGACTCAATGCTGGGTGCTGGGAGAACCTGGAAGGCAGGCTTCCTCTCAAGTGGGCTGGTGGTGTACACAGGCCAGTCCGGGAGCCAGGCTGCAGTCTCCCTTTGGTGATTAAGTAATGAAAACTGACTGGCCTCGCCTTCCTCCAGGAGTTTATCATGTGAAGTTACAATATAAAAACAAGACCAGGCCGGGCGTCGAGGCGCATGCTTGGCTTGGGCGGCGGAGGCAGGAGGACCGCGCAGGTTCGAAGCAGCCTCAGCTCCTTAGTGAGGCTCTCAGCAACTCAGTGAGACCCTGTTTCCAATAAAATAGAAATCGCTCTGGGAGTGTAGCCCGGAGGTAGAGAGCCTCTGGGTTCCACCCCCAGTATAACCAAAAAAGCAAAACAACAACAACAAAAACCCCAAACGCGAGACCACCTCCCTTTCCCCAGAACACACAAAACAAGAAGACCCTCTGCGAAGCCTTGTTGTTCAATGTTAATAAGGCGCATATATTATTCTAGTGCACTAGTTGGAAATGTTTTGATAACAGAATTTCAGTGTAACTGGCTTCCTTGGCAATCCAGTATGTTTTATTTTAGGTATCTACAAACCATTTTTAGAAGGGATTAGGCTTTACCAGAATGCCAAAGATCCCATGGTACAAAACAGATTAAGAACTGCACGTCTTCAAATGCTACGTAGCTTCCAAAGCAGCCACTGTAACAGGTTCAGTAAAATGGTTCCCTGGAAGGTGGCCGTGCAGAGGTGACAATGTGCCGTAGGTATTTGAGATTTTCCGCAGACTCACCACATCTCAAAATGGTTTATCAGGCCTTACCCCAAGTGAATCGCTATCTCCTGTGATCCAGTTCATAGTCAGGCTTTGGGGAACCCACCTGGAACCACCAAGGCCTGTCCCCCAAGCAGTCTCGCCCTTCCCTGCCCAGTACCCCAGAAGTCCACCAGGGAGGTGCAAAACTCTGAGTGTCTCCGGCTTACCTTTCCCAGCAACTGAGAATGCTCCTGGTTCTATTATGAACGGCCCTGACCTGAGGCGACTTGCTTATGGTTTGGTAGCACTCATTTTTTCTTCTAGGTGCTTTCAAGGCAGCTGCTTTTCTCCTCGCACCAGGTCCCCTGACTTAAAACTACACAACTACATTTAGATCAAGTTTCTTAACATGCTGCTGCTGCCTTTATCTCATTTACACTATCAGATTTCTGTTGTGATACACTGTGTAATCTGGGCCTCCCCACAGCTCTTTAACAATTAGCAGTTGAGCAGGAAGCGTGTTTTTTATTTCAGTGGCCTTTTGATTTTGATTTTACAGTCCTGTCGTGTTCAGCAGAGAGCAGAGTGGGCAAGTGGCTCTCTGAAACACATTTTTGACAGAGAGAAGGCTGTTGTTTCAGCCACTTGGCTCTGTCAGTGGCTCTCAGACCTCCCCCTCGTGTTGGTTGCCTAGCAACCTGGGGCTGGAGCAATCTAACCGTGGCCAGTGCTTTTCCAAGCCCAGATTGGGAGATGATTTATTGGTGGAACTGTAAGCACAGTAAAGCCAGGCCTCAGAAATGGACCTTCTCTTTTAATTTTTTTTTTAAACCAGGAGTTTATAGAAACCGCATCAAGAAGAAAAATAAGAGAGAAAGAATATCAACTGGAGGGTTGCTCTTTTTTTTTTTTTTGCAAAAAAATTATAAAGAAAATCAGAGCCTTTAATGGGCTCGTTATTATGTGTCCATCTACATATGTGTAAGTTAATTTTTTTTTTTTTTTTGGTGGTACTGGGGTTCCTGGAAGCCCTTCTTCCTCCGGGCTACACTCCCAGACCTATTTTATATTTTTGAAACAGGGTCTCTTACGCCAGCACGGCTGGCTTCGAACCTGCGTGATCCTCCTGTCTCCGCCTCCCAAGCGCGGGGATGACTAGCGTGCGCCACCACGCCCGGCTAGGTTAATATTTTTACATAAAAGTTATTTCTTGTGGTAAGCTGGGGTGCTTGGGATGCCATGTTTCCATGAGAAACTCAGGCCCAGGGAATGTTCGTGGCTTGCCAAGGTCAGCTGTGAGGCTTGATAGAATCAGTTGTGGAACAAGAGCCCAGCTTTCTTGAGGGCTGTGTTCTTGATACGAAGCGACACATACAAAAGGATGGTCTTCTGGTTTCAGACTGAAAGGCCCAAAGGTTCGAGTTTGTGGACAATCTCTGTACCGTCTGCTCAGGTTTGCTGTGGAGATAAAACTGCTTCCAAAAAATTTTATTAAAAAATTTTTAAAGCCACATGTGGTGGTGCACACCTGTAATCCCTGTACTTGGAAGGCTGAGACAAGTCGGAGACAACTTAGTGAGGCTCTGAGCAACTTGGCGAAACCCTGTTTCCAGGTATAGCTCGGAGGTGGAATGCCTCTGGGTTCAATCTCTAGCACCAAACTATAACAAAAGTATTTTTTTTAATTCAAAGACTCAGCCGGGCGTGGTGACACACATTTGTAATCCCAGCATTCGGGAGGCTGAGACAGGAGGACGTGGGTTCGCGGCCAGCCTCAGGTACTACTTAGTGAGGCCGTTTGCAACTCAGTGAGACGCTGTTTCAAATTAAAGAATGAAATAGGGCTGTGGGTGTAGCTGGGAGGTAGACTGCCCCTGGGTTCCATCCCTGGTACCGCAAAAATAAATAAATAAATAAATAAATAAATAAATAAATAAATCCAAAGACGCCCTTACTCTTTGCGGTGTCGGCAGTGTGTCGGCGCCACGCACCCGTAAGTGGAAGAGAGCTGCCCTGCCACATTCTCTTGCTTTCTGCTCTAGTCTGTGCCATCTCCTTCCCATTTATAATTATAACCTTTTAAGCATAAAAAGTATTCTGTATTGATTTATTTTCCTGGGAAAGGAAGATCTCGCTGAGTGTGGTGGTGCACGCCTGTAATCCCAGCACTTGGGAAGCTGAGACAGGAGAATCACAGGTTTAAGACCAACCTCAGCACCTAGTGAGACCTGTTTCAAGTGAAAAATAAAAAGGGGCCGGGATGTCGCTTCCCAAGTCCAAAAACAAAAGTAAGATCTAAGAGTTCCTGTTGATGTTTCTCCTTCAGAGTCTCAGTTTCTTCCATATTGCAAGTGGGATGAAGAGGAGTCTATTTCAGGGCATCCTGCGTGGGTGGGGCTGGGGCAGAAGCGTTTCAGCCTAATTTACTGCGTCCCCGGTAGTTCTTTTTAATAAATTTTAAGGAATTCAGATTGCACTCGAGCGCAGCCCAGTGTATCCAATTATGTATGTAATGCTTTATTAGTATGTTTGCATTCTTTACAGACCTAATTGCGTGCGTGCGTGCGTGCGCGTGTGTGTAATTTACACACAGCTGTGTTCATGCTCCCTTACTGCCAGTATTTTCAGCAAGAGCTGAGATACCGTGGGAGTGCTATTGTTCCAAACAAAAGCCAGAGAGCAGCCTCAAGGTGGGGTGCACACCAGCCCCGTCTGGGGAGCCTCCCTTGGGGCCTGCAGCAGGGCGCGGGGGCAGCAGAGACCAGCACTGGGTGCCTGAGATGGACAGGACGCGGCCCCTGCTGCTTAGACGGGTAGGCCTGAGGACAGAGCTGCGGCTTCTGAGACTAAATACACCCACACTCACCCGTGACGCGCTTCCTAAAGGGGTCATTGATTTCACTCCCTTTTTGGAGATCCTTTAACTGAGCAAAGTCCAACCATGTCATGTTGTCACGAAGAAGCAGAGTCCACGCGCCTTCTGTGCGGGCGCTGAAGCAGCCTGTGGCGGTTCTCAGGGCCTCAGCGGGCCTGGCTGGGAAGTGGGCAAAGCATAACAGCTTCCAGGTCTGGACTTCTGGAAGGCAAGTTTTACTGAATTTGAAATAACAGGCTTATATGATTTTATTTATTTTAGGAATGTTTTATCATTGCATATAATTCTAATAGTATAGTTATTTTACCTCTCTAGGAAACAACAAAAAACTTTAGTACTTTGGGTTTTTTTTTTTGTTGTTTTTTTGTTTTTGTTTTTTTTTTTTTTTGGTGGTACTGGGGGTAGAACCCAGAGGCTTTCTACCTCCGGGTTATACTCCCAGGCCTTTTTTTTTATATATATATTTTATTTGGAAACAGGGTCTCACTAAGTTGCTGAAAGCCTCACTAAGTAGCTGAGGCTGGCTTCGAACCTGTGCGATCCTCCTGTCTCAGCCTCCCAAGTGCTGGGATTACAAGTGTGCGCCACCACACCCAGTTTCCAGACCTTTTTTATTTTTTATTTTTTTGCAGGCCTGGGGATGGAACCCAAGGTCTTTCGACCTCAGAGCTACAGCCCCTACCTATTTTTTATTCTTCGTTTTGAAACTGGGTCTCACTGAGTTGCACAGGGCCTCACTAAATAGCTGAGGTTGTCTGAGAACCGTGATCCTCAGGTCTCAGACTCCCAAATGCTGGGATTACAAGCGTGTGCCACCACGCCTGGGTCCAGACCTAGTTTTTTATACTTTATTTGGAAACAGGGTCTCACTAAGTTGCTGAGAGCCTCACTAAGTAGCTGAGGCTGGCTTCGAACCTGCGTGATCCTCCTGTCTCAGCCTCCCAAGCGCGGGGATTACAAGCGTGCGCCCAGCCTCTATTTTATACTTTTTATTTGGAAACAGGGTCTCTTAAGCCAGCGCGATCCTCCTGTCTCTGCCTCCCAAGCGCGGGGATTACAAGCGTGCACTACCACACCCGGCTCTGATCTACATTCTTCTAAATAGTTCTTGCAAAAGGATTCCTCATTGAAGATTAGTCTACATTTTTGTTTCCTTGTAACTTCATTTCTTTTTTTAAAAAAACTTTATTCCTCTTTCTTATGTTCTGAAATCTACTTTGCCAAGTAAAGGTGGACTTTTTGGTTTTTTGTTTTGTTTTGTAGTATGGATTGAACTCAGGGGCCTTCTACCTCCAAGTTACATCCCCAGCCCGATTTTATTTTCTACATGGAAACAGGGTCTGGTCTCACTAGGTTGCCGAGAGCCTCGCTAAGTTCCTGAGGCTGGCTGCGAGCCTGTGATCCTCCTGTTTCAGCCTCTCAAGAACTGTTAGGTGTGTGCGCCACCACGCCCAGCTTTGAACTTTTCATGAGCTGCTTATGGGCCACTTTTACAGAGCCACTTACGTGGAGACTCTGGGATGATGTCGCAGGGAGAGGATGCCTGTCTGGGTCTGTCACTACATTGGGTCATTTTTTAGGTAGCTGTGTAGCCATGACTGGCCAGAAGTGTTTGTATGTGGCTGCCAAGTCTCTGCCTCCATCATGCTGCTGAGCTCGCTGCTTCCTTCTTGACTGGGAGCGCACTGAGGCACGCTTCCGCGTCCTCGCCCAGTGGCCAAGCTTTCCGTTGGGCCTGCAGCAGCGAGAGGACTTCACTGTATTCTGTGCAGTCTTCGACTCGGGCACAGGTGGAGATACTTATGAGGACATACTTGGCTTAAAACAGCTGCCAGGAGTCCTTGAGTGTGTGGCCCTGGGATGCAAGACGAGTGAGCTTTCTGACACCTGGGCCCGGTGTTTAGCACATGGTGGGTTGAAAAAGGGAAAACACTGGCTGTGTTCTGCACGCTGAGCCCGCGCTGTGGAGGCCATAGCTCGGTTCCTGAACTGGGAATGCAGGTTTGAATTGAGAAGAAAGCGGGGGATCTGATGTTGTGGTAGGGGGTTAGAAACTTAACAGTGGGAACAGAGTGTGCCAGCCCGGAGGGCAGAGGATTAGAGGTCAGCACTCTGGAGGAAGAATAAGCCAGATCACCTCCAGGCGCGCCCGCGCCAGCACCGACAGCGCCGCATCGCGTGCCACACGTGTTCAGGGCTCCGCTAGGTCCCAGGCGTGCCAGCGGGCAGCACAGCCCTTTCCCTCCTGTGCTCGGTGATAGAGACATGCCACGTTGCATTACGCCATAGTGGTGAGAAGCTGGAACAAGAGTCTGGAGACCGACCGGCATACAGATTGTCAGGGAGGAGAACCGGAAGCTTGTGTCTTTTTTTTTTTTTTTAATTAAGAGTTGTGTAATGTCAACATTAAAGTTTTTAGTTTTTTTTTTTTTGTTTTTGTACTGGGGATGGAATCCAGGGGCATTCTACCTCCAAGCTGTACCTCCAGCCCTATTTTCTGTTCTTTATTTTGAAACAGGGTCTAAGTTGCTGAGGGCCTCACTAAGTAGCTGAGGCTGTCTGTGAACTCGGATCCTCCTGTCTCAGCCTCCTAACGACTAGGATTACAAGTGTGCACCACCACGTCCAGCTTGTTTTTAGTTTTAATAATTAATCTTGTGTTCGTGTCCTGTTGCTACATAACAAATTAGCCCTAGTAATAATAATTATCCCAACTTATGAGAACTATGATGATTTGCTCTCTTTCTCACGGTTTCTGTAGGACCAGAACTCGAGGACGGCTCTGTGGTTTTGACTTGGGAGTGCGGTGAGGTTGCAGTCAGATGGCCAGTGTGACTGGAGCTTCCTGTAGGTTCCATCGCTTGGTAGACTGGGAGAGGAAAACTGAGTGCTTAGGGGCCAGGACGCTGTGGCTTCTGAGGCATCTCTAGCCTGTTCTTTTGGGGAGGCCAGACTTTAATTTGGCGGCTCAGGATTCCAAAGACTTGTATCCAGAGAGGGCAGGCCATGTTCTTTTCTGACATAGCCTCAGAAGTCACCCAGCATCACTTCTATCGGTCTGTTGACCAAGATGAGTACAAGGCCCTCCAGGCTCAGGCAGAGGAAAGGAGGCGCTCCTGTCAGTGGAGGGGTTATCATCGCCTTGGCCAAACAGCATGTGGGATGCAGTCAGTATTGGGGTACCACATCTGGAAAATGTGTTGCCACAAATATTAAGACTTCGGGGGTAAGCGTACTTCCATTTGTTGGCTTGTTTTGTTTTTTGTTTACTATGTAGGGAACAAACCAGGGCTCTGTGTATGGCAGGCAAGCACTCCGTCTGTCCTCTCCCTTCACTTTCTTCTGTCACGTATGGTCCTCATCTGTAGGTGAGGCTCTGACAGCTGCTCCAAGGCTTCCTCCCGTTCTTTCCCCGAGCCTCCTGTATTACAGGCCTGGCGGGGGTGAGTGTGGAGGTGAGCACTGCCCGGCTTTGGTAGAGGTTCCAGGTACGTGTGGAGGCCACTTGCTTTGGACGCCAAGGACCTGACACCTCAGTCAGCCTTTGTGCTGTCTTCAAGTGTGTCTGCTCTGCTGGAGAAACAAAATGAGGGTTTCCGCCAGGAGCTCTTAGTGCCACGGTGCTCAGGAATTGAGGGTAGGAGAACCTCGCAGGATCTGCTGGAGCTCCCTTCCCCAGTGGGCATGCTCATGCTCTGTTGGCCTCTGTCGTCAGCTGTTGACTGCTGCAGCCAACATGCCTGATGAGAGCAGCCTAGAGCTAGAGGAGAGGTTGATCTGGCTCACAGTTTCAGAGGGTCAGTCCATGGTCGGCCGGCTCCAAGGCAGAGACACCATCATAGCAGAGGGCATGGTAGACGGATGCCGCTCAAACCATGGTCGTGGGCAAGCAGAGCGAGGGAGGAAGCAGTATTGAACTGACCAGTCCCCGAGGCCAGCCCACTGCAGCCTGCAGTGAGCCCCAGGAAGGCAGGTTAGAGCCCTCGTGGCTCAGTTGCTTTGCTGAACACGGCTTCATTGCCAGCACACAGGCTTTTCTAGGGGTGTTCCATATCCAAATCCTGACAGGAAGAGAGGAAAGAGGAAAAGATTCTTTGGCATTATTCCTCCATGATAGCGAAGTCCTGCTCTCATCCTAGGGTAGACTTTTTTTTTTTTTTTTTTTTTTTGCAGTACTGAGAATTGAACCCAGGAGCATTCTACCTCCAAGCTACACCCCTAGCTCTATTTTTTATTCTCTATTTTGAAATGGTCTCACTAAGTCACAGAGGGCTTCACTAAGAATCTGAGGCTGGCAAGGAACCTTGTGATCCTCCTGTCTCAGCCTCTCAGGTACTGGGATTACGAGTGTGCGCCACCGTGCCTAGCAGAAGACTTCGTTGAAGAAATGGGTGAGAGCCAAGTGTGGCGGCGCACGCTCGTAACCCCAGTACTTGGGAGGCGAGACAGGAGGATCGCAGGTTCAAAGGCAGCCTTGGCAATGTGGCGAGGCTGTCGGAAACCTGGTGGACCCTGTTTCTTTTCTTTTTTTTTCTTTTTTTCGTGGTACTGGGGTTCCTGGAAGCCCTTCTACCTCCGGGCTACACTCCCAGACCTATTTTATATTTTTGAGATAGGGTCTCTTACGCCAGCGCGGAGGCTTCGAACCTGCGCAGTCCTCCTGTCTCCGCCTCCCAAGCGCGGGGATGGCAAGCGTGCGCCACCACGCCCGGCTTGTGGACCCTGTTTCTAAAAAAAAAAAGAGAGAGAAAAGAAATGGATAGACTTTGGGGACTAGTCCAGAAACAGGTCCTTTTGCTGAAACCATGATTTGTTTAATATCAAAGTCATTTAAGACCTTTTGCAAAGCATATCACACACAGCAAGATCTCTTTTTGAAATAATATAGCCCTCCTCTCATCTCCAGCCGGCCTGGATTGTTGCTTACAGAGCGGAGGGTGGACCTCGTGGAAGGTGGCATGGAGACTCTGACCCCTCGCAGAGCGCTGCGCTGCCTCCGCGCTGTGTCAGCTGCAGGTGGCGAGCAGGAGCTGGCGCGATGGTGTGCGGAGGGCACTGCGGGCTGGGGCAGGGCGGGCACTGCGGGCTGGGGCAGGGCGGGCACTGCGGGCTGGGGCAGGGCCGGCACTATGCTGGTTTCACCACAGGGGGAAGAGGCAGGGCACCTGCTAGGAGCCCTTGCAGGCCTCCAGTCGAGGGCTCAGTGCTGAGCAGAGTGCTGGAAGTCGGGTGTGGGGCAGGAGTGTGGGCAACGCGCGCGGGGGAGGAGGCTCGGCAGGTGATGGGCAGGTGTGGAGTGATTGGAGTGATGTCCCAAATCAGAGCGCGCTGAACAAGGAGCTCAGAGTGGGTGCGGAGGGCGTGGGGGGCAGAGCGCAGGGCGGGAGGTGGACCTGCAGTGAGAGGGCGCCACGGAGACGGCCTGCGGCTGAGGGGCACTAGGCCAGGCGTGCATGGAGAAACTGCACGCGCTCCTCACACACAGGGTAATCCTAGTACAGATCCTCAACAGATCCCGAGGACGGGACCTGAGTGGGTGTCGGCGGGGCGGGCCTTAGACTGGTGAGGTGGGTAGGGCATTTATGGACGTTCCAGAGAGGGTCCTTTGTAAGAATCCGGCCCTCGAGGTGACGCTCCTGAGACCAAGGGGCAGGAGGGCTGTGCTGGGATCCCATGGTCACAGAGGAGGCGCGTGGAGGCCTTATCCCGAGGGCAGGGGAAGTGGGCCTGTAGCCCAGGAGCCTGTGGAGCCTCGGGACGCCGGGCCCTACCCACTGCAGCCCAGGGCCGCGTGAACACTTAAAAGCGCTTGTCCAGTCGGGCGTGACACAGCCTGTAATCCCAGTCCTTGAGAGGCCGAGACAGGAGATTGCAGGTGTGAGGCTCTCAGCAACTCAGTGAGACCCTGCTTCCAAGTAAAGCCTAAAATAGGGTTGGGGGAGCTCAGAGACCGAAGGCCCTGGGTTCCACTCCAGTACCCTCCCCCACCCCCGCGCACACACCAGACACACGCGGCCCACACGCTGTGGCAGGCCGTCGTCGCATAGCCGGGCTTTTCTTGCTCCACACGGGCTTCTGCCCGGTGCTGATGTGAGCCGGGGGTATTCAGCCTGCCTGGCCTGCGTTGGTTTGCTCACCTGTGGGATGTCCTCGAGACACTGTCTGAAGGCGGGCCGTGACCGCTGGCGTCCCTGCGCTGCTGCCCTCGGCCCCCTTTGAACAGAGGCAGGGGAAGCACCGGGCCTGGGGAGCGTGAGCCACACGGAAGCAGTTCAGTGTGTTCTCTGTGTTTGACCGGGCTTCTCTGAAGACCTGCTTCGGACCACCCCTTTGGTGCCCTGAGGACATTGTCTTGGCACCCGCCATTGTCCTGAGGGGGCTGCTCTGGTCAGAGTGTGGTTCAAGTCTCAGCTCCTGGTAAAAGTGTCAGATCTAGAGAGAGACTTGAGACTGATGAGTGGGCTGGGCATGGTGACCCACTCCTTAATCCCAGTGCTCCACAGGCCAAGACAAGAGGATCGCAGGTTCGAGGCCAGCCTCAGCAATTGAGTGAGACCCTGTTCTACAGTAAAAACAAGATCGGGCTGGAGCTGGAGCTTGGAGGTGGGATGCCCCCGGGCTTTGTTACCCAGTACAAAACAACATCAAAGTGATGAGTACTTTATTTTTTGTGGCACCGGGGATTAAGCCCAGGGATGTTCTATTTCTGAGCTACGCTTTCTGCTCTTTTTATTTCTTATTTTAAAATAGGGTCTGGCTAAGTTACCACACACGGCTGGCCTTGAACCTGTTGCCCTTCTGCCACAGCCTCCCAAGACCTGGGATCACAAGCGTGCACCACCACAACCTAGCTGGGGTGACTATTTTAAAGTATCCCCTTGTTTGTTTTTTTTTGCCAGTCTGGGGATGGGACCCAGGGGCATTTGACCTCCGAGCTACACCTCCTGTCCTATTTTTTATTCTTTATTTTGAAACAGGGCCTCACTGAGCAGCTGAGGCTGGCTTTGAACCGCGGTCCTCCGGTCTCAGCCTCCCGAGTGCTGGGATGGCGAGCGCGCCCCCGCGCCCGGCTGCCTGCTATTTAAACTCTGACTGGTATTTGTTTGTTCTTTCGTTTGTTTCCAGTACCAGAGATCAAACCCAGAGCTTTGTATGCAATAGGCAAGCACTCTACTTACCACCCTCTGGTTCATTTATTTCAACTATTAACTAGCTGTCCTGGAATAACAGTAATAAGTGTGAAATTTATTTAAAGTGGAGACAAGCCGGGCGTGGTGGGCACACTTGTCATCCCAGCAGTCGGGAGGCTGAGCCTGGAGGATCGCGGTTCACGGCCAGCCTCAGCTACTTAGTGAGGCCCTCGGCAACTGAGTGAGACCCGGTTTCAAAAAAGAATAAGAAATAGGGCAGGGGGTGTAGCTCGGAGGTCGAATGCCCCTGGGTTCCAATCCCAGACCCCAAAAAATAAAAAACAAAGTGGAGACAAAAATCAGAAGTAATGGGCGACTTCTAGGCTGACTGGCTCTGTGTTATTTATTAAAAGTCACACTGCATGCAGGTCACCTTAATGTGTGAACATTTAGAACCCAGACCAGGGTCGGGCGTGGTGGCACACGCTTGTGATCCCAGCATTCAGGACGCGGAGACCTGAGGATGATGGTTCACGAAGCAGCCTCAGCTACCTAGTAAGGTCCTTTGCAACTCAGTGAGACCCTGTTTCAAAATAAAGAAGAAAAAATGGGGCTGGGGGTGTAGCTTGGAGGTAGAATGCCCCTGAGTTCCATCCTCAGTACAAAAAAAAAAAAAAAAAAAAAAGGAAAGAAAGAGAACCCAGACCAAACGGAGCCTCTCAAGGCAGCAGCCACAGTGATCCCCAGAGGGCGCTGCGTGGCTATGGGTCAGCAGCCCCTTGTGAGCTGTGCTGGTTCTCCTCCTGGGCCCCCAGGCCAGGTCAGTACCCAGCTGGCAGGGTGCTCCTTCCTGTGCGCAGTCAGGGCAGCCCTCTTCCCACTCTGTCCTCCCTGAGGGGCCCTCCAGGGCTGGGAGCGTCCTGCCCAGGGGGCTGCAGGCTGCTTACTTACCTGCTCTTCAGTGCCCTAAGAGCCAGCAAGTCATCAACATAAATTCTGTGCAGAAAGCAGGGTAGAATAGAAGGAGCCATTTTCGCAGTGGGAATCATTTTAATACCTGCAGTGTTTTCTAAACAGTTATGTAAGAGGACTGAGCACGCCTCCCTTTTCAGAAGCCACAGCGAGTTTCTGGCTGTGATACACTAGTTAAAATTCACTAGAGGGAGTTCATTTGGAAAGCTCTCAGTCAGGGGCTAATGCAGAGGCACCGTTAGCTGTTCTGGTGCCCAGCCCCTCTCCCCTGCTGTAGTCAGGGGTGCTCCTCGGGTGATACTAGAATGAGACCCACGGGCAGTCCGGGGAAGAGGGCCTGGCACAGCCGGCCTCTGGCGGCTCACTTGGGCCCCACTCTCTGCCGTCTGCTGTCTAGTTTGATGCTCAGAATGTTTTTGAGTTACGTGGGGTAGGTATTTTATGGACAATTTGTTTTTTGTTTTTTGTTTCGTGGCACTGAGGATTGAACCCAGAGGCATTCTACCTCTAAGCTAACCCCCAGCCCAATTGTATTTCTTATTTGGAAACAGGGTCTCACTAGGGCCTTGCTAAGTTGTCCAGGCTGGCTTCGAACCTGTGATCCTCCTGTGTCAACCTCCCAAGTACTGGGATTACAAGCGTGTGTCACCATGCCAGCTTTTTATGGCCAATGTGAAAGATAAACTGAGACAAAAATAAACTTAATAGACTTGTCCGTTAACAGTTTTTTTTGAGAAACAATATTTTAAAATACAAACACAAGTGACAACGACTCCATCGCTCGCTCCCCTGATCTGCACCCTTGAGCCCATTGCTAAACCCACGCATGCCTAACACTCCCCAGTTGTTGACATTGGGTCAAGGACCTCCCACCCTGGGTCAAGGATTTGATGCCTACGTCCTGTAGTGGACAGGTGTGTGTGTGTGTGTGTGTGTGTGTGTGTGTGTGTGTGTGTGTGTGTGTGTGTGTGTTCTTTCACTGGGGATTGAACCCAGAGGCATTCTGCCTCCAAGCTATACCCCAGCCCTTTATCTTGAAATAGGCTTTTGCTAAGTTGCTGCGGGTGGCCTCAAACCTGCAGTCTTCCTGTCAAGTCCCGAGTGCTGGGATTATAGGCGTGCGCCACCACTTCCATCTGAAGCCATTGTTCATTGTGGTATCAGGCACTCTTCCCTACTTTTTTCATATCACGGTGCATGTAAAATGGGTGCCGTTTGTACTGATCAGAGGGCTTGGTAGCAAGGAGGCTGTTTGTCCAGACCCAGCTGCTCTTCCAGAGTGGTGAGCAGGGTGGCAGCAGGTGGCCTGGAGGCTGGGAACTGGAGTCGCCGGGCGCTCAGCTGCATTTTGACCAAGCTAGGTTTTTTTTTTTGTTTTTTTTTTTTTTTTTTTTTTTTTTTTTTTTTTGTGGTCCTGGGGTTCCTGGAAGCCCTTCTACCTCCGGGCTACACTCCCAGACCTATTTTATATTTTTGAAACAGGGTCTCTTACACCAGCGCGGCTGGCTTTGAACCTGCACGATCCTCCTGTCTCGGGGATGACAAGCGTGCGCCCCACGCCCGGCTCCCAAGTTACTTATTCCTGCTAAGTATCTCCCATTTCCAAAGTGTCTACATGGCCATGTGAGCATCTCCTTTATGAACAGAGCAGATCTCAGGCCTTCCGAGTAGCCACCCTGCACTCTTCACTCCACCCAGAAAAAGCAGACTGTCCAGATACAGTGCATCACACCCAAGTTTAGTATTGGAACCAGAGTGAACATACACGCATGCATGCATACATACATGCATACATACTTTTTTTTAAATCGGTGGTACTGGGGTTCCTGGAAGCCCTTCTACCTCTGGGCTACACTCCCAGACCTATTTTATACTTTTTTAGTTTTGGAAACAGTGTCTCTTAAGCCAGCACGGCTGGCTTTGAACCTGCGTGATCTTCCTGTCTCCACCTCCCAAGTGCGGGGATTACAAGCGTGCGACACCATGCCCGGCACATACATACTTTTTTTTTTTTTTTTTTTTTTTTTTTTGCGGGTCTGGGGATGGAACCCAGGGGCATTTGACCTCTGAGCTACACCCCCTGCCCTATTTTTTATTCTTTATTTTGAAACCGGGTCTCATTGAGTTGCAGAGGGCCTAAGTAGCTGAGGCTGTCCGCCAACCACGATCCTCAGGTCTCAGCCTCCCGGATGCTGGGATTACAAGCGTGCGCCACCACCCGGCTACATACATTTTACGCTTTCTCTAGTAGGAACTTGGGGTAGATAACTTGACGGTGTTCCGATGTTTCAGCTCAGTAACAGAATACTGCAAGGGGATTTCTAAAGAGAGGAGCACAGCCGTGCACTAGTTACAGCTCACACAAAGCCCAGTCTTCTCGCCATCAATCAGTCCGTTGTCCTCTTTGGACCTCACCTGGCCGGGATAGGAGAAAGGCAAAGGCCAGCTTTGTCCCTCCGGTGGTCGACGTGAGGCGCACGGAGGGACACGGCCTGCTCGCGGTGCGCTCAGCTCTTGTGGGAGTGACTGCAGCACGCGGCCGTCCTGGTGGGGCTGCGCGGTGCTGGGTCCCCGTCTTGCTCCCTCACCAGTGGCATCCTGGCGTTCTAGGGTCTGCGTGGTGGGGACAGAAACGCCACTGGACACAGAAATAGTGCGTGAGACAGCTGGCGTGTGGCGCACGTTTGTAATCCCAGGACTTGGGAGGCTGAGCTGGAGGATCACGGGCTCACAGTCAGCCTCAGCAACACAGTGAGACCCTGTTCCAATATAAAGAATACCAAATAGGGCTGGGGGTAGAGCTCAAATGTCGCATGCCCCTGGTTTCAATCCCCGGTACTCCAAAACAAAAACATGAAGAGTCCGTGAGGCCTGGGATTTCAGAGCCAAACTAGAAGTGCAGAATTCCGGCTCAGCTCGTAGAAAACTGCTAAGAAAAAGACCGCGCCCGCAACTGTTTTAGAATCTCATAGCACCTGCTTACTTACAAGCCGACTGTTGATTGTGAGAGTCTGGAAACCTGGAGGCTTTCATTGAAGGGAGCCAGCTCCCGCAGAGGCAGGGAGCCTCCGAGCCCGCCACACCTCCATGTCCCAATCACTGACTGCTCTGCGGGTGGCCGTTGCTTCCATTTCTGGTAAACCACAAGGTAGAGGCGGACTCTGAGAAGCAGACGGTTTGCAGCTCTGAGGCCTCGCGGCTTTCCAAGGAGAAGTGCCAGTCCCGCCTCTCAGCGGGCGGAGTGAGCACTGTGCACCTGAGAGCGCAGTGTGCCGCCGCCAGGATGCCTGTGAGATGAGACGGTCGAGGGTGTTGACAGGGGCGCAGGCCAGAGGCGGCCTTAGGAGCAGTGTTGCGAATCCTAAATGATACTTAGAGCCAAGGAACAGTGGGGATGATCCTGGGGCACCGGTCTGGGGCATCGGGAAACCTAGAGTAAAGTTTGGGGAGACAGATTGTTTTACTTTGTTTTGTTTCTTTGTACTACGGATTGAACCCACAAGCATCCTGCCTCAAAGCTATACCTCCAGGCCTTTTTTACCCTGCTGAGGCTGGCCTTGCACCTGGGATCCTCCTGTCTCAGCCTCCCAAATACTGAGATTATAGGCATGAGCCACCATGCTTGGCTGACCCTGTGGTTTTTAATAGTTTGTTTCTACTGTCACCCCAAGCCTCATCACATGGCTGGTTTTACTTAGGTTTCAGAAGCTTAGTGTAGGAACACCAGTTGCCTAGTGTATCGGGAGGCAGAATAGCGTAAGGCACAATTTCTGTTCCCACAGTAGACTGGCAGCAGATGAGGCCTTAAGTAAGGGAGGGACTGGTCAGGAAAGTTCTATTTTATTATATTTTATCTTATTTTTTCCAGTACTGGGGATGAAACCCAGGGGCATTCTACCTTCAAGCTATACCCTCAGCCCTATTTTTTATTCTTTATTTTGAAATGGGGTCTCACTGAGTTGCAGAGGGCCTCACTAATTAGCTGGGGCTGTCTGCAAACCGTGACCCTCCTGTCTCAGCCTCCTGAATGCTAAGCCATCTGGCTCCTGTTTTAGAATGAGAAGGATTTGAACTTTGTTCAGGGTGGACCTTGGAGGTGTTTGCCTGTAGATGAGCTTGCCTCTGGGCATCCGGCTGGAGAGGTGGGCCAGGATGAGGGCCCCAGGGCCTTGAGTTTGAGCTGAGGTCAACACTGTTCCTGTGGAGGTCAGAGTGCTAGTCTTAGGTAGAGGTTGGGGACAAAATAATGTGGGGCTCTGATGAGATCTACAGTTTTGAAACTGCCCTGTGGGGGCTTATAGCAGGTTGGTGGGCAGGAAGCTCAACAGGGTGGGTGCTGGGAGGGAGGGATGGAGCCTCTTCTGAGAGCAGCAGGACAGGCGTGTGCTGGCGGCCTTTCTTAGGAGCAGCTCCACGCACTTGCTGAGTGTCGGGCCCCGCGGGGCAGTGGGCCTTGGCTCCTGAAGGCAGAAAACAGCCACCACTGCACCCAGAGTAGGCCATGCACACGCTTCAGGGCGTGGGGCAGTGCTGGGTCCGCCTCTGAGAAGTCCGGGGACCCTCATCTGGCCACTTGACTGTCTATACGTGGGTCTGACAAGAGAACTTCCTCTTTAGGTTGGGGGGATTTTTTTTTTTTTTTTTGCTGGTCTGGGGATGGAACCCAGGGGCATTTGACCTCCGAGCTACACCCCCTGCCCAATTTTTTATTCTTTGTTTTGAAACAGGGTCTCACTGAGTTGCAGAGGGCCTCACTAAGTAGCAGAGGCTGTCCACGAACCGTGATCCTCTGGTCTCAGCCTCCCGAATGCCACCACGCCCGGCTAGGTTGGGGGGATTTTGATTTAAGATACGCAAGGCTTCTGGCATAGAGTAGGTACTTTAATAACTCTTAGTCGATTGGGATGTTTAAAGATTATATCATAATAAAGGGAAGAAACAGAATCTGAACTCAGGTTTGTCCACCTCTGTCGCGTTGCACAAAAGCTCCAGAATCGGCCTCTTCCCTGCTGCCGGCTGTCATCGCTGATGTCCTCCTCTTGCTGTCCTCCTCCTCCTGTTTTGTTACTGGCGATTGAGCCCAGAGGCGTTCTTCCTCCAGGCTATATGCCCAACCCCCCCCCCCTTTTTAAATTTTGAAAAGTGGTCTTGCTGCTGCTGAGGCTGGCCTCAAACCTAAGAGCCTCCTGTTTCAGTCTCCCAGGTGCGCCACCATGCCGGCTGTGCGCTGCTGGTCCTCTCATGACCTGGTGCCTGTCATTGGCATCAAGGCCGCACTTGATGGCATGGCTGTGGCATTCCACCATCGGATTGCCCGCCTCGGCTCTGTAGACTGACCACGCCTGCCTCTCCCTGGCCACCCTGTCCTTGAGGGGCCTTCCCCAGATGCTGCCTGCCGGGGACTGGCCGTGCCCCTGCCTTGGTGAGGCCTTCCGGATGTCCGCCCACGCTCCTCACTGCCCAGGCCCCTCGCTGCCCTTTACTGCTGTAATGACTTCACGTGTATTTATCTTGCCTCCTAAAAATGAATCACAACGTAATAAAAGATCTGTGGCCACTGTAATTCTTTAAAAATCCCTCCCAATGCTAGATGCTCAAGAAATTCTTAAATAAGGAATAAAGGCGCAGAGGCTCTCGAGCAGGAGTTGGGCCCTCCCTCTCAGGCCAGGCCACACTGCCTGCGGCAGGCCTGCGCCCCTCTTCAGGGAAGCTCTGGCTGCAGCACCTCTTCCTGGCCGACTAGGATGAGTTCTTCAGGACCTTCCTTGCCGCCCCTCGTCGTCTCCACAGGCGTTCTGTTCTGCACGCCCTGTCCTCGCAGTTCCCAGAATGTCCTGTGTGCCCTTCCTGGCGGACCTGAAGTCCTGTGGAGCCCACCTGGCTGGCCCAGGGCTTCCTCCAAGACCTCAGCCAGCCAGGTGCCTCCGCCTCCGGCTCCACCCACCACCCTTTGTTCCTCGCCGCTCCCCTTACAGGCCCCGAGACCCGGCTGCCCTGCTGTCTGCCCTCCTGGCCAGGGAGCTCCTTGAGGGCAGGGCCATCTCTTTCTGGCCCTCTCCCTTGGGGACTGAGCGCCCAGCCCGGGGCGCCTGCTGATCACGCACATGATACTAATACCAAGTCGCAAAGGTCGCTCTTCGCCAAACCAGAGGGCAGGCTTCCCTTTGGTGCCCTGCCAGGCTTTCCCTTCGAACCCTATGAATTATATCGGAAATGGCCTCTGATGAGTCATATCTTAGTAGGGATTGAAACTAGAAGACGCCAAGCCCCAGGACCAGGGAGGTGGAGATGGGTGTGCAGGCCCACCCCGGCCTCCCCTGCCCGCGCCCTGGACCCGCGGCGGGCGGCCCCTCTCCCGGGTGGGCAGGTGATTTATCGCCGGGCTTCCGCGGTCTAGTGTGGAGGAGCCTGCGGCGCGGCCGATGCCGGGCGCCGGCGGAGGGGCCGCGGGGCCGCGGGCGGGCGGCCTGTGCGGCGGGGTCCGGGGCCGCGGCCTCCTGCGGGGCGGCCGGGCGGCGGGGCGGCCGGGCCGCGGCGATCCAGGCCGCCTTTTGCAGCCGCCCGCGCCGCAGCCTCCTCCCCCGGCCCCAGCCCCGCGCGGCCCGGCCACTCGCGAGCGCCGCCGCCCTGCGCTTTGTGGCGCCGGCCGCCGGGGACGCCGGCCGCGGACCTGTGGCTGCCGGCCGGCCGGCGAGGTGGGCCCGCGGCCGGGACGGGGCAGGGCGGGGCGGCCGCGCCGGGGTGGCGGGCGGACTCCGGGGCGGACTCGGCCGGAGCGGGCCTTGACCCCGGAGCCCGGGGCTCGAGGGCCAGCGGCTGGGGACGCGGCGGGCGGGGCGGCCGGGCCGGGCCGGGTCGGCGGAGGCTCCGGCCGCCGTGCTCCCTCCGGCCCTTCGTGCTCCCTCCTGGCCCTTCGTGCTCCCTCCGGCCCTTCGTGCTCCCTCCTGGCCCTTCGTGCTCCCTCCGGCCCTCCGTGTTCCCTCCGGTCGCCGTGCTCCCTCCCGGCCCTTCGTGCTCCCTCCCGGCCCTTCGTGCTCCCTCCCGGCCCACCGTGCTCCCTCCCGGCCCTTCGTGCTCCCTCCCGGCCGGCCGCCGTGCTCCCTCCGGCCCACCGTCATGCTCCCTCCAGCCGCCGTGCTCCCTCCCGAGCCAAGAGTTTCTGTGGTGGTTCTGCGGGTCGCAGACATCTCTGCTTTGCTGACATCCTGTTTTGGTTTTGGTTTTTACATCTCGTTTGTTTCTTTTTATCACAGAAGCGCTTCGTTAAGGGACTCCGGCAGTACGGCAAGAACTTCTTCAGAATTAGAAAGGAGCTGCTTCCCAATAAGGAAACAGTGAGTACAATCGGACTTTATGTAACTCGATTTCCCTCTGCTCCGGCTGCTCCTCCGCACTTGATTCGCGATCGCGTTTTCCTTTAACCCTGTGCTGGCGCAGGCTCCACCGGCCTCGGGAATTCTGCTTGCTCCACTTCCTTGACTTTTCGTTTAGCTCGTGATTTTAGGTAATTAAGTGGCATATGTTTATCACCCCGAAGAATGTGTTGTAACTGTAGAAACCGAAAGGCCTTTGGAAACTGGGAGTTAGGTGGGGGAGGGATTTTCAGAGACTTAACATCTAATTTTAAATTCAGTGGCTGGATTAGGAAATGCCACTTATCACTGGTTTTGATTTGGTAATTGGCATGTCATCAGCCTAGCCAAACGATAGAATTAGAAGGTTTTGTGGCGTGCTACATTCTGAGTTCTGTTGGGATTTTTTTCCTCTAATGTTGCTGTGTTTTGAAGAGTAGCTTTAAATCTTTAATTTTCCAGCCTTAAAAGTTTGTACTTTTCATTGGACTGACGCACATGAGTTTTTATAAATTGCTTAAGTGGTGTGGTGCTCTTAAAAGGATTCCTTTAATATTTCACAAAGCTGGGGATCCGATCTGACAGATGCCCCTGATAAACTTGGGAAGGAGGGTTTGAGGACACTCCAGAGGAAGTTGTATGTAGCGCTGGGAAGGAGTTGGTGTCATTTACCCATAACCGCCCACCCTCCTGATCGTACAGGTGGGATTCGGGGTGGTGAGGAGAGTCTTACCTTCTGGCCAGGCCAAAGAATTGGGGTTCCGGGGAGAGAGTAAGACCAAGCACTCCACGGGCCAGCGGCTTGTCGCAGGACCCAGCAACCAGAAGCCCTCCTGAGGACTAGGCAGGGTGCGGGTGGCTTCCTTGCCGCTGTTGTAGCTGCTTTATTCAGGGGTTGGTTTGCTTTTTGTTTACTGCTGGGTGCTGTTTGCTGATTTCCTCTTTCTTCATGTTGGTTCTCTTTTTAAGTGAACTGTTTTCTGGACACTTTTACTTAAGGGTCATGATGGTTTATAATCGTGGAGAAGTCCTCTGAGATTTCAGGTGCAGTCTACTATAAGTTGATAGCTTCTATTATACAATAAGAATTAAATTAAACGTTGCATATTTATTTTGCATCTAAATATGCTGAGGTAGGTCAATAAGAATGGTTTTAGAACAAACGTATATTTTTTCCAAAACGGGGCGGGGGAGTCATTAATATGAAACAGTAAATAAGTATTCTTAAAATTTTTGGGATTTCAGTGACTTAAGCTTGATATACATACTTTAAAAAATTAAGTTGCCTTAACCCAGCCAGGGGTGGTGGGCACGCTTGTAATCCCAGCATTTGTGAGGCTGAGACAGGTGGATCACGGTTTGCAGCCAGCCTCAGCTACTTAGTGAGGCCCTCTGCAACTTAGTGAGAGCCTGTTTCAAAATTAAAAGAATAAAAAACAGGGCACGGGGTGTAGCTCGGAGGTAGAATGTTCCTGGGTTCCATCCCCAGTGCCTAAAAAAAAAAGATGCCTTAACCCAAGGCAGTCTGCTTTGACAAGTGAAATAGGGAGCAGTCAGGAGATGCCCCGAGGTGTGATCACAGAGTGTGGCCTCTCAGTTCTGTCTGTCCCTTTGCTTTGCCAAAAGTCAAAGCCATGGAGAACTTTATACAGGAAGCCTCTTTTTACTTTCATGTTTTTACTTATTTATTTGCGGGTCTGGGGGTGGAGCCCAGGGGCATTTGACCTCCGAGCTACACCCCCTGCCTATTTCTTTTACTCTTTATTTTGAAACAGGGTCTCACTGAGTTGCAGAGGGCCTCACTAAGTAGCTGAGGCCGTCCTTGAACCATGGTCCTCTCGTCTCAGCCTCCGGAGTGCTGGAATTACAAACAGTTACAAACGTGCACCACCACGCCCGGCTTATCCTTCTATTTAAAAAAATAAGTTTATACCAGCACAATGAAGCATTAAATGAAAAGTCTGCTAGCTATCCTTTGAAATGCCAGTCAGTCTTTTTCTAGCTTTTATCTTTGTAGTGGAAACAGACCTGAATGACCTTTAACCTAGGGCAGGGTTTCTCATCTGTTACTCTGACCAGACCGCAGAAAGTTTATTTCTTCCTGTCTGCTCTCACACACACATCGTGGGAGCGAAGGGCCTTTCCCGTGGTGGAGTTGCGCGTGGGTGTCTCCCGGGCCTCTTCTGAGCCTTCCCCCACTCTTGTGCCCTGGCGCTCCCTTCCCCGCACCCGGCGCCCTTCCTGTTTCCAAGCCTCTCCTCAGGTACCAGATTTCCTATGACTGTCACGTGCTAGGCACTTGGTGCCCTGTTCCGTGTCTGAGTGTGTGTCTGGACATGGAACCCAGGGGCGTTCTACCTCTGAGCTACACCCCCAGCCCGATTTTACTTTTTATTTGGAAACAGGATCTCACTAAGTTGCCAAGACTGGCTGCAAACCTGCGACCCTCCTGTCTCAGCCTCCCAAGACTAGGATTAGAGGTGAGGGCCAGCGCACCAGGCTGCAGCTTCCTTTTGGTTGCATTAGAGGACTGTGGTGGTAAGGCACATCTACAGATTTCTCCCACTCGAGATGAGTGGGAGAGGCACTCGTCTTGTTTTTCCTTAGTTATTAACGTAACCAAGCTAATCATTCACAGCTCACAAGGAGGAGAGGGCAAAGGTTATTTTTCATTTTTGCTGCAGAAGATGAGAAAAATTGCAGGTAGCGGTGTTCTTGGTTCACACCTCCTTGGTCGAGGTCTGGTTATGGCCTCGTTCCTTTGTATAAGGAATCTCTCTGTTTTAGATACTTGTTACATTCACTTCTGTCCACTAAAATTATTAACTCATTTCTCTGCTCAGGTGACTTGAAATATCAGAAGGGCATTAGCATCCAAAGGATCCCTCCTGGTGGAGTTCCATTCTTGTCCTCTGTAGCAAGTACAGTGCCTGAGGAGTTCTCCCCGCCCGTCCAGACCCCAGTAGGCCTGGGGTCTCTGGCTCTGAGACTTTTCCCAAGAGGGCCTTACAGGCCCCGCCTTCACCCTCTCCTAGCACCTAAAGCTCTAGTGCCTTGGAGCGAAGGAATAGCCTGGCCTCTGCTTGGCCTTTTTTTTTTTTTTTTTCGGTACTGGGGACAGAACTCAGGGGCATTCTACCTCTGAGCTATGCCCCCAGCCCTTTTTTCTTTATTTTAAAACAGGGTCACACTGAGTTGCAGAGGGCCTCACTAAGTAGCTGGGGTAGACCTGGACCCTCCTAAATGCTGGGATTACAAGTGTGCGCCACCAGCCCAGCTTCTGCTTGGCCTTTTACTCTCTGCATCCCCAGCCCTTAGAATTGTTTTGAAATTTTAAATGAGATACTGTCTGTAAAGAATTGTTCTACACTGGGCCAGTATAAGCTAAGCAGCCTGCTGTTTATCCTCCGAGGGCCCTCTGCGCATCAGCGCGGCGCAGTCCTGGCGGGGCGAGGCGAGGAGGGCTCCGGGGGCACGGGAAGAAACAGCTTTCCTGGCTCTTTCCATCCCTGCTCTTTCTTGCGCAAGAGCTCAGTCTGGCTCTTCTCTGCGCACTGCTGCCCACTGAAGAGGGGATGGTGGCTGCGACTGCAGAGAACCAAGTGTTTGTAGAGGTTCAGTTGAGCAGGCGTGGCACGCTACCTCGTGGTACCCAGAGCAGCGGCGGCGGAATCGTTCAGTGTCGCGCTGGTGCAGACGTCCTGTGGGTTAGTCTACTCTTGCCCTTTCTCCTCCTCTCTGACCGTTTGCTTCCCTTTCATTTGCGTACAAAATGTGTAACTAGTAGGGGAAATACGGTTAGGCATCAGCCGGGCTTCTCAGGTTCACCTGGGCTGGCATACTTCCTTCTCAAGCACTGTTTGTTCTAAAGCACTTGAGTTTGGGGTGTTGAGCACATCTGTATAAATCACCGTTGGGCTTGTAAGAAGACAGTGGGTCCTGGCCTCTTGGTTTTTGTTTTGAGCACTGCTATTTTATTGTTGTGTAGACTAATTACATGGCCTTTGATGTTAATATCTGAAAAAAATAAAAGGTCTGAGAATCAAATCTTAATTACCTAGAGGGGAACCCATGTTGTGAATATTACATAGTGATGGATGATCCAAAAATATATATTGTTTAGTTTTTACCTACATTGCCATTTTCTGCAAGATCATGAGATGCCTGCTCAGGCCTGGGGACGTGTACCTTCTCTCACTCTGAGAATGTGTGCCTGGCACCTGGGTGACTGCCCCTTGACTCCTGGCCTTTGCGTCGGCTGTCCCTAGCACTGGGCCCAGGCCTAGGGGTGCTGCCCTTGTCTCTGAGACAGTGCAGGCTGGTGAGAGGACAGTCTGATTGTTCCCCCATCAGAGGGCAGAGGCATCCCAAGGGCTGATCTCTGGCAGGAGCGGGGAGGGAGGGTGTGTGCCGTGGCTCTTTCTCTTCAGTTTTATTTTTGAGCACCTAGCCCAACAGAGGTTAAGCTTATGTTATTTATAAGTCACATTTGGTAACTCATTAATATTTACCATACTTGAAATTTACTTTAACTCACTTATTTTCAAAACTAAACATTTCTTCCATATGGTTCACTTTTTAAAACTTTAGGATGAGTGCTTTGATGGGTGGGGTGCCACCCAGTCCTGCAGGGAGCTGGCCTTGCAGCCTGGAAGGGGAGCACTTAGCATGCCTGCAGCGCTTGGTATCCGTGCTCAGACCAGCCCCAGGCGCACAAGCTGGGGCTCCTGCAAGGCTGACCGAGGAAGGTGGCTGCCGCTGGGCTTTGAAGGAAGGGCTTTTTTTTTTTTTTTTTTTTTTTTTTTTTTTGGTGGTACTGGGCTTCCTGGAAGCCCTACTACCTCCGGGATACACTCCCACGGGCTACACTCCCAGACCTATTTTTTTAACATTTTTATGTGGAAACAGAGTCTCTTAAGCCAGCGAGGCTGGCTCCAAACCAGTGCGATCCTCCTGTCTCCGCCTCCCAAGCACGGGGATTACAAGCGTGCGCCACCACGCCCGGCGAAAGGGCTTATTTTTGACGGCCCGTGGATGTGAGTGAGAGGGAAAAGTCACTTTTTTCAACTGTAGAAGTATCATGGTCAAAGGCACTGAGGCAGGAAATTGCAAAACATGCCCAGCAGGGATAGGAGCGCGTGCAGAGGAGGCTGTATAAGCTGATGCAGGATCTCGGCTAAAAATGGTAGCTGGGGGGACTTTGAGGACCTGGAACACCTCCGAGGAGCGTGGCTGAGTGAGGAGGGGCCGCTGCTGGCCCGGAGAGGAGCAGCGAGAGCAGACAGGGTGAGCCGTGTGCGGGCTGGGGTGGGTCTCAGTAATAATCTAGCCTTAGGAAGACAGAAAACAGAGAGTTGAAAATCAACTTCTCAGGCTGGATGTGGCGGTGCACGCTTGTAATAGAGCATTTGGGAGGCTGAGGCAGGATCATGGTTTGAGGCCAGCCTCAGCTACTGAGTGAGCCTCTCAGCAACTTAGTGAGACCCTGTTTCCAAATAAAGTATAAAATAGGTCTGGGAGGATAGCTTCCACCCTCAGTACCAGAGGAAGGGGGAGGGAGAGAGGGAGAGAGGGAGAGGGAGGAAGAGAGAGAGAGAGAGAGAGAGAGAGAACATGAAAGCCGGGCTTGGTGGTGTACGCTTATAATCCCAGTACCTGGGAGGCTGAGACAGGAGGATCTGGGTTTGAGGACAACCTCAGCTACTTGGTGAGGCCTTTGCAACTCAGTTGAGATCCTGTTTCAAAATAAAAAATAAATAGGACAGGGTGTGTAGCTCAGAGGTAGAATGACCCTGGGTTCCATCCCCAGACCTGCAAAAAAAAGAACCAAAAAAAGAAAGAAAGAAAGAAAAAACGAACGTGAAGCCAACCTCCTTTCTCGCCATATTTCTGAGATTTAAATTCTGTTAAATATGTACATAACTGCTGGATATTAATTGTTCTTTTCTTCAGGCAAAATGTCATTTGCATAAAGCATATTTCCCCAGCACAGAATAAACACTGTTGAAAAGGGGCTTTAAGACCAAGTAATCAAGATTCTGTTAATATTAAGAGGTTAAAAATGACTCTAGCATTCAGTATGCTCTTACAGCATGAAGTTTTATTTAATTTCAGATTATAACCTTAGATAAACAGTTTTCTAGCCTCATTAATGCTTAATCTAATGTTACATAACAAAGTAAGGACTTCCTGAATAGGCAGGCGGCACTGAGACCCGGCAGCTGCGGTGGGCACCCGCAGCCCTCGGGGAGCTCCGTCTAAGCCTGCATCTCGTGTGCAGACGCTGAAGTCCTCGCTGGCTGCTCACAGCGAGGCCTCGGCCTGCATCCTGCCGTCCCCGTCCCCAGGAGCTTGTGAAGCTTCAGACTCGCAGGCCTGCCCAGGCTCTTCTGGCTTAGCCAGAACCTGCATTTTAATAAGCTCCCGAGTGATTCTTATCTACAGTAAAAAAAAATTTTTTTTGTGGTACTGGGGGTGGAACCCAGGGACTTTTCTACCTCCAGTTTATACTCCCAGTTTTATTTTATGCTTTATTTGGAAACTAAGTTGCTCACTAAGTTGCTGAGAGCCTCACTCAGTAGCTGAGGCTGGCTTTGAACCTGTGCGATCCTCCTGTCTCAGCCTCCCAAGCACTGGGATTACAAGCGTAAATCAGCCGGGCGCGGTGGCGCACGCTTGTAATCCCAGCATTCGGGAGGCTGAGACAGGAGGATCGCGGTTCGCCGACAGCCTCAACTACTTAATGAGGCCCTCTGCAACTAAAAATAGGGCAGGGGATGTAGCTCGGGGGTCGACTGCCCCTGGGTTCCATCCCCAGACCCACCAAAAAAAAAAAAAAAGTGTATGCCACCACGCCCAGCTCTACAGAAACATTTAAGGAGCGCTAGTCTTTGCAGGAATGCGGACTTCAGAATCCTAAAATTGTATGGCACGTTCATCCTTAAATAATGTCGTCAGGCATGGTGACCTGGCGGTACACCTGTGACCCCTGTACTTGGGAGGCTCAGGCCAGAGGAGCACAGGTTCGAGGCCAGCCTCAGCAATTCAGTGAGATCCTGTTTCAAAGTAGAAAATAGGGCTGGGGCGTAGCTCATGCTATCCCACTAGGTTCAGTCCTCAGTACAGAGATAGATGGACAAATTATATTACCTTAATTCATTTCATAAGCTTTAAACTTTCCCTACTGGGGCTTGATTTTTTTCAAGTTATTACACATTTTTTCAAATATAAAGAAGGTCCAGGCGCCTACCTTCCCTCTCGCAGTCATTTCCGTGTGCACCCTCCCTTCCCTCCCCACTCTGCCGTCCCCTTAGCTCCCAGCTCCGTCCCGTTCCATACAAAAGCCCCGTCCTGTTCCATACAAAAGCCTCGGCACCTCAGCACCTAGAGCCACGCGGCGTGCTGGACCCTCGCACTTCCTAACGGGAACTGTTAGGTGAGAGGATGGCGTGCTCTTGACGTGAGGCTTCCATGTTCTTGAATACGGTAGTATTTTCAGGTGTTGCTCTCTTGTATTAGCACCCCGTATGTGTGAAAAGACAGGTAGGTGCTTTGAGGGGCTGGCGAGGTGGGCAGAAGAGAGGCGTCCGTGGTGCCACGTGCCCCTCCACGGCGTGCCCTGCACAGCTAGGAGCCTCGGAGCTTTCCGCCCGAGGAGGAAGCGGTTGCCAGGAGCAGTAGGCGCTGCATCTTGGCGTCACGTGCTGTGGTCTTACAGCCATTCCAGGGCGGAGGTTCGTTCCCATTGAGATGGAGCACAGGCTCGACTGTTAATTCTGGTCTCTTACACTGTATGGATGTTTCTACTGGGCAGTGGTCCAGTCTTAACTAAGGTCATTTAAGAGCCTGGCTGGTCCCCTTGTGAAGTGAAGCAGTTAAGTAATTTACATGTCAGAAACTTGATTGCTAGTGTTGGAAAGAAAAGGAGGTTTTTTTCTTTTTCTTTTCCTTTTTTTCTTTTCTTTTCTTTTTTTTTTTTTTTTTTGGTAGTACTGGGGATGGAACCCAGGGGTATTCTACCTCCGAGCTACACCCCCAGTCCTATTTTTTATTCTTTATTTTGCAACAGAGTCTCACTAAGTTGCAAAGGGCCTCTCTGAGTAGCTGAGATTGTCCTCGAATTGGGGTCCTCCTGTCTCAGCCTCCCGAATGCTGGGATGACAAGCGTGCCCACCACGCCCGGCTGTGATATGACTTTCTAAACCAAGGGCCGAGAGTGTTGGGTGTTTGCTGCTGTCGGGCTCCGTGTCTTGGGCGGGCTCGGCCTTACCCTGAGGTGAGAGTTGGAGCTGGGCTTGAGGAAGCTCCCAGTCAGGGAAGCCTTGGAAGCTCTAGTGTGGGGGGTGGAGGCCGCCTGCAGGGCGGCTGTGATTTGCTGCCGGGCTTCCTACCTGCATCTTGGTTACCTGGGTGACTTTTAGACAGAGACATTGATGACTGTTAAGCCTAAATAGGCCCCAGCCTTTTTATTAGCTAGTAAAACAAATGGGCGGTTGGGATGGGGCGGTGGTGAGACAGATTAGGGCAGCCTGATTATAGTCGTGGCATTACCCACTGAGAGTTTACATTTTACATCCGAACTTTTCTAGTCTTAAGATCTGTGAACCTATCCCATTTTTGAAAAATTAGTTTGTTGATATTTGATAAATACATTTAATCCCTTAGAAAACTTAACATTAAAAATGTATTTTTATTATTATTATTTTTTTTTTTTTTTGGTGGTACTGGGGGTAGAACCCAGAGGTTTTCTACCTCCAGGCTATACTCCCAGACCTATTTTATATTTTATTTGGAAACGGTCTCACTAAGTTGCTGAGAGCCTCACTAAGTAGCTGAGGCTGGCTTCGAACCTGTGTGATCCTCCTGTCTCAGCCTCCCAAGCGCAGGGATTACAAGCGTGCGCCACCACGCCCGGCTTAAAAATGTATTTAAACCAGATTTGGCAGCACACACCTATAATCCCAGTATTTCGGAGGCTGAGATATATATAGGAGGATTGTAGGCTTGAGGCCATCCTCACCAACTTTAGCAAGGTTCTCAGCGACCTAGTGGGGCCCTGTTTCCAAGTAAAAAACAAAATAGGGCTGGGAATGTAGTTTAGGGGTAGAGTGTCCCTGAATTCAATCCCCAGTACCACAGAAAAGAAAAAAGTGTATCTGAAGCCAGGTGAGGAGGCACATACCTGCAATTTCAATATTTGAGAGGCTGAGATATGAGGATCACAGGTTCTAGGCCAGCCCGCTAACTTAATGAGATCTTGTTTCAAAATAAAAAATAGGGCTGAGCATGGTGACGCACGCTTGTAATCTCTGTGCTTGAGAGCCAGAGACAGGAGGATCGCGCAAGTTTGAAGCCAGCCTGGTCGGCTTAAGAGACGCTGTTTTGAAATAAAAAAATATATAAAAATAGGTCTGGGAGTGTAGCCCAGAGATAGAAGGGTTTCCAGGAACCCCAGTACCACCATAGATAGATAGGTAGATAGATAAATGATTGATAGATAGCCGGGCATAGCATGTTTGTAATCCCAGAGCTTGGGATGCTGAGACATGAAGATCACATAGGTTCGAAGCCAGCCTCGGCTACTTAGGCTCTCAGCAATTTATTGAGACCCTGTTTCAAAGTAAAGAATAAAAATAGGGCTAGTGGTGTGGCTCAGAGGTAGAATGCTCCTGGGTTCCATCCCCAGTACTTAAAGGGGGGGGGGGTTGGGGTGTAGTTCAGTAGTAGAATACCCTTGAGTTCAATTCCTAGTACCACAAAAAAGTATCTGAAATTATAATCCTTGAATAATGGATTCTAGAATTTTAGTTTTTTCAGAAGTTAGGCCCTTGTAGTAGTACTTGGGAAAATGGAATCAAAATTAATTATATTGTTCCAAGAAGTAAAGTAAAACATTTGCTTCAGTCTGTAGCTGCTCACCAGTTAGAAGTGACATCCCTTCTCCCCAAATTTTATGTTTTATGTCATTTGAAAGGCACTAATTATGTTAGATGAACAGGAAATGCCAAGTACGAGGGAAATGTCCTGAGCTGAGCTTTCTCCTGAGCCGCTCAGCCTTCCTTCTCGGTGCGGGGACGGAGCCCGGGGCCTCGTGAGCGCCAGGCCAGTGCTCTGCCGCCGAGCGACCTCCCCGCCTGGGAAGTGTCCTCGCTCGTTTAGGTCTCGTAGCGGTCCTCGTCGTTTCCTCTCACGGGAGCTTTGGACCTCCCTGTCCAGGTGTCTTGGACGTGCCTTCCGAGCCCTCCCCCCGGTGTGGTGATGGTGTCTTGGACGTGCCTTCTGAGCCCTCCCCCCGGTGTGGTGATGGTGTCTTGGATGTGCCCTCTGAGCCCTCCCCCCGGTGTGGTGATGGTGTCTTGGACGTGCCCTCTGAGCCCTCCCCCCGTGGTGGTGATGGTGTCTTGGACGTGCCCTCTGAGCCCTCCCCCCGTGGTGGTGATGGTGTCTTGGACGTGCCCTCTGAGCCCTCCCCCCGTGGTGGTGATGGTGTCTTGGACGTGCCTTCCGAGCCCTCCCACCGGTGGTGATTTCCAGGATTCAGCCGTGAGGGCCTCTGCGCATCACAGCTGCAGCGTTGCAGTGCGGGGCGGTGGCGGCCCAAGGCCTCGCTGTGCCACGGGCTCACGCACAGTGGAGGGGGAGCTGGCTCTGAGCCCCTCGGCCCCTTCGCCCAAAGAGGCTGTGCTGGGGCAGTCCCCGCGGGCCGTCTACTCTCATGTTTTGTTTTGTCCTTTAAAAGTAATGTTTATTTTAGTCTTTGACTTTGGACTCTACCTGCACTCTTTCGTGTATTTCTGGTCCACACACACATGCACTTGTGTGGCGCTAAGGCCTCTGGGCCAGAGCCTCGTTTTCATAGCTCTCTGTCCCTGGTAGTGGCTTGTAATAGGCTCTGACTTAATACTTGTTAAAAATGTTACCACGTGTGAATAATGGGCTGGAATTAACGTGGACCATAGAGATGTAATCATCGGTCCTGAGGATGAAAGCCAGCCCCTGGGTGTCTGAGGGAAGTCCTGGCCCCCTCGCTCGCCACATCGGCTTGCATGTCACGCTGCTGCTCTGAAGACCAGCTGAAGCCTGAGAACCCCAGGCCTTCGGCTTTGTGTACCAGGCGGAATCCATGTTAATAATGCGAGTGTCCCCAGACAGTAAGCCTAGGACTCAGGGCTCCCTCTGCCGCGCTAGGCCTTCCTGTCACATTTGTTGTGGGCAGTAAATCAATTCTACTTTTGGCACAGCGGTTTTGTGTTCTAGATTATTTATAAGATTGAAACCTACTGGGTTTTTTTTTTTTTCCCCCTCGGCAGGTGTTTTTTTGTTTTTTGTTTTTTGTTTGCGGTACTGGGGGAGGAACCCAGGGACATGCTACCTCCGAGCTACACCCCCAGCCCAAGTTTTTATTCTTTATTTTGGAAGACAGTCTTACTGAGTTGTAGAGGGCCTCACTAAGTAGCTGAGGCTGTTCGTGAACTGCGATCCTCCTGTCTCAGTCTCCCAAGTACTGGGATTATAAGCATGCGCCATCATGCCTGGCTCTCAGCAGGTTTATTGAACCAATCAAGAATAGAATACTGTTGAGCCGGACGTGGAGGTGCAGCTTGTCATCCCAGGACTCGGGAGGCGGAGACAGAAGGATCACGGTTCCCGGACAGCCTTAGCTAGCGAGGCCTTCTGCAACTTAGACACTGTTTCAAAGTAAGAATAAAAAACAGGGCTGGGGGTGCAGCTCAGAGGTAGAATGCCCCTGGGTTCCATCTCCAGACCTGCAAAAATAAAATAAAACCCTGTCTTTGGTGGTAGAGTGAGCTGGTTGCAGCTGCAGCCTCACTTCACAAGCGGCACTGAGGTGTGAATGTGGGCTGCACACGTGTGTGTGCTAGTGAGGAGAGCCAGGCAGCGTGCGGGGCCTCTGCGGCCCTGTAAGCTTCCTCTGACTGCTGACGGGTTTCCTTCCAGTCTGTGAGTGAGTCACCGTCATGTGCCGTTTCGTTGTCCTGGGAGCGGCCTGGAGCGTGTGCCCTGCGTCCTGTTGCGGCAGCCGAGAGGACCGCTCAGGTGTCAGATACCGTGAGGTGTCTTCAGCCATGCTTCGATTTGTGCTGCCGCCATCTCTGCTCCCATGTGCAGAAGTTGGAGTTGTTTTGTTGTTGTTTTCTAGGTGGGGGCCGAAGTTTGGTTGTTGTTGTTTTTTAGGTGGGGGCCGAAGTTGGAGTTTTTGAGTTCGACAAGAAGCAGTGACTTTAACATGATCGCTCTCGAGGGCTGGCACGGCGTGCTCGGGCCTCGGGGTGCGGGATCACTGGCCTAAGCGCAGCCCTCCTAAGAGCGGAGCGCAGCGCCCCTTCACAGAAGTGCCCTGTTGTGGCCTTGTGCCATGAGGTACACTGAACCGCGGAGGGTGCCAGCCGCCACTGAGTATCAAGTGGGGCGCTTCACAAGAAGAAATCCTAAGCTGGGCATGGGGGCGCACGCCTGTCATCCCAGCATCTGGGAGGCTGAGACAGGAAGATTGCGCAGCTTTGAAGCCTCAGCTACTTAGTGAGGCTCTTTGCAACTCAGTGAGACCCTATTTTAAAGTAAAAACTAAAACTAGGGCTGGGATGTAGCTCAGAGGTAGAATGCGCCTGGGTTCCATCCCCAGTACCGCAAAACAAACAAACAAACACACACACACCTCAAAGGGGTGAGCTGAGTGGCTGCGACTCCAAAGTGAAGCCAAGAGCTAGTGCAGGGAGTGCAGACAGCAGGCGCCCTGAGGGTGGCTAAAAACAAGCTCGCAGCAACCTGACCGTACTGCTCAAAACAAAAGTTAGAGTGGGATCGGGCAGGTTCGAAGCCAGCCTCACTGGCTTAAGAGACCCTGTTTCCAAATTAAATATAAAATAGGTCTGGGAGTGTAGCCCAGAGGTAGGAGGGTTCCACTCCCAGTACCACCTCCCAAAAAAAAAAAGTGTCGGGTGTAGCTCAGAAGTAGAACGCCCCTGCGCTCAGTCCCGACAACCTCCCTTCTCTATGTGCGCACTGTGTGCAGTATTTATATGTATGTAGTACTCGTGCTTTTTCATTTTTATTTATTTAATTTTTTTTGTGGGTCCGGGGAACCCAGCGGCATTCAACCTCCAAGCTATACCCCCTGCCCTATTTTTTATTCATTATTTTGAAACAGGGTCTCACTAAGTTGCCAAGGGCCTCACTAAGTAGCTGAGGCTGTCTGCGAACTGTGATCCTCCTGTCTCAGCATCTCAAATGCTGGGATTACAAGCGTGTGCCACTATGCTCAGCTTATTTTTATTTTATTTATTTGTACTTCGGCTTGAATCAAGGGCATTCTCCCTCTGAGCTGCACCTCCAGCTCTTTTAATTTTATTTATTTATTTATTTATTTATTTATTTATTTATTTATTTATTTTGGTGGTACTAGGTTCCTGGAAGCCATTCTACCCTCGGGCTACACTCCCAGACCTATTTTTATACTTTTTATTTGGAAACAGGGTCTCTTAACGCCAGCGCGGCTGGCTTCGAACCTGCGCGATCCTCCTGTCTCCGCCTCCCAAGCGCGGGGTTACAAGCGTGCGCCACCACGCCCGGCATCTTTTTATTTTGAAACGGGGTCTGGCTGAGTTGGGAGGGTTCTGCCAAGCTGCCGAGGCTGGCCTGGAAGCCTGATCATCCTGTGTCGGCCTCTCCAGTCAAGGTTACATGGCCGCCACCGCTGACTGATAGAACGTTTCTTTATGTAGTCCTTTTGCGTTTGTAGTAAGATGTGTCATTTACAAAAGGAGATGTGTGCCCCTTGGTCTGGTGCCCCTTGGTCTGGTGTATTTTTCTTTGCCCCAAATTAGAGTGTCCTTTTTTTATATGTTCTCATTACAGTTTCCCCAAATTCTAAGTGTATTTGGTCTGTCTGTAATAATTATATTTGTTATAAAGTTTTTTCTAGAAATCAGTGAATTGGGATGTTTTCAGTAGTTTGTTCTTAGACTGGTCAGTCAGCGGACATTTCCCGGGCTGATTATTACGGGGCGCGGTGAGAAGAGAAAGCCGTGCTTCTGTCCCTTGGAGCTCCTGCTGCTTCACTGCCCAGGGTAAGTTAGAGGGCGCCAAGCACTGCACGGTCTGCAGACATCCGTGGTGCTGGGAGGCCGAGCAGCCTAGGACCAGGTGTCCGGACCCGTGTGCACTGAAGATGTGGGCTTTGCGCTTGAAGCTTTGTGAAGGATGAATGTTTTATTTTATTTTTTGGTATTGGAAATTGAACCCAGGGGCATTTCACCACTGAGCTACACCCCCAGCCCTGTGTATTTATTTATTATCATTTGAAACACGATCTCACTAAGTTACTGGGGTTGGACTAAAACTGGTGATCTTCCTGTCTCAGCCTCCAAGTACTAAGGTTAAAAGCATGTGCCACCACACCTGCTGGGCAGTAGGGTGATTGATTGATTGATTGATTGATTGTGGTGTGGTGCTGGGGATGGAACCCAGGGACATTCTACCTTCAAGCTACACACCCTTTTTATTTTGAAACAGGGTCTCAGTAAGTTGTAGAGGGCCTCACTAAGTAGCTGAGGCTGGCCTCAAACCGCCTCCTGTCTCAGCCTCCCAAATGCTGGGATTACACACATGCACCACCATGCCCTCTTGTCTCAGCCTCCCAAGTACTGGGATTACAAGTGTATGCCACCACGCCCAGCTAGGGTTTTTTTAGGGTTAGTGTTTCTGTGCCATGCCCTGGGAGCACGGAGAGCTGTTGTGGTAAACTGGCTCCGGGCTCCTGGGTGGAGTGGAGGAGTCGGCACAGCCCTGGCCTAGGCTGCTCCAGGCTTCTACAGACCTGCGACACGCAGCGCCCATTTAGGGGAGTTCCTTTGGACTTTATCGCTTGGCCGTCTGTAAAACCTCACCTCCAGCCAGGCGTGGTGGGCACGCTTGTAATCCCAGCGCTTGGGAGGCTGAGACAGCAGGAGTGCACAGGTTTGAAGTCAGCCTCATACTTAGTGAGGCTCTCAGTAACTTAGTGAGACCCTGTTCCCAAATAAAGTATAAAATAGGTCTGGGAGTATAGCCCGGAGGTAGAAAAGCCCCTGGGTCCCACCCCCAGTACAAAAAAAAAAAAAAAAAAAAAAAACCTCGCCTCTACAGAGAGGAGACAGTAGAGACAGCCCAGGCCTTCCGCGGGCTGCCACCTGTGGTGTCACCGCACACTCGGAGGTGACCTGAGTCACAGAGAGGTTTCATTTGTTCTGCTGAGTTGTGCACACCTTGAGTTTAACATTTGTAACCCAGCTCTCACTTCCCACATGAAAGTGATAATGTCGTTAGGATGTAGTGAAGCTGTTACCTGACGCATGGTGCAGTGAAGCTGTTACCTGACGCATGGTGCAGTGAGGCTGTTACCTGACGCATGGTGCGGTGAGGCTGTTACCTGACGCATGGTGCGGTGAAGCTGTTACCTGACGCATGGTGCAGTGAAGCTGTTACCTGACGCGTGGTGCGGAGCCGGCCACTGTTTGGGCTGTGTTGATACCCAGAGTGGACCTGAGCAGTTTAGTGTGTGGTGCCCAGTCCGCGTCATCTCGCCTGAAGTAGTGTGCCCGAGCCGTCTGTGCTGGTCACCTGCGGTGGCTCCTGATCCCACCCTTCGTGTTCTGAGACACTACGGGCGAGTGGAGCTACCCTGAGGTCCTGTTTGCTGCTGCTGCTGCTGCTGCTGCTGCTGCTGCTGCAAATCAGATGTTGAGAGCAAAGCCTCAGTGCCCGAGATCTCCTCCTCAGAAACAAACCAGCCTCTGGAAAGGGGCTGCTCACAGACAGCCTGGGAGCCCTGGACTTTGAGCGCGTCGCTCCGCGTTTTCCACACGCGTTTTCAGCCTTGCCTGCCCTCGTCGTCCCTCCTCCCCGACGTGCTGTTTGCAGAGAACTCCTGACAGAGGCGGCCAGCCCCGCTCTGCCCGGCCTCACCAGGTGCTATCCAAGCAGATCCAGCCTGCTGGGCAGCCCTGTTTCCTGCTGCGTAGCCAGAGAGCGGAGTCAGAAATACAAGAGTCACAAATCCTTAGGTAGCTGCCCGCTTCCTCTGCTCCAGGACAGCCCAGATTCCCCGGGGGCCACCTGTGTGCGTGGCACAAGAACAGGGAGAATTCTTCTTTGCTCTGGGAAAATGATTTCAGTTCTGCGGCCAGGAATAAATGTCGTTGTTCTCCTGCCTCAGGTCCCAGCGTCAAAATGGCAAGACGTGGCCACCTGCAGACAGCACTTCTTGTTCGCTTACCTTTGTTTTCTTCCCCTCCCCCAGCCCCGCCCCCCCCTCACAACAGGGTCACTTTTTATTGCGCACATAACCTTTAAGTCAAAGAGGAAGTATATTGCTTATAACAAAATAAATCTCCTTTCTGCTTTTATTTTGAAAGTCCTCCCTGTTGTTTAATGTGGAGGATATTCGTGCCGAAAGCCTGTTCCAAGTAGGCATTTGTGCATCCCAGAGGAACTTCTGATTTATTTCCTTCACTCTGCCTGCCTTTCTCTGTGGTTCAGAAACCTTTAAAGGTCTGTGAAGCCTGAAGACTTCAGTGCCCGTCGTCCAGGAACCCCTCCCACTATATAAAAGGCCTGCTGGTCTCCACACGCTGCGGTTTTGGCTCCCTGAAAAGCTGACCTCTCACAAATTTTGGTTGTACAGCAGGGCATCCTGGGCTGAGGCCTTGATAATGCTTTTGTGAAATATTTTTTTCCCCCTCCTCTCCCTCTCTTTGAAAAGTTGTAATGAGAATTCCGGGCTCTTGGCCAGCCTGTAGGATATGATACAGTAGAAATGTTTCTGGTGCCCTTTGTTACTGCTCGGCTTTGATTAGGTTTGTTTCCCGTCAGCCTAATTTCTCTTCCCCCTCCCTCCCTGCATGGCCACAGGGTTGACTTAGCAAGGTCAAGCGTTTTGTTGTGCAAGCTGCCGCAGCCTGGTGGAGTCACTGCCAGGCCTCGTGGCGAAGGGCCGCCCGGAGACGTTCGCTGGTGTCTCTTCCCTGCAGGCCGGGCCGTGCAAGCGCTGGGTTCCCTGCTTCGGCCTGGTGTGGGAGCGCAGACCTCCATTCCCGGCCCACCAGTGGAGGGAGGGGCCTCAGCACAGTGGCTGTCCTTTGATCTTCCTGTGCTCTCCATTTCAAAAGAAAGATGTGGTTGCAGCTTTAAATTTTTTTAATACTGCTTTGACCTCGTATTTATAGTTCTTTTCATCCTTGCAGTTGAGAACACTTTATAGACATCTTCCCGTCCTCGCAGCGCGCCCAGGGTGTGGGCATCGTCGTGCCACAGGTGAAGAGGTGCAGCGAGGCAGAAGGGGCCTGTGCGGGCCTGTCGGTCAGGGCGGGGAGGGGCTCGGCTCCCACTGGAGGCCTGTGGGAGAGCTGGGGCTTGAGCAGCGCTTGCTTGTCCCGGAAGGAAGGTGAGGTTTTCTTATGGCAGGAATCTTTATTCACAGCGGGATCCTTGGGCCAAAGATGGTTCTGAGGTATTAGCATGTGTGACCCCTTTGTGTCCTGGGGCTGCCAGGATGCCCGCTCTCCGGCCAGCAGAGAGCTCTGGCGGGAACTTGCGTTTGATCTGCTCGCCCTTTCTCATGAGAAAAGGTCCTGCAGTGGGTCCTGGGAACCTGCCCCTGCTGGGTCACACGGAGAGACCTTTCTGTAATGACCAGCGCAGCGTCACCGTTTCTAGAGACTGGCCAGAGAGCCTTGCCGAAGTGCTTTCTCCTGGAGCTGCAGAGCACTTTCTAGCCATCACCCTCAGGGCATGAGCTGCCCTGGCTTCTGACCTAAGGGTTTGTGTGTGTGAGGGAGGCGCTGGATTGGACCCGGGAGCATTCTACCTCTGAACCGCAGCCCTTGCTTTCCTTTTCTCTTCTTGAACCAGTCTTTCCAGGTCCTGAGAGTCTCACTAAGCTGCTGAGGCTGGCCTCAAACCTGCAACCCCGTCTCAGCCTCCCAGGGATTGGGATTAGAGGCATGCGCCTCCACACCCTACTTGACTCAGCAGAAGCCATTTTGAGGCCTGTGTCTTGGGGTTAAAAGCTGTGGAGGTGGGGCCTGTAGAACACCTCTGCAGGTTCTCTTCACCCCACTCCTGTAGACTGCAGTGCTGCCTGGGCTGAACATTTCATCTAAGATTACGTATGTAAGCAGTAGCTCTTAGGGGTTTAGAGTCCGTTTGGACTAAGTAGACTAGAAATCCCAAACAATTCTCACGATTCCCAGCGGTTCCCTGTCGCAGAGATATCCACAGACATACAAACATCACTGTATGTGTAATGCTGTAATTCCAAAAAGTTTGAGTATCCTGCACCTGCCTCTTTATTCCTGTACTTGGAGGCTGGGACAGGAGGATCGCAGGCATGAGGCCAGTGCACAGTAACTTAGCGAGACCCTCTTTCCAAATGAAAAAGGACTGTGGTCCATGTGGCTCAGCAATGGAATGCCCTTGGGTTTAAGCCCCAGGTACGTACCACAAAGGAAAAAGAAACGTGTGGTTATTCTTTAAACAATTCTACTTTTAAACCATTTAATTCCTGTTGTGACCCGGGCGGGTGCACACGCTCGTAATCCCAGCGTTTGAGAGGCTGAGCAGGAGGATCACGGTTTGCAGCCAGCCTCAGCTACTGGGTGAAGCCCTCTGCAACTCAATGAGACCCTATATCAAAATAAAGAATAAAAAAATAGGGCTGAGGGTGTCGCTCAGAGGTAGAAAGCCCCTGGGTTCCATCCCAGTACCAAAAAAAAAAAAAAAAAAAATCCTGTGATGTCCTTTAACTCGGCTTCCCTAAGTGTTCAAACTTTTTGCCACATTATATAACTCTCCTTGTGTGTGCATTGGGGGCTCCCTCGCACCATTTGGGGGTAAGCTGACACTTCAGGATGCACAGTTTTTGTTTTTGGTGAAAATTATACTATGGCCCCTCACTCAGTAGCCCACCATTGCAGAGGCGGAGACCGGAGGATCGCGGTTCCCCGACAGCCTCAGCTACCAAGCGAGGCCCTTCGCAACTCAGTGAGGCCCTGTTTCAAAAAAATAAAAAGACCGAAGAATAGGACTGGGAATATAGCTTGGAGGTAGAATGCCCCTCTGGGTTTCATCCCCAGTACCACCCAAACAAACAAACAAAAACCCTCTCAGCATTCTGTTTTTTGGGTGTTTTTTTGCAGGTCTGGGGATGGAACCCAGGGGCATTCGACCTCCGAGCTACACCCCCTGCCCTATTTTTATTCTTTATTTTGACACCAGGTCTCACTGAGTTGCACAGGGCCTCACTAAGTAGCTGAGGCTGTCCGCGAACTGCCATCCTCTGGTCTCAGCCTCCCGAATGCTGGGATTACAAGCGTGCACCACCACGCCTGGTTTCCTCTTGGCATTCTGAAGTACAGCTTTTGTAGGTATTAGAGAAAGCAGAGGGGTGTGTTTTGTGTTTTTAGTAAATTTCCCCCCCTGGAAAACATAGGAAGTACATAGCAGAAAATTAAAAGCCCTGGACTTCCACACCAAGACACACCAAGATCTGACCTCCAATTTTTTTTTTTTTTTTTTTTTTTTGCAGTATTGGAAATTGAACCCAGGGGCATTCTACCTCCGAGCCACAACCCCAGCCCTATTTTTTATTCTTTATTTTCAAACAGGGTCTCACTAAATAGTGGAGGCCTCACTGAATAGCTGAGATTGACCGCAAACCTGCAATCCTCTCCTCTCTGTCTCCCAAGTACTGAGTACTGGGATTACAAGTGTGCGCCACCACACCTGGCTCCAATTAACTTTTTAATCAGGCTTCATTTTGTTCTGTAAGTTTTAAAATTGCCTGTGTGTGTGTTCTTTTTAACTTATTGTTACCTGTAGTCATATCTTAATAAGTACAAGGTGGCAGAGGGCACGTGTTCTTTTTCTGTAAAACATCTATGTCATTACTGTTATCATTTCTTTTTGTGTGCGTGTGTGTGTCAGGGGTTAAACCCAGGGGTGTCCTACCTCTGAGCTACCCAGCCCTCTTAATTTATTTATTTTTTGTTCTGAAACGGGCTCTCTAGGTTGCTGAGTCTGTCCTTAAACCTGTGGTCCTCCTGTCCCAGCCTCCCAAGTGCTGGGGTGATGGGATGAGCCACGTGGCTGATCTTCATCTTTTAATGGGGAAGTGGCGAAATCACACTAAAAAGAGTGTGTGCGGCTGGAGATGTCCTGCGGCTATCTGTGGAAGTGCAGTTTTGCAGTTTGCTGCATATATAGTTCACTGAGAAGCAAATGCGATCGTCTCCATGGCTACACCAAGCGCGGCGTTCTTCATAACCACCGCAGGCTGGCAACACTAGGACGTGTCCTTAATCTGAAAACATCACACGTGAAGTGTAACACTCTGAGAAGTACTTGGTTTAAAATAAAGAGCATAATAAGGACATTCATAGTCACCATTAATGTTACTAGGCTTCACCCCCAAACTAGTAAATAACTCGCCCTGTGGCGGAGTCCCTGTGTGGGTGTGCGGGCTCGAGGACCATCGCCAGGCCGCAGCCAGCAGGTGCGGGCGGGTGTGCAGTGGTACACAACGTCGAGAGGCGTTGCTAGTGGACAGACGAACACCAAAGGCCTGCAGTTGAAAGGTGTAGCAGGAAATGCGTGTGTGCCTGTGGCAGCGATGCGAGTAGAAACAGAAGACACTAAAAATGCCCGTCACTGGCCAGAGGAGCGAGAAGATTTCTAAGCAACAAGTGTAACATGATCTGTGAGGTCTTATTTAAGAAAACTAAGTAGTAAAACATAAATAAAAAGACCTTTAAAAAAGACCTGGATAAACCAAGAGATGCCAGTGTAGATGGAGAAAAATAGTCAACATGAAAAGACTCTCCCATATAAATAAACTTGATTTCAGCAGTCTCTTTTTTTTTTTTTTTTTTTTGAGGGTCTGGGGGAGGAACCCATAGGCATTTGACTTCTGAGCTATACCCCCTGCCCTATTTTTTATTCTTTATTTTGAAACAGGGTCTCACTGAGTTGCAAAGGGCCTCCCTAAGTAGCTGAGGCTGTCCTTGAACCGCAATCCTCCCGTCTCAGCCTCCAAATGCTGGGAATGCTGGGATTACAAGCGTGCGCCACCACGCCCAGCTAGCAGTCTCTTAAGGAACTAGCGGATTGTCTTGTGGTTGTCGTGTGGTAGGGAGATGGGGCCCTGTGCATATCAGGCACGCATTCCTCCCCCAAGCTGTACCCCAGCCCTTAGCAAACTTGATTTATATGGTAGCATAACTGTCCAAGAATAGCAAGGATGTTCTGAATAAAGAGCAGGGCAGAAAGGCTTTACTCTATGTGATGACATTTGTAAAGTTAAGAGCAAGTTTGGATTGAAGCAAAGTAGACAGCATTGGGCTGGGCATGGTGGCGCACTCCTGGAATCCTAGAATCCCAGTATGTGGGAAACTGAGACAAGAAGATGGCAGGTCAGGGACAACATCAGCAACCTAGCAAGACCCTGCTGCTTCCCAGTAAAAATAAAAACAGGCTGGGGATGTAGCTCCGAGGTAGAATGCCCCTGGATTCAATCTCTAGCAACACACACACACACACACACACACACACACACACACCCCACAAATAAAAATGGACATCAAAATAGAGGTGGACCTGTGTGACTCAGTGCGGAGCTAATGAACTTAAGTGACTTGGGAACACTTCAGTGTCTTAGCATATGGGAAAAAACAAGACTAGATCACAACTCCCAGATAAGTTAGAGCCAGGAAAAACAGGCTTTCCAAACTGTAAGAAAATACAACACTCTAATACTCCCTGAATAGGAAAGGATTAATAAGAAGTCATACAAATGCTGGGTGTGATGGTGCATGCCTGTAACCCCAGTACTTGGGAGGCTGAGACAGGAGAATTACAGGTTCGAGGATAGTCTGAACAACTTTAAAAATACAAAATAAAAAGGACTGGCAGTGTAGCTCAGAGGTAGAACACCCCTGGGTTCAAGGCCAAGAAAGAACAGCGTGACAGGAGTCTGTATCTATAAACTAATTTCTTATTAATACATGAAGTTAAATTCAGCGTCTGCAGTAATAGCTGGTTTTTCATAGAGTAGCGAGGCTCTGTGCCAGCTTCCCTGGCTGGCAGATTGCACACCCAGAAGTGATCAGAGTCACCTAGTGAAACCTATTTTTAAGCTCTGTGATATGTGCCTGGTGATCGTCCAGATTTGGAGAATGTTTCCTCCCCCACCCTAGGGTGACTAGAGGAGTTTGATAGAAAGATAGAAATACTTTTTTGTTTGTTTGTTTTGTGGTGGTCCTGGGGGTGGAACCCAGGGGCTTTTCTACCTCCGGGCTATACTCCCAGACCTATTTTATATTATTTTATATTTTAGTTGGAAACAGGGTCTCACTAAGTAGCTGAGGCTGGCTTCAAACCTGTGTGATCCTCCTGTCTCTGCCTCCCCAAGTGCAGGGATTACAAGCGTGCACCACTACACCAAGGCCTTACTTTTTTTTTTTTTTTTTTTTTGGTACTGGGAATGAAACACAGGGGTATTCAACCTCTGAGCAACACTCTGAGCCCTATTTTTATTCTTTATTTTGAAATAGGGCCTTACTAAATAGCAGATCCTCCTGTCTCAGCCTCCTGAATGCTGGAATTACAAGCGTGTGCCACCACGCCTGGCCTAGAAATACATATGTCTTCAGTAATAAAAAGGGAAACTATTTCAGATTGGTAACCTGTTAGAAATACTACATGGTTGGGGAGAGGGCACCAAGTACTGTGTGAATATATGCCGTTTTCAGCATGGTCCACATTATGATGTGAGACTGTAGTGCCCCAATAAAATAAAATATAAAATACTACATGGTTAATTGCACATAAATTGCAGAGACAGCATTCATTGTAGCTGTTGAGAGAAGAGGTGTCGTTCTTAAATGAAGTGGTTGAGACACGTCTTGGGGAGGTGAGACTTGGACGAGGCTCCATGGCGTGTGGATCTTTTTCTGTAGTGGGGGGCCCTTCCTGAGCAGAGCCCGTGCCTGGGGAAGCCTGCGGTGGGGCCTGTCCTTTGGGGAGCCTGGGTGCAGCAGGATGGCACGCTGGATGGTTGTGGGGGTCAGGTACCGCTGCCCTGGACAAGAGAGGAACTGGAGGTTGGCGTGCCAGGCTCAGGATCGGGTCCGCGGGAGGCAGGGCGCTCTGGTGGGGCCCAGCCAGCCCCCACCTCCTTTGTTGCTCCTCTGCGCCTCGAGCCCAGCCAAGCACTCAGCCTTCCTGGCCTCTCCCTTCCCCTGTAGCTTGCCGCCCAGGAGCCTGCCCTCTGTTCTAAGGTGTTCACACTTGCTGTCTGTCGTCACTCCTTTTCCCATCTAAAAGGAGTGTCATGGGCCTGGCTGTGCGCTGTCTCATCTCAGAGTCACATCCTAGCCCTCCTCTTCAGCTCCTGAGGACCAGAGCTGCCTTACCCACAGAACTGTCCCCAGGTGACGAGGCAGTGGGCGCAGGGGATCTGGATCTGGAGCACCTGAGGTCGGGCGGGACAGAGCAGAAGACGCACTGGCCACACGGGGAGGCGGGGAGCAGGGGCCCTTCGGAGGGGAGTCGGGCTAGCTGCCACTTGCCTGCCGAGTTCCAGACTTGGCGAGGCCTTTACGTTACACCTGTGGCTTTGCTGACTAGTAAACGTGACCAGGGAGCCTAGTTCCGTGTAGATCTCACAGCAGGAGCACTGAGCAAACAGCTCAGCACTGGCCTCATGGCCGGCTGAAGGGGACACGTAGCCCTGCCCTCATGGAGTTGCGGTGACAGACACGGGAGCCATGTCACACGGGACGGGTGCGGCTCCGTGGCCAGCACCCGCTTAGCCTACGCCACGCCCTGGGTTCAGTCTTCAGCACCACAAAAGTAAACACACATTCTAGGTAATGTAATGAAACGCCCCAGTGCCGGGCCCTGTCCTGGGGCTAAGCTCACGTTCCCTTCGCACCTCTCCACGGTGGCCGCCGCTTCGGCCCTGCAGGTGAGGGGGCTGAGGCCCAGCGAGGCGCTGACCTGCCCGGAGGACACGTTGTTTACGCGGAATCTGGACTCGGGTGTGGTGGCGTGGCCGGCTGCTGAGTTGGCGTGGGCTCCCGTGCCTTCCTTCCAGGGAGGCACGCTCGCCCACGTTGGCTCTCTGACCAGGTGTGTGCAGTCACGTGACTGACTGGGCGTCCTGTTTGTGGTATTTGTCCCTGTGACCTTCTGCAGTTTCTCTTGCTGTTAAGATGTGAAGATGCTGTGAAAGTGAATAAACGGACACACGTGAAGATCTCACTGCGTCCCAGCCAGTGTCATTTTGAAGAATGGAAGGGCCTGTGTTGTGGAGAGCACGGGGTCTCTGGGGCCACTAAGGCTGCTTTGGAACTAGACGGGCGTGGTGGTTGTACCCATCATGAGTGCACTAGGCGCCCTGAAGCGTGTCCTCTGTATGGTATATGAATTTCATCTCAATAAAAACTTACTAAACCTGATTTGTGTTCTGTTTTACCTTTGGAAGTATAATCACCAAGAGGAGTTATGGGCAGCCCCTCATACTCTTAAGATAAAACTAGGTCCATTAACACAACTCCCGCTTTCATTACACATTGCTGAAAAGAAGGTGGAATCCCTGCTTGTGGCTATGCAGTCTTGGTTTTGTTTTGTTTTGTTTTGTTTTTTTGTGGCACTCTGCATGAAACCCAGGGGCTTTCTACCTCCAGGCTATACTCCCAGACCTATTTTATATTTTATTTGGAAACAGGGTCTCACTAAGTTGCTGAGAGCCTCACTAAGTAGCTGAGGCTGGCTTTGAACCTGTGCGATCCTCCTGTCTCAGCCTCCCAAGCGCGGGGATTATAAGCATGCGCCACCACGCCCGGCCTTGTGTGTGTGTGTGTGTGTGTGTGTGTGTGTGTATGTGTGTACCAGTAGCTGTGCATTCTTTAGAACTGCGATCCATTTCTCCCAAATTCCGTCCTTTGGAGTAGGGATTCAGTACTGGGAGGCCAGTTCTAAAGGGGGCGCTTTTTTAAGCTCATAGACTGAGGGTCATGTTGATGCCACATTCTTCGGCTTCATCAGCTTTTGAGTTTGGCCACAGAGAACACAGCACCACATTGAACTGAGCTCTGGAAAGCGAGGGCTGCATTTGTGCCTTAAAGAGACGGTGTCGTCGGAGAGGGGCGCTCAGTGCCCGCCCCTTCCTCCCGCGCCCACGCCCGGGAACCTGAGCTTGTGTTCCCGAGGCGGCCGCGAGGGCACAGGCTGCCAGGGTCTGCGGCTCTTCTGTGGCTTCTCCCCGCTCTTTGAGGCTCTGTGCGCTGGCCTGAAGACTTCACTCCTGGAGGCAGAGTTCCTGGAATCCGCTCTGGGAGGGCGGTTAGAGGGATGGCCGTCCTTTGAACACACAGAGAGGTAGTTCCCCCTTTGCCCTCTCGGAGCAGAGCAATAAATGGAGAAGTGGTCCCTGCGCGAGTGTCCCCCAGGTTTGTGTCCCGGTTTTCTTGGGCTTTCTCACTGACTCGCTCTATCCAGATACCAGCTTAGCCGCTGAGCCCCGTGCCTGCTGCCGGCCTCTCCTACGCTGTAGGCGTTGGCTGGAGGGTTGTCCCCCTGCTCAGAAACACTAAAGAATTCAGGCAGCCGAGCTACGCCTGATGCCTGGCGCCTGGCTTCCACGCTCTTCCCAGGGCGCGCCCTCTGCGCCGCCCTCGCCTCCGGTCCTCACGTGCCCGCACCTAGCCAGGCAGGGCCAAAGGGGCGCCTCTGGGTCTTGGGTGTTGGTACTAGGCTGGCTTTTAGTTTCCTAGTTCCTGATTTCGCGGGACGGTGGGGAGACGCAGGCAGTGCCTGGCCAAGGAAACTGACTGGACGCCTTACCTACCGTTTTAGTGTTAGCAAACTGTCCGTATCGAGGGTTTTTATCCGTCAGATGCTTTTCTGAGGCATGGTGGACATGCTTGGAATTCTGGTACTCCCGAGGCGAAGACAGGAAGATCTCATTTTTTAGGCCAGTCTCTGCAACTTTGCAAGGTCCTGTTTCAAAATTAAAAATAAAAAGGACTGGGGGTGTAGCTCAGAGGCGAAATAGAATGCTACTTCCAAGTGGGTCGATGGAATGGTTCAGTTCCCAGAAGGAGGAAGGCTTTTTTTTTGTATTTTATTTACATTTATTCACTCAAAATCCTTTGTGAAAGGCATTTAAGTAGATGTTAACCATATAAAAGTGTGATTTTTTTTTTAATCCTTGAAGTGCTTCTAGTCTACTAAGAAAAGCAAAACAGGCACAGCAGCACAGCCACTGGAGCTCCAGTGAGTGGCGTGGACGAGCTCCCGGCCTGCAGAGCAGCGGCGCGGGTTTATCTTTTCATCTTGGTGACGGTCTCTTAGAGCCACCAGGTGATGTGGCTAAGAGCTGTGACTTGCCCTCAAAATTTTTTACCCCCTCCACTACTGGGGATTGAACCCGGAGACGTTCTACCTCTGAGCTGCACCCTCAGCACTTTCTTATTTTTTATTTTGAGAAAAGGTTTTGCTGAGTTGCTAAGGGCCTCACTCGGTTTCTGAGGCTGGCCTCAAACCAGAAGTCCTCCTGTCTTAGCCTCCCAAGTACAGGAATCGATCACAGGGTGGGTTTGTCCTCACCTTTTACTTGCTCTCCCATTCGCGGGCTGGTGGGGTGAGAGGCTAAGCAACCCACAGCAGCCTCTCCCCTGTGCTCAAGCCAGTGTGAAGACCGCCGCCCGCTCCCTGCCCTTGGGCAGCTCGATTGCCCAGTTTGGCTTCTCCTGTCTGTCAAAGGCAGCATGCCCACGTACCAGCGCGGGGAGGTTTGCTGAGTAGTTCTCCATCAGGTAGTCTTGGCCACATGTAGCTGCCAAACCTAAAATGTTGAGAATGTAAAAAGCAAAAAAGCCAAAAATACTCTTTCAGGTTGTACGATTTGCAGCTGTGTGGGGTACTAACTTGGAGTCGGTTGTACGATTTGCAGCTGTGTGGGGTACTAACTTGGAGTCGCGTTCCGTGCAGCTGCTTAGGCGATCGCTGTGCTTGTTGAGGACGGAGGGCGTGGAAGCGCGCTGGGCTCGCCCTGTCGCAGCCGTGCCCGCAGGCCGGGCGGCGTTCTGGACCAGGTGGCCCAGGCCCTGCGGGCCCGAGTGCCCGCCGTGACCTTCGGGCCTCCACGTCCTTCGTTCGCACGCTGCTCCAGGATGAGTCGTGACGGTTCTGGGCGCGGCTGAAGCTGCTAACCAGAAGGGCGGAGATGAGGCCGGCCATGTTCACACCCAAAGCTGGGGCCGGCGCGGATGGGGAAGAGCAAGTGTGAGAGCTCTGCTGGGTATTTAGGAAGGGGAAGAGGAGAGGAGGGGAGAAGAAAGAGGAAGTTGGGATTATAATCTTCCAAGAGGTGTGACTCCTTTGGTCTTCTGAAGTATTAGCCACGTTCTGCCTGCCGTCCCCAGGCTGCCGGGCCTTCGTGGACAAGAGTTTTTCTTGGACTGTGCTTCCGAGGGCTGCGCTGAGGTCCCCAGCAGGATGGGCGGGCGCGTCAGGCCCCAGGGGCAGCTGGGCCTTGGGCTCCCCTGCCTGAAGTTTCTCCTCGCCCTCAAAATGCAAATAGGAAAAGGAAGGGAGCCTTTAAAGATGTCTTAGTTTTTATATCTTTTCCTGAGATACTTTTAACTCAAATTTATATAGTATATAGAAAAAAGCAAAGCTCATTACATATATTTAGTATTTGGAACAGGTGAAATATGAGACTAAAAGGATTTGGTTAGATTTGGCTTCTTTGATTTCTCAAAAAAAAAAAAAACCAATACATATGATATGTTACTCCTTTTTTTTTTTTTTTTTTTTTTTTTGCGGGTCTGGGGATGAAACCCAGGGGCATTCGACCTCCGAGCTACACCCATCCCCTCTATTTTTTTATTCTTTATTTTGAAACAGGGTCTCACTGAGTTGCGGAGGGCCTCACGGAGTAGCTGAGGCTGTCTGTGAATTGCGATCCTCCGGTCTCCGCCTCCCGAATGCTGGGATGACAAGCGTGCGCCACCACGCCCGGCTCTGTTGTTTATTTCTTACGATGTCCATTTCAGATTTTTTATCTCAAAATGAGACATCATGCTTAACATGTAACCTCTTAAGTGTGTAAATGGTTTCTTGGGTTTTTCTTAAAATGATAAACAAGTTCATTTTAGATTTCCTTAAGCTCACCCATTGTGCATATATTAATTGATGATATGCAGAATGTCTATACCGCCAGGTGATAAAAACACAGAAAGATACTTTCTCTGGATTGTGGGATTTTAGATCTACAAGAGGTCAGTTTCGAAATGAGTCCTGTAATCCTAACCAAAAGCGGGTCCGTCTACCCCCACCCCCACGCAGGCTGAGGGACTGGCCTACCCTGAGCCCGGGAGTGGGCTGTGCTTGGACGTCGGGGAAGCCGAAAGGATATGAATGCAGCTGGAGCGTCTTGAGCAAAGGGCAGTGGGAAGAGGTGCCAGTGGCTCGGGTCCTGCCTGCCACCGTTCTAGGAGCCGTGTGTGCCCACTCACTGCCTGCCGAGAAGGCTCCCAGGCTAGATTTGCCCTGGGCACCATCAGAGGTTTTTATGAACATGAGAAGCCACTAAAGAATTTCAGAGAATTGGCATCTCCCTCCCTCCTCCCTTCCTTTTTACCTAGTTATAGTTAAGACCAATGTGGAAAGTGGCTTATTATAGACTAAGAGTAGAAACCGAAACCTAGTAGGAGGCCGTTGGAGTGAACGTGGAAGAGGCGATTCAGAGACAGCTGAGGTGGAGCGGAGAGTCAGAAGTAAGGACAGTCGAGAAAAGTTTCAGAGGCCAGCTGTGGGGTCCGAGCTGAGTTGGCGGAAGAGGAACTAGGTCAGGGGATTGTACATCTGGGCAGCCACTGCTAGCTAGGGGGGAACGCTGGCTGATGTGAGGAGATACACGTGGGAGATAGGAGTGGAGAAATAGCAGTTCCCTCGTGGACGAGCTGGTCTTCAGGTGTGCATCTGTATTAGGTAGGAGTGGAAGGACTTCCTGAGGAAAAACTCAAATTCAGTTGGGAAACACTTAGCAACTTAGACTCCTCAGCAAACAAAAAATAAAAACAGCTAGGGTGTAGCTCAGAGGTAGAATACCCCTGGATTCCATCACAAAACTAATAAATAAATACATAGTTGGGTAAATATGACTGTGTGTGTGTGTGTGTGTGTGTGTGTGTGTGTGTGTGTGTGTGTGTGGTACTGAGGATGGAACCCTTCTACCTCTGGGCTACACACCCAGAGAGGCTGGCTTGGAACCTGCGCAACCCTCCTGTCTCCGCCTCCCAAGCGCGGGGATGACAGGGATGACGATGATGGGGATGACAAGCGCACCTTTTGCTCTTCTGACCGCTGCCCCTCCCTTCTGCAGATGGGGCTCCTTGGCTCTGCTTCAGGGCATCTGCTTCTAGTTCTTGGATCCGAGGAATCCGGCGCTGGCTGTCCTCTGTCCTGTGCATGCCACCACCTCAGGTTTATCTCCACGCCTACCCAGGGGCTCTCACCCCCGTCCCCGCAGCAGGCGCAGTGCCCAGTGAGCAGCTGAGGGGGGGCACCAGGGAGGAGAGAGCGGGAGCGCCTGCGCTTGAGTGCACCCGAAGAACTCGCAGATAACTCTAGTTCTCGGTAGGAATAAAACTTTTTAAGTGGCAGGGTTGGCATGTTTGACACTCTTCTGGGTGTTAACTTGTTTTTAGTAAATACCAAGTTATAAAGAGAATCTTCTTATAGGATGTGTAGGTATAAAGCAGGAACCTGAGCTGTGGTGGGCGGGGCGCAGCCCACTCAGCACCTTCGTCCTGGCCCTGGCTCCGCCCTCGCTCCACTGCTGCCTCGTGTTCACGTCCAAGCACAATATAGTATTTATTTATTTTTGAACATTTAAAGAAGTTTATTAAAAGATAGAAATACAGAAAATAGAAATACAGCCCCATGCCAAAATGGCATGAGGGGGTGACTCGAAATGAATACGCCCCACAATATAGTATTTAGTTTGCGTATTTTTGAACCTCATACAAACAGAATCATGGAATAAGAGTATCTTCTGGCTCCATAGTCTATGGTATTTTGCAGCCTTATGTGAATATAACATTTTTCTTATCTTTCTTGGCTGTTGATGGATATTTCAGTTAATTTCAGTTTTAAAGTTCTATGCATTCTACTGGTACATATTCATAGAATTCTTTAGGATATACCTACATATGCTGTGAGTGTGTGTGCGTGTGCGTGTGTGTGAGTGTGTGTGCGTGTGTAGCGTGGTACAAGAGATGGAACCCGCGGCCATTCTACCTCTGAGTTACACCCCCAGCCCTGTTTTATTTTTATGTTGAAACAGGGTCTCACTAAGTTGTGGAAAGCCTTACTAAGTTGCTGAGGCTGGCCTTGAACCTGCGGTTTTCCTGGCTCGGGCTCCCAAGGACTGCGATCACAGGTGTGCGCACCGGGCCTGACCGGAGTGCAGTTTCTGAGTTACTGCGCCTGGCCTCAGTGTGCATCTCCGGGCCTGCGGGCGGTGCGGGCGGCTCACGGGGAGTGCTGCCCGCTTGCGTCCTCCTTCCGTAGAGGAGCTGTGTAAGTCTTGCGTTCGTTCGTTTTCAGATCGGCCGTCTTTTTCTTTTCGATTTGTAAGAGCTCCCGCTGCTCATTTTTAACGTTGATTGGTGCACATTAGTTACGCAGAGTGACGAGCTTCCCTGTGGCGTGGGCGCACTCCTGTGACAGGGCTGGGTGTAGCTCACCAGCACCCGGCCCGCTTTCGTCCCGTTGGCCTCCCCCGCTCCACGTGAGGCCCACACGCCCTGCCTCTCTGTCTGCCTCCTTTCGGCATAATGCTCTGCAGTTCCATCTATTTTCCTGTAATGACATATTTCACTTTTCCTTATGGCTTAATAAAATACCACTGTGTGTTTATACCACATTTTCTTTACCCATTCGCCGTTTACAGATGTCTAGACTGGTTCCAAAACCTGGCTATTGTGAGTTGTGCTGTAATGACCTTAGGTACACATGTTAAATACGCACTATTATAATATATGTGGCAAATACCTTCCTTTTATGTTATTTACGGTAAACGTAAGATTAGTGCATTCTTTTAATATATTAGATCTATCCGACTTCTTTATGATTTGCACTTTTTTATTTTTAAGAAGTCTTTGTTAATGCTAGGCATGATGGTAAGATGCCTGTAATTCCAGTACTTGGGAGGCTGAAACAAGAGGATTACAGGTTCGAAGCTAGCTAGCCTCAGAACTTAGCATTGCCCTTGGCAACTTACTGAGACCCTGTTTCAAAATAAAATAATTTTAGTGAATATCAAATAAAGAAAATTTGAAGCCACCACTAGTCCATTGCATCCAGAAGGGACACTTTCTGGCTCTTAGGGATTCCACCCTGGCTGAGTCTGGGCCCGAGCCTCCCAGTAGGAAGCCTTGTGTGGCTCCAGTGTCTTGGGGACAGTGCTGCCGCACTCTGAGACCTCACAGATGTGTTCATTATTAGTAATTCCCAGATGTGGGAAGTATCCCTTAGTCTGGAATGAAAGGTGTTATCTTTCTTTTCTCTTAGGAATACAAGATCTGGGGGTCATTTTATGTATGTATGTGTGTGTGTGTGTATATATATATATATACACACACACACACACAATGTTTTTATTCTCCTGTGCACATTTGTAAGAAGAGAATCGTAACCAGGAGGCACTTGTAATCCTGAATGTTCGTCATCCAGCACTCGGGAGGCTAAGACAGGGAGTTCACGGCCTGCCTCAGCTACTTAGCGAGGCCCTGTGCAAATCAGTGAGACCCCGTTTCAAAATAAAGAATAAAAAATAGGGCAGGGGGTGCAGCTTGGAGGTCGAATGCCCCTGGGCTCCATGCCCAGTACTTCCTAAAGAAAAGAATAGTTCCCCACACTCTCAGATACTCTTGAATAGCTGGCATCTGGGACAGAAGAGTTCCCGCTGCTAAGTTTCTCTGAGCTCCTTTCTTACTTGGCAAAAGCTTGGAAACTGTCACACCTCTGGATTTCTTCTGGCTGCTGTGCACCAGGATGTTTTTTAGTAGAAACCTTCCTTTTTGAAAACAGAGGTCACCAAGTAGGTGATCAGGCGCCCTCGGGCATGGGCTGGCTTGCATTTTGATGTGTCACCAGCAACTTAGAAGTTGCTTGTTACCTGGTACTCTTTAGGGTCCTTTTGGCACCCAAGGAATTCCTCCTGTCTTTTCTTTGTGAATTGACATAAAGCAGGACTTAAAAGTCCGTGCGCGCAGTGTTTAGTAGCTGCGCCGGGATCCCTCGGGCCTGCCGTGACGTATACTTCAAGTGCGGACTGCGCTGTGCGGGGGGCCTTTCCACCCGGCCCTCGGCGGTCAGCGGCAAGCGGGCGCTCGAGGCCTGCAAGTAACGGTGCCAGTGGCGACCTCAGTATTACACAGTGGCGGCGTTGGGCTTTATTTTAGATAGTGAGCGTGTTATACGCTAAGGTGAAATTCGAACAACTCGAGCCATACTTCCCCCTGTGCTTCCTCTAAAGAGCAGTCTGGGCCTGAGCCACGTGTGTGGGGGGGTACTGAGGATGGAACCCAGGAGCCTTCTACCTCCGGGCTACACTCCCAGACCTATTTTATATTTTTATTTGGAAACAGAGTCTCTTAAGCCAGCGAGGCTGGCTCCGAACCTGCACGATCCTCCGAGCTCAGCCTCCCAAGCGCGGGGATGACAAGCCTGGCCTGAGGCACTTTTGACCTGGTCTTGCTAGGAATTCTGGGAAAAGGAGACAGAGGATACAGATCCCAGAGGCTGGCCAGCAGCCCTGCAGCAGCAGGCCCGAAGGAGGGCGGGACCAGAGGGGTTTGTCGGTGCTGCTCTGTTGAAGGGACTGTGGTCTGCCGTGGTTATGAAATACACTGTGATTGGTGGGCTGATGGCCGTAGCATTGTCTCCGTTAGCCGGAGGCCTAGTCACGCCACTCCTGTCCCTGCCCACAGGGTGAGACCTAAAGTTTTGTGGCTGGGCCTTCTAAGAACAAAGGCAGGGGGCTGACGGGTGTGGCGGGCTTCTTTTATGTGTGTGTGATTCTGCGGATTGAACCCAGGTCCACTCCACCCCTGAGCTACACCTGCAGCCCTTTTTTTTTTTTATTTTGAAACAGGGTCGCGGTTGCAGAGACTGGCCTCAAATTTGTAATCCTCCTGTTTTGGCCTCCTGAGTACTAGAATTACAGGTACGCGTCGTGGTGCCTGGCCCTGACTTCTTGATTAGTAGTCTGCAGAGCAGTTGAATAGGTGTAGAGTGCTACCGTTTTCCTTTCTTTTTTATTTTTTCTTTCTTTCTTTTTTCTTCCTTTTTTTAGTGTGTGTGGGGGGGGTACTGGGGATGAAACCCAGGGGCATTCTAACTTCAAGCTACATACCCAGCCCTATTCATTATTTATTATTTATTTATTTTTATTTTATTCTTTGCGGGTCTGGGGATGGACCCCAGGGGCATTTGACCTCCGAGCTACACCCCCTGCCCTATTTTTTATTCTTTATTTTGAAACAGGGTCTCACTGAGTTGCACAGGGCCTCACTAAGTAGCTGAGGCTGTCCGCGAACTGTGATCCTCCCGTCTCAGCCTCCCGAATGCTAGGATTACAAGCGTGCGCCACCATGCCCGGGTTATTATTATTTTTTATTTTGAAACAGGCTCTCACTAAGTTGCGGACGGCCTCACAACGTAGCTGCGGCTGGCCTTGAACCCAGATCCTGTGTTCTCGGCCTCCCGAATGCCCGGCTCTCTCACTAGACTGAGCAGAGCACGTGCCCTGAGCGCTGTGGTCGCGGGTCAGTCAGGGCCTCCTGGTCCACAGCGTACGTGACGAGAACCTTCCTTGGTCCTCAGGCCTCCTCCCTGGTCTGGGCTAGGGCAGACTTCGTACCTCGCTGCCGCCTCCAGCAGCTGACCTGGCCTCAGAGTCACTGCCACCTGCGCGTCCCTGGAGGCCCCGCTCCCCACTAGGCACGGCAGGACAGCGCGTCGCCTGGCCGCACGCAGAGCTCACGTTCTTTCCCAGGGTGCATCAGTGCGAGCTTGTTCCCCTGAAGCTTGATCCCAGGTTGACATCGTGTCTGCGGGGAAAGCTGGGGCAGGAGCAGGAGGGCGCCGCTGACTCGGCGAGAGGCCAGAGGCTGTCCTGGCTCCACGTCCCCTGGTCACCAGCAGAGTGCAGAGGACTGCTGTGGCCTGCTGAGGTTTGCGGGTTGCGCACTGAGTCGGACCAAGTCCCCACCCTCAGCACAACCTCAGAAGGTTCTAGCTTGAATACCTCAGGAGACTGAGACCTTCCTCCCACTGAAGAGTTAGTGTTCTAAGCCAGCAATGCCCCCGGGGCTGTGCCGCTCTACTGTGTGCCCTAATATCATTGGAGAGCGTTCCTAAAGCTTGGCAGTAAAATTCTTTGCAGTTAGGCCTAGATTCTTTATTTTTATTTATTTTAATTTTTATTTTTTTGAGCGTCTGGGGATGGAACCCAGGGGCATTCGACCTCCGAGCTACACTCTCTGCCCTAATTTTTATTCTTTATTTTGAAACAGGGTCTCATTGAGTTGCGGAGGACTCCACTAAGTAGCTGAGGCTGTCCGCGAACCGTGAGCCTCCGGTCTCAGCCTCCCGAATGCTGGGATTCCAAGCGTGCGCACGACCTCTGGCCAAGGTTTCTAACATATATTCTTTGCCACTTTGTTGTTGTTGTTACTAGGGATTGAACCCAGGAGCTCTTACCATTGAGCTGCACCCCTGCCCTCTATTTTTATTTTTGAGGCAGGCCTTTGCTGTGTTGCCAAGGCTGGCCTTGACTCTCAGTCCTTCTGCCTCGGCCTTCTGACTTGCTGGGGTCGCGGGTGTGAGCCGCTGTGCCTTGCTTCTTTGACACTTTTAAGAGTGGAATTGCGGTGTCATGAAACCGAGTCCTGGGATGTTGTAAGTCCCTCGGCCTGCGCACTGGAGCACATTCTGCATTGAAGGTGGGGCAGCCCAGACCCCATAGTAGCCAGCTGCAGGTCGGCAGGCATGTCTGTTTGGCTTTGATAGCAGCCCTGCTGAAACTGTGCTATTGTGCTGCCGATGGGGCTGGAGGGAAGCTGGCTCTCCAAAGGGGTGCTGGCCTCCTGGGCCTGCTCGCTCTCGGGCTGTCACCTGCCCAGGCACTATCTCAGGCATCCTCTCGTTCTTCCACCTGGGGTGTGCCTGGAGTTTGAGGGAGCGGGAGAGAAAGAGGAAGTTTTAGTTAGTTGTAAACACCACTCTTTGAAAGTTTTTTTTTGTTAGTTTGGTTAATTAGAGTAATCCTTTAGGCGAAGTCAGGTCTGCATTTCTGAACCCTTTCCCAAATGGAAACAATAAAAATAATATCAGTTATTTACCGAGCATACGTACGAGGCCCGTATACCTGTGATGCTAACCGCACTCTGGGTAGGGAGCTGGTGCTGAGCACCTGCTGCTCGGAGGCCTCCGTGGACACCGCGAGTGAGGGCTGCCGGGCAGCTTCGGTAGCGTCTGGACCTGTGCCGAATGCAGGCCAGCGTGAGGAGCAGTCATTGCAGCCGAAGGTGCTGGCTGGGATGTGCTGAGTCTTTACAGCCACACTGGTTGGAATTTGTGGCCAGCTGCACGATGAAGCCTCCCTTGTGGGTCCTGTGTGAAGCGACATCGTGGCATCATCGGAGAGGTGCTAGTTATGTTGTGTTGGGAGGAGAATTCTCCGAACCTTTTCTCAGTCTTGTGGCTTCTGAGAGCTCCAGGTAAGAAAGGCTGGGTAGCTAGTGATTGATAATCGCTGTTCTCTTTGCCCCTCTAGCACGCACATGTGCACAGGCAGGCACACGGCGCACGCCCCATTTGACCAGGCCAAGGCCTGAGCTCACCCCTGACGGGAGCTGCGGGCGCTGCAGACACCGGGCGCTAGGGCGGAGGCGGAGACGTGTCGTCGGTGGTGTTGGAGGCCAGCCCAGGCGGCTGTCCTTTGTTTTGTCTTCCTGAGCCTGGCAGGACAGCGCCCTTGCAGGCCTCCTCCGAGCCTGGCACTGTCCCCTGCAGATGCCTGTGCGTGCCCCAGCAACTCAAGGAATGCGCTGTTCATTCTGCTTTTAAGCTTGGGGCCGTCTTTTCACAAACCCTCAGAGGAACATTTGACTCCAGCCCTCCTGAGTATACTTAAGACAGGTCCAGAAGATTCTCAGAGCAGACAATAAGGAAACGGCTGGGGCGGGCGGGTGGGGGGGGGCATAGTTCTTTTAGCGCCAGAGTGTCATTAGACCAGGGTATAACTGTGGTCATTCAAGTTAAGACCCACCCGCTTGGCAGTGTCAAGCCAAGGCTTGTAAAGCTTCTCACAGATTTGTAAAAACAAAAAAAACAAACACCATCTGTTCCACTTCCGAGTGCACTGCGCCTGCACGCCCCTCATTTCACGCGCCAGCAGCCCTCGGGGGATGATCTTTATTCTTGAGTGTAGCCCCGACTAATTAGGCGGTCAAGGGGACTCGCCATTGACATAACATATAACGTGTCACGGGAGCGCTTAATAATCTTGAGGACTTGGTTCTCATAACGAATTTACCATCTACTTAGGTTTGTTTTAAGTCTCTTTTTTCTTATTTACTTTGGGTGGTACTAGGGATTGAGCTCAGGGGCATTCTGCCTCCAGGCTGTATCCAGCCCTGTTTATATTTTTGTCTTGAATAGTATCTTGCTAGGTTGCTGGGTCTCACTACTGACTTGCTGACACTGCCCTTCAGCCTGCAATCCTCCTGTCTCAGCCTCCCAAGTACTGGGATTACAGGTGTGTACCCCCACACCCGGCTTTAAGTTCCTTATTTCCAAAACAGTTAAAATTCTTTATGAATATCAGTGACTTCTGTTTTACACATATTCTCCGTGAAGTATAATTCTTATATATCTGTGTGTCTGTGATAACATCCGTAACTCTTTTATCTGACATTCTCCTAGTTATTGCTGAGGATACCAAGTTTAAAGCATCTACATGCCCTGATCAGGCACAGTTTAGATCCCGTTGGGAGTACAGGGGGAGAGACAAGGTATTCTGTCCAGACCCAGTAAGCAGGAGCCACAAGAGGCTCAGAGCTAAGAGAGGCTCACAGAAGCGCTCCCTGTGGGTCACGGAGAGAGCACGCTCAGAGGCGGTGTCCATGTCCAGACACCCCCAAAGATGGCTGGGATGGCCACCCGCGGGTCTGGGGTGACGAGCAGCAACTGTGAACGGTGCTCCAGGAGGGGGCCAGAAGGGAGGGAGGACAGCGCTGGTCCCTTGTCTGTGGGAGCCAGATGTGGTAGGAGGTGAGGCAGAGGGTCCAGAGTCCGGGCAGAAGTCAGCACGGCACAGGGCACTCGCAGGGCCAGGCCGCAGCGCGCGCCCTCACCGGCTCCTCCATCAGGGAGGGGCTCTTTGGCTGCACGCTCCAGTCGGAAGCCATCTCGAGGGACAGCGCTCTGCTTCAGATCCGTTAGGGGTTTGGGCTTGTGTTGGGAAGTGGAGCAGAACTAGAGAAAGAGGCTTTCTGCAACTGGAAGCTCTTAAGCTTTTAGAGGTCTTGGATTAATGGGAAGTGCTGACATTTTTAAGGGTTGTTTCTTTGAGCAGTGAGAACGCAGCGCCGCCCCTTAGTGTCCTTCCCCTGTGAGTCCTTTGTTCCCCGTGGCGCGTGCCCCGGAGCGAGTACCCTTTGACCATGTGCCCAAGGGAGGGGCAGGAGTGTCTTTTTATGTCCCAGACCAGTCTCAGAGTGAGCATGTCGGGGAGGGAAGGGGGCCACGGTACCTCCTGGGAGGAGTTTGGTGTGCCTCCTCTAGCCGTCCTACATCGGCCAGGGGAAAGGAAGGGTTGATATGTCTCCGACAAAAGTAGTTTGTCTCGAGAACAAGAGTTGTCGAGAGTTTGGTTCAAACCAAACATGCTCATTTGAAGTCTGCAGCACGCTGCTCACATTTTGTCTGAGATCTGCAGCCATCTGGCATTTTTGAGATATATTAGCCACAGAGCGGCAGCACTGCCTTCCCGAGTTCCCCATGGGCTGGAGACGTCGCTAAGGAGCAGCTTCCCTAAGCAGGTGAGGGGAGCGGGGTCCCCAGAAGGGGTCCTGTGTGTCCTTACGAGCTCCACGTCTGCGGCAGCCTGCGGGGCAATGGTGCCAAGCAAGCACTTTCTGCAGGGAGCCAGCTGACGTCTGACGAGAACTGGGTGTGGGCCAGGAGGAGCATCCTTGGAGCCCACACCATGATCTACCGTCAGGAATCCCCAAGTGTTGGTATAAGTGCTGCCTGAAGCATTTGTGTTTCATTTATGTGTATTTAGGTCTTTGTTTTGGTTGTTGTTTGTTTTGGTGCTGGGGATGGAACTCAGGGATATTCTAACTCTGAGCTATACCCTCAGCCCTCTCTCATTTTTTTATTTTGAAACAGGGTCTCACTGAGGTCGCTGAGGCTGGCTGAGAACCCGCAGCCCTCCTGTTCAGCCTGTGAAGTACCAGGGTTACAGGCATGGGCCATCGTGCCCAGCTCGCCTTAACTACCTCTTTAGGGACCCTGTCTTCAAATAAAGTCACATTCTGAGGCCGTGGGGGCTAGAACAGCAGCAGGGGCTTTCGAGCACACAGTTCGGCTCATGGAGTTGCAGGATGGCGGCGTGCAGCGGCTCGGCCTCTGCCCTGCAGTCTCTGTGCAAAAGGGCCTGGGAGACAAGACACGAGTTGGGTTTGCAGGCTCCTTGGAATTTTCCTAAGATGTTTACTTTAGACAAATTCCAAATATAGGCAAAAGAAACAAGACCTTTCATATCTAAGGAGAATGTGGCACCGTGATAGTGTGTTTGTGCTTTGAAGAGTAATCTCTGCCTCGGCTCCTTTTATTTTATTAAACAAATATGATACTGTGGCTGAATTAAATACTCTTTCCTTTCTTTGTAATGAATAAGTCTGTCCCTTATTTTAAAATTCAACTTGTAGAAATGGATTGTGCATGGCAATTTGCTGTGCGTCCATAAAACCATAAAATATAAGAAGCAGTGTTGTCAGAACAGCTCTTCTCATTTCCTAGCAGTCATTACATGCTTCCAATACAAAAACATTTTTCTCCTAACTATCCTTTCTGAGCTCAAAAATGGATTTCCCTCCAGCCCTTGTCATTCAATTATCACCTCGGGAAATGCACAGATATAACTGATGGCCCCTTTAAAATGGCAGCCTGCGTGCGTCCCTCATCTCTCGTCCCACTCTCGTCATTAAATGTTATGTTGCCAATGTATATTTTATAGGGTGACCCTGACGGATGTCACTTTGATGCTGTGCAGGGATAATAAGATTGCACGTATAATGAAAGGCTGATAAATAGAAACGTGTTTATGACACGGAGACGGTGGCTTTAACAGTTTTATGGCTTTTCTTTTCCTTTCTTCTCTTCTCCCTCTTGCTGGCAGAATTGTGGTTTCGTTACAGGAACAAAAAAAGCATTAGGAAAGGTGATGTAACGATAGAACCGCCGCAGAGAAGCCCTCTTGCCCTGCTGCTGAACTCCAATAAAAAGAATTCAGGGAATAGTGGAGTGCCAGCTGTAGGGAGAACCCCATGTCAGTACACGAGTTTGCGGGCCCGGAGGTCTGCTGAGAAGGCGCGGCTCCTGGTGTCCGCGTTACTGCACTTACAGTGTTAACAGTCCTATTTACGCAAACAGCTTGGTCACAGTGAAGGCCCCGCGCTCACCGTACGTGTGGCTCCACGCCAGGCTGGTGGCTCTGCAGGACGGCCTGGGCGTCCGCGTGAGAGGCTGGCCAGCCCACACCTGCTTTCTCACTGGGCTTTAGAACATTTGTGAGAGCCCTGATCTCTGTTTTCAAGTGAGTTGTTTATCACACCCATTTTTTTAAACTGTGTCGTTATTTTTGGTGAAGTGGAAGGACTTCCTGTTTATAGCTTGATGAGTAGGTGGATTTAATGGAGCTGCTTGCAGGTGGAGCACAGGGTGCACAGGCTCGGGCGACTCCCCCCCCCCCCCCCCCCCCCCGTGGCCCCTGGACCTCTGTCGTCTTAGCACAGTTTGCGGCCCCTACTGTGCGCGCTCCTTTTCTAGGGCAGAGCTGCTCTGTCTTTAGGAACTCCAGTGTAGGGATCAGGCGGCGGCGGCAGGAATTGCTTACTGGCTTATCTTTTGGGCCTGTGTTGCCTGGGGCCAAAAGGAGGCCAAAGGATTGTGCGCACCCTCTGTGACTTGAGCTCATTTGTGTGGGGGGCTGGGGGTGGAACCCAGGGGTATTCTGCCTCCTAGCCACACCTCCAGCCCTATTTTTTTATTCTTTATTTTGAAACAGGGTTTCACTGAGTTGTGGAGGGCCTCACTAAGGAGCTGCGGCTGGCCGCCATCTTCCTGTCTCAGCCTCCGGCTTGCTCATTTGTCCAAACTTAGTACGTAGAGTTTGTTCTTGGTAGGGGAGCAGAAAAACTTTCCTAGGCCTATGTGTAACTCTCCTCTGCCCTCTTCCCGGAGCCTTTGGGGGCTTGACACCCTGAAAGATGGTTTGAGCAGGTGCAGGGCAGGAACTCTGCCCTGAGGAGTGGGAGGCTGGGGTCCTGTTCATATCAAGGAGGCAACGGGCTCTTGTGTTCCTAAGCCACTTGTGTTGAAATCCCAGGAAGAGGTTTAAGACGCTGTTGTGTTGGACTTCAAGAGTGCCTGGTCCAGGACCGGCTCCGTGGCGCGCTCAGTCTGGCCTCATCTGTAACAGGCCTCTGCCTTTCCCTCAAGAGGAGGCCCTGCTGCCTCCCGCTGGCCGGGTTCCCATTGGGCTCTGAGGCCGCCTGCGTTGGCTGTGACTCCAGAGTGCTCCTTCTCTGCGTGTGCCTTCAGTAGGTCATCACTCCCCAAAAGCAGCGGAGACCACAGAGGTGGTATTTAATGATTAGCAGAGCCGCAGGCGGGGCTGGGCTCCTTTAGGGATTAGGAGATTCAATTGGGTTGGTTAACAAAAGAAGGAGCCAGGAGAACAGGGTTTAATTACCAGAGTCATCACTGGAAGATAACCAGCTGCCTGCTGGGAAAGACCTGCGGAGGTTGCTGCTCAGCACAGGGCTGGCCCCACCCAGGTACCCACCCAGCCTTGAGGCATCGGAATGGAGACCTAGGACTCCACTCCAGCAAAGTCAGGGGCTTGCTTCACCGCCCTTGAAGTCTTCGTTTTTTGCCAAGCAACAGCACAGCTGTAAGGCCCAGGCCGAGGCTGTGGAGGAGAGAACCGGGTCAGCTGCCCCATCGGCGCATTCCAGGTGGCGTGCGCACACTTCCTGGGCTGGTGCGTTTCTTCCTGGCTTGCCACTGTTAGCCCCAGTTGGGAAGAGCTCCGCACCATGTTGCCTTCTCCCCTGCTTAGCTTAGGCCTTGTTTTGTCTTGCTGCTTGCTGGGATATCTCTCTGGAAAAACACACATTAAAAAATTCATTGTGAGGCCAGGCATGGTGGCACACAGTTATTTGTAATCCAGCATTCAGGAGGCTGAGACAGGAGGATGGTGGTTCACAGCCAGCCTCAGCTCCTGGGGCCCTCCACAACACAGTGAGGCCCTGTTTGGAAATAAAGAACAAGAAATAGGGCTGGGGTGTAGCTCAGAGGTAGAATGCCCCTGGGTTCCATCCCCAGTACCGCACCCCCTCCCCCCAAAAAACCCGTTGTGGCTCTCCACTCCTCCTCGCGCACTGTGGCGCTGCCGTGGCCCTGCTTCGAGTGCCGCTCCGGTTAGTGCCGGAGCTTTAGCTCTGTATCCAGCTGCGCGTTCTGCATTCTCAGGGCAGAATACTCACGGAGCCTAGGAACTGATCACCTTATGTCTTAAAGATTTCAGTCATTTCTCCCAGTGCTTGCGTTCTGATCCCAGCAGTGGCACGGAGAGGTGTGACTGTGTAGAAGGTGTGCCCCAGCCAGCCTGGCTGCATGGGTCTCGTCCCGTCACGGATGAGTCTGCACAGCTGGCGGTGGGTAGGCTCGAGGGGCCTGTGAAATTGCTTGTTTTGTGGGGGGAGGTACTGGAGATGGAACCCAGGGCCCTTCTGCCTTCAAGCTACACCCCAGCCCTGCTGGGTTTTTTGTTTTGAAACAGGGTCGCTAGGGCTGGCTTTGAACCTGTGGTCCTCCTGTCTCGGCCTCCCAGCTGAGAAGCTGTATTTATGATCCTGTTATCCATGATCAACGCGTGCGCGCGTGTGCACACACACACACACACACACACACACACACACACACACACACACACAGCCTCCTGCTTCTCTTCCCTTGGTGACACTTGGCCAGAAAGGACACTCCTGAAACCTTGGTGGGGAAGAAGAAACGGGCCGCTACTCATAGAGCCGCAGCAGAGACTGAAGACAGAGTGGGGGGCATTTCCCAAAGACGGGGACCTTCCTTGGCTAGTGAAGACCCGAGCTGGATGGCAGGGTGTGGGCACCCTGGACGCCGTGTGCGCCCCTGGGCCTCATCTCCACCGCTCCCAGCCTTTCCTCATCGGGTCCCAACTTCCCTGGATGGAGTGATAAAATACTGATACATTATCAAATCATATCATTACCAAAAGAACTCTAGGCTTAATTTTGGGTGTGTTCTTAGGTCCCCGCTATGGGACAAAAGTAACTGACTGGCTTTTCGTGCCCCACGCCAGCCCCGGCGCCTGTTTGAGGAGGTGAGGATGGTGCAGGGGGCACACGTAGCCTTTGGTTCAGCGCCGCCCCCACCACGCAGTGGGCCCTTCTCCCCAGACTTCCCCGCAGTCTCTTGAGAAGAGATGTACAGCAGTCTTACTGTGTAAGAGTTCTTTTCAGCTGGGCAGGACAGGCTGCAGGTTCTCTCCTGGCTCCGCGCGCCTGAGGGAGGCCTCGGAGCAGCGGCCTTTGTGGGCAGTGCGGTGGCTCCTGAAGCCGCAGGTAAACTGCCTGTGGTGAGGCAGGAAGGAGGCCACCCAGACCGGCACCTGGGCACCTGCGCGGGGATGCCGCTCCCACCGCAGCCCAGTGCTCCAGGCGGGTGGCGGCCTTCAGCTCTGGGTGTGTTGCCAGCGCACTGGGGTGGGCCATCCCAGCCAGACTTTAGCTGAAACAGGCACAGGCGAAAGCCTCTGCCAGCTGAGTGGGCACGGCCACGTCCTCGTGGTCACCGGGCAGCGGCGGCAGCGCTGGCGGCAGGCTTTGTGTGAGTGGACTTGATGGACTTTGAGACTGACCAGGAGGGCACCAAAGCCAGTGGTGGGGAGGGGAGGCAGCGCCCCGCCCCGCCCCACTGTGTCCTCCCTATGGTCGTTCTGCTTCTCGAGAAGCCCCCGGCCACCCAGATGGCGCTGCTGCACAGCCCATTTCTTGTCTCCCTCTCCCTCTTCTGTGCGCTGTGCGCCCTTCCCCTGGTGTTCTTTTTATGGAAACTCAGTGTAACCTAACGGTCCTGTAACTCCCCTGTGTGTGTCCTGGGAAGATACCTCTGCTCGGTGGAGGCCGTGTTTGTATGAGCAGGGCCTCTTTTTGACAGAGGTTGAGCCCCAGGAAGTCCTACCTCTGAGCTCCACCTCCAGAACCCCCTCTTTTGGAACAGGGTCACGTTAGGTTGCTGAGGCCGGCCTCGAACCTGTGATCTTCTGTCCCAGCCTCCAAGGCTGTTACCACACCAGTGGCCTTTTGCATATGCTGTATGGGAGAAATCCAGCCCCCTAAAAAGCAAAAATGAAAAAAAGAAGGGAAGGGGCTGGAAAGGGAGAAGCTGGCAAATCCGAGGCTGAGCACTTCTCCACAGCCCGTGGCGCCCGTTCCCTTTCTCCTCTGCCCAGGCAGTACACCGTGTGGTCCCGGGGTGGCAGCTGTGCGCTGTGAGACCCTAGGTGAGGGCGTGGGGAACAAAGCGTCCTACGTCCTACGGGCCTTTGGGTCCACACACCAGACCTTGGTGTTTGCTTGCAGAAGCAGGAGCTAATTTGCAAGGCTGCCTCTGCAGAGCTGCCTTTTGATCAGTGATTGCCTGTGTTAATGTTTCAGTGAGCTATTGATTTCTCAGCAGCTTTTGTTCCCAGAGTTTACGCGGGTCTGCAGCACACATGCATGTTTGATTAAAGTTCAATTGACTTCGCTCCTGGCGAGGGCTCCACGCCCTGTTGTAGAACCGAGGCTTCCCCTGATGCGCTCTTTGTTTGTGCTCAGGACCTAGCCGCCCGTGCAGTCACCGGTGCTGTTACTAATCCCCCAGGCTCCCTGCACCCAGGGCTAATCCCTGGGTAGAGTGACAGTGGCTGAGCGGTAGGAGCAAACCCGGCCTGGATTTGTCTTTGTTGCTTTATCAGCTTCATTGACGTGTAATTGATGAGTACGCCATGTATAGTGTGTGTGCAATAAAAACACGCTCGCTTTACGTGCATAGTTCAAGAAGCTTTTTTTTGGCAGCACTGGGGATGGAACCCAGGGGCATTCAATCTCCGAGCTACTCCCCAGCCCTATTTTATTTTATTTTATTTTATTTTATATTTTTTGGTGGCACTGGGGGTGGAACCCAGAGGCTTTCTACCTCTGGGCTATACTCCCAGGCCTTTTTATATTTTATTTGGAAACAGGGTCTCACTAAGTTGCTGAGAGCCTCACTAAGTAGCTGAGGCTGGCTTCGAACCCGTGCGATCCTTCTGTCTCAGCCTCCCAAGCGCGGGGATTACAAGCGTGCGCCACCACGCCCGGCTTATTTTTTTATTTTTGAAACAGGGTCTTACTGAGTTGCAAAGGGCCTCTCTAAGTAGCTGAGGCTGGCCACGACCCGCAGTTCTCCGTCTCAGCCTCCGGAATGCTGGGATTACAAGTGTGTGCCCCCACGCCCGGCTAGTAGGGACTATTTAAGAATAAAGTTTCTGTGAATGTTTGTGTAAAAGTCTCTCTGTGAACATGTTTTTATTTCTTTTTTTCTTGTGGATAAACAGGTAGGAATGGAATTGCTGAGCCATGATGGGCATTTAACTTGATAGAAACTGCCTTTTTTTTTTTTTTTTTTTTTTTTTTTTTGCGCGGGTCTGGAGGTGGAACCCAGGGGCATTTGATTTCTGAGCTATACCCCTGCCCTTTTTTTAAGATTATTCTTTATTTTGAAATAGGGTTTTACTAAGCTGCATAGGGCCTTACTAAGTAGCTAAGGTTGTCTGCAAACCACAGATCCTCCCTCAGGTCTCAGCCTCCCAAATGCTGGGATTACAAGCGTGCACCACCATGCCCGGCAAAACTGCCGCTTTTTACAAGATGGTTTGACCATTTGGTATTCTCACCAGCAGTGTATGTGCCCCCCTCCCTGAAGTTTATATTATTTGAAATTATCACCAGCAGTGACTTCAGACTTGTGGCGTAGATCCTTTTTGCCTCACATTTGATCCGTGGTACACAGATGCTGAATCTGAACTTCTTGTTTAAAAAAGTTGTTACTTGAGCCCGGCGTGGTGGGCACGCTTGTCATCCCAGTACTCGGGAGGCTGAGACCAGAGGATCGCGGTTCGCGGACAGCCCCAGCTACTACTTAGGCCCTTGGGAACTCCGTGAGACCCTGTTTCAAAATAAAGAATAAAAAATAGGGCTGGGGATGTAGCTCAGAGGTAGAATGCCCCTGGGTTCCATCCCCAGACCCACACACACTAAACAAATAAATAAGTTGTTACTTAAGTGCTGACAAAAGTTGGTGTTGATTTCAGTGTTAAGCTTCTTTCTTCGAGGTCTTGATTTCTCACCTGCTCAAGAGGACGAGGTCCAAAAGGACAAGTGGGAAGTGCCGGCCGAGCTCCCCGAGTTGGGCCAGCTTCTCAGCATCACTGAAAGCTGGCTCCTAACGCCCTTTTTTTTTGCCCCTGGGGATGGAACCCAGGGGTATTTGACCTCTGAGCTATACCCCCCCCCGCCCTGTTTTTTATTCTTTATTCTGAAACAGGGTCTCACCGAGTTGCAAAGGGCCTCACTAAGTAGTAGCTGAGGCTGTCCGTGAATCGCCATCCTCTGGTCTCAGCCTCCCAAATGCTGGGATTACAAGCGTGCACCACCACACCTGACTGCCCCCCCCCCCCGCCTTTTGTGTGGTACTGGGGTTCCTGGAAGCCCTTCTACCTCCGGGCTACACTCCCAGACCTATTTTATATTTTTATTTGGAAACAGGGTCTCTTAAGTCAGTGCGGCTGACTTTGAACCTGCGCGATCCTCCTGTCTCCGCCTCCCAAGCGTGGGGATGACAAGCGTGGCTACCACGCCCGGCCGGCTTCCCCTTTTTTAATCTGCGAGTTGTGCTGTCTTACTCTTTCAGAATATCCGTACTTGAGAAGTAGAGGTGGGTGGTCAGTGGTAACTGAGGCGGTGGGCGCGCCCGGCGGCATCTCCCACCTGACATTCCTCCCGTTCTGCCCCTGCTCTCCCGTCTCTTTGCCTTTCCTCTTGCATCCCAGGCTCCTCACTCATCCCCTAGTGAATCTAGCTAAAGGGGCGGAAGGACCGTCCGGACTTCTTCCTCATTCTTTTAGCTTTGGAATTGGGCTGCAGCTCAGCAGACGGGCTGCCCTTGGGATCCGATGGTGCACGCCGCTCCGGAGTGCTGGGAGGGTGCCGTGACCTCAGGAAAACCAGGGACACAGTGCTGGGAGGGTGCCGTGACCTCAGAGGAGGCCAGGGCCAGGTCTGCTCCCCCACGGAGGCCTCTCAGTCCGTTCCCTAGCAGGGTTCGGAGGCGGCTTCCTCCAGCAACGCCAAAGGAAGGAAAGAGGCAGGTGCCGGGACACCCCCAGCTCTGAGCCTTGGGTCTCAGGACTCTAGTCACCACCAGGACAGGTGTAGCATCTGCACAGCAGCGTGTGGTAGAGACACAAACAGAAATCCCCAGGGCAGTTTCTGCATCTCCCCTCATTCCGCTCAGCTGCCGTCTTATGGAGCCGGGGGCCGGGGCGTGATGCGTGTTTAGACAGTGCGTGCTCTTCCTTAGCGGCTGGCTCTCCGTCCTCCCTGCCCCGAGCCAGTGCTCCGTCTGGTAAGCACTCGCAGTACCTGGCATCTTGCTCCAGGGGGCACGTACTCTACCATTAGAGGGTCCGGGCCTTCATGCCTCACAACCCTCTTTAAGGATCTGGTGACAGCGGTGGTCCTACTTTTAGAAAATGGGCAGGAATAAACCCAGACCTGGGTAGGAAGCACTCAGCTCCGGGCATCACCACCTCCTTGCCCGAAGTCGGCCACTGCTCTCGGCATCGTGTGCGAAGGCCACACAGGGTGTTTGGAGGGACCCTAGTCTCTCGGGTACTCTGTCGATTCCAAGAGTTCACACGTGGTCTGCACTCTTCTTTGGTTTGCCTGGTCTTCTCGACCCCTTTCCAGCCTGACCTAAGCTCACGGGAGCATGGAAGCGTGGCCTTCTCCTTTTCCTTGGCGCTTCGAAGGTTCAGGCACTGGGAGGCTCCGTTGTGCTCCGCCGCAGGCTCCCGCCCCGGAGACGTCCCAGCACCTGGGAGTCTGCCAAGTCACCTGCGTCTACAGCGTTGGCGTAGGAGAGAAGAGCCGTGTGGTCTAGGTCCATTTATGCTGCTTTGGTTTTGTTCGAGTTCCGGGTAGAAGCCTGACCTGGCCGTGCGGGGTGGGAGCACTTGCTCTGATGGGGCACGCCGCTCGCTCGGACAGGGCTGCCGGGAGGTGACCGTGACCCATTCCCCTTCTGCTGCACTTCCTCAGAGGAAACCAGGCCCGGGTGAGCTTCGCTCCCACAGGGGCCTCTGGATCCCCTGGCAGGTTTAGGAGTCTAGGCCTTTTTCTGTGCTGTTTGTTTTAAGAAGTTGGTCGAGTCAGCCTGGGCAGGCTGGAGCGTCCTCTGTGTGTGGAGGGGCGCTGCGGGGCCGGCTGCCGAGGCTCGTCGTACCTCCTTGATGTTGCGCCATAGACAGAATACTCTGGGCCATACGGCTGCGCTGGTAGCGATGGCTGCTCCTCTCTGGACCGGCACTGCTGTGCCTGTCCCCGTGCTGTGCTTTGCCAAGCCTGAGTCCTGGCCTGCAGGGCTGCCTGCGGACTGCGTGGTGGTGGGCATTCTGGCTGGTCTCTGCCCCACCTGACCTCCCTCCTCCCTCCCACCATCTCAGCCATGGTTTCGGCCACTTGGTTCTGAGGCGTTCTCACCAGGCAGGCATTTCCTCACACGCCTGTGTGGTTTTGCCGGAATGCTGCACAGAAAACATCTTCCGTGTGCACGCACACTCCGCCACACTGTGCTGACACATACATACGCAGCTCAGGCTCCCCGAGGAGCTTCTCCTTTCTGTGTCTTGTCTTGGTGTGTGTGCAGTGCTTGGGATGGTGGTGGTGTCTGGCACACGGGAGCCACCCAGCAGGTGCTTACTTGGTGAGTGTGTGCGTGGACTGAGGAGGCTCGGGTCTGTGGCCGCGCCGGGTCTCAGAGCTCCAGGGCGGCCGCGCTTGGTCTTGGTCTGGGAGAGCCGCGCCGCCCTCATAGCCAGCGTCCGCGCCCCCAGTGCTGTGCGCGCCGCCCTCACAGCCAGCGTGCTTCTGCAGGGCGAGCTGATCACCTTCTATTACTACTGGAAGAAAACCCCCGAGGCAGCCAGCTCCCGCGCCCATCGCCGGCACCGCAGGCAGGCCGTGTTCCGCCGGATCAAGACTCGCACCGCCTCCACCCCGGTCAGCACGCCCTCCAGGCCCCCCTCCAGCGAATTCTGTAAGTGGGGTTCTTGGCGCCCATGGGTGGTGGGAAACCATTCTCCTGCAACCACAGGCAGTGTCCAGCCCTGAGCCCTGGGTGACCGTGAGAGGCACACTCGCACGTGTACGTGTGAAGCCTGACACAAACGCAGTACTCACTCCTAAATATTCCTCATACATTTACGTTTTTCTAGTAAGCACAGCATTGTGTTGAGTTCTTACAAAAATGTGAGTTTGGCCTTGGCCTGCAGGGTTCACTTCGTGGATGGCACAGTGCAGTCTGAAAGCCTTGTGCTTTGACAGTAATAAGATAAAACAAACACTTCTTCTCCCCTGCCCTACCCGAATCCTCTTCCTGGCTGGGCCCAGTGCGGCCTGCATGCTAGGACGGTGCCGAAGCCTTGCCTTCCCTCCTGACTCTGGGGTGCACTGGCGGTGCCTGGTGGTTCTGGCCTGGCCCGGGACACCTGCCTCACACGTGCTCACAGCCAGAGACCACCTCATGGGACTGGCGAGACTCGGCGGGCAGGGAATTCTCAGGGTGCTGGGGAAGGCCTTTTCCAGATGTATTAGTTGAGGCTCCAGTGTCACCCAGGGACCCAAGTATGACATCAGCCCCCAGGTCCAGCAGGTCCGGCCCAGAGTAGCGCCCTCACGCTCAGGCTCTGGGTTCTGGAGCCCGCCCCTGAGGAGCGCGCAGTGACCTTCAGTAATGCCGTCCTGCCTGGGCGCCTGGGCCCGGGGTGGCCCAGTCCTGGCCGAGCATGACCGCGTCCCCTCCCCACTGTGCTGCCTTGTGCAGTGGACCTGAGCTCAGCCAGCGAGGATGACTTCGACAGCGAGGACAGCGAGCAGGAGCTGAAGGGCTACGCCTGCCGCCACTGCTTCACCACCAGTAAGTGGCCCCGCGGCCGGGGCTTGCCACCGGGGCCGGCGCAGCACCGGGGCCGGCGCAGCACCCGCTGCTCTGACCATTTCATGGCTCTGCTTCAGTTGATGCTTGAGTTGTACTCGAGAACCTTACGTCTGGGTTTCCCTCGCTTCCCCATTGGGCCGTCCTGGGGAGCACTTCCCTGACTGGGTAGGGAGGACCGGCTCAGGTCTGGGTTTCCCTCGCTTCCCCATTGGGCCATCCTGGGGAGCACTTCCCTGACTGGGTAGGGAGGACCGGCTCAGGTCTGGGTTTCCCTCGCGTCCCCGTTGGACCGTCCTGGGGAGCACTTCCCTGACTGGGTAGGGAGGACCAGCTCAGGCTGTGGTCCTGGGATTGCTCTGAGAGGAGGGCTGCAGGGAATGCCCCGGCCCCTCCTGGGTGCCTCCAGGGGGAGGCGGTTCCAGCGTACCCCTGCCTCACCCAGCCTCCAAGGACTGGCACCACGGGGGCCGGGAGAACATCCTGCTCTGCACAGACTGCCGCGTCCACTTCAAGAAGTACGGCGAGCTGCCGCCCATCGAGAAGCCCGTGGACCCGCCGCCCTTCATGTTCAAGCCCGTCAAGGAGGAGGACGATGGGCTCTGCGGGAAGCATAGCATGAGGACGCGGCGGAGCCGGGGACCGGTGAGCAGCCCTGGAGGGAGCCGCGGGGGCAGCCTGCCCCTCTGGGTGCGTCTCCCAGAGCCGCGCGCTTCGCTGTTGGCTTTGGGCCCGAGCCAGCTTTCCACGGCCCTCAGAACTCCCTTGGGCCCGAGGGCCGTCGCCTCTCGCAGCACAGCTCTGCTATTTTTAACTTTTGTGTTTTTTTGGGGGGTGTGCTGGGGTTCCTGGAAACCCTTCTCCGGGCTACGCCCCCTGCCCTATTTTATTCTTTATTTTGAAATAGGGTCTCACTGAGTTGCAGAGGGCCTCACTAAGTAGCTGAGGCTGTCTGCGAACCGTGATCCTCCAGTCTCAGCCTCTTGAATGGTGGGATTACAAGCGTGTGCCACCACGCCTGGCCCAGACCTATTATATTTATATATATATATATATATATATATATATATATATTTTTTTTTTTTTTTTTTTTTTTTTTTTTTTTTTAATTTGGAAACATGGTCTCTTAAGCCAGCGAGGCTGGCTCTGCCTCCCAGCACGGGGATTACAAGCGTGCGCCACCGCGCCCAGCTTATTCTCAACTTTTGTGCACCCTTGCCCCTGCGCGCTCTCTCCCCAAACATTTGAGCTGGTTTTGGAAACCTGTGGCACATTTTCTACTCAGCACATGGGCCTTTCATAGAGAAGCTTTGTTTCCTGGGTTGTTGGTGGGGCTGGGACTGTGGGGGAGGTTTCCCAGCGCAGGTGATCCCCTGGCCTTTCCCTCCAGTATGGCCTCTCCAGGACCCTTCGGTGATGGGCCTGCCCCTCCTCCGCCCTGCCTGTCCTGTCCAGGTTGGGGGCCGCTGGACACTGCTCACTCGGGAGATGAAGCAGCCGTGGCCATTGCGCCCAATCTCTCGTGGGCCTCTGGCTCGCAGTCCTGGGACATGCGCCCAGTGTGTGACGGCTTGGTCTCTGGGCCACTTCCTGTCCTCTCAGATTAGCTCCCCAAGTGTAGTGTTTGGTTTGGTTTGATTGGGAGTCATCACTTACACGGAATGCAGAGAGGACGGAGGACTTGAAGATGCCCTGTGTGTCAGAGCAGATGGCCCCGCTAACTGCCCCCGCCGGCAATTCAGGCCAGTCCCTTGGGACCAGCGCTTTCTCTTCAGTTCTGGTGACCCATCCCGGCACCCCTCCTGCCTGAGCTCCAGTGGCTTGCCAGGCGCGAGGATTTGCTGGAGCCTGTTTTCCGGGGGCCCTGTCTGGCTGGGATCACGGGGGCCTGGGGACCCAGCCTCACTGCCCTCGCTGTGTGGGGCAGATGTCTACACTACGCAGTGGTCGGAAGAAGCAGCCAGCCAGCCCTGATGGCCGCGCCTCCCCCATCAACGAAGACGTCCGCTCCAGCGGCCGGAACTCCCCCAGCGCCGCCAGTACCTCCAGCAACGACAGCAAAGCAGAGATGGTGAAGAAGTCAGCCAAGGTGGGCAGCGTGCTGGAGCGGCCTCCTCCTCATGCCATGGGAGTGTGGCTGAAAGGGGCCCCTTGGCTCCCGGCTCTGGCCAAGGCCTTTGGGCCAGCGCCTGGTGTGTGGGAAGGCTCCCCAGGGGCCTGCAGTCTCTCCCAGGTATTTTCCCTCCTGGCCCTCGTTGGCCTTCCAGAGCTTTCTGCTTCTGGGGGTAGAGCAGTTCAGAATGGGGACCAAGCGCCACCAATGCCCCATCTCCCTCTGAGGCCTGACGGCCCTGCGGCCTTCTTGTGCTGCAGAAGGCGAGGGAGGAGGCCTCGTGCCCTCTCAAGAGCACCAAGCGCCAGCGGGAGAAGGCGGCCTCGGACACCGAGGAGGCCGACAGGAGCGGCTCCAAGAAGACGAAAACCCAGGTGAGGCCCCAGCCCTCCTGGCCGGAGCTGCAGTGGCCCTTCCCACGCCGCCCAGGGAGGAGCCCGTGTCGGGCGCAAGGTGCCAGCTCCCCGAGCTCTTTCCCTCCCGCCCTCCTCTTGCGCTAGGAGATCAGCCGGCCTAACTCGCCATCCGAAGGCGAGGGGGAGAGTTCCGACAGCCGCAGCGTTAATGACGAGGGCAGCAGTGACCCCAAAGACATCGACCAGGACAATCGCAGCACATCGCCCAGCATCCCCAGCCCTCAGGACAACGAGAGCGACTCCGACTCCTCAGCCCAGCAGCAGATGCTGCAGGCCCAGCCGCCAGCCCCTCCAGGAGCGCCCCAGCTGCCCGCCCCCGGCCCCACGCCTTCTGCCTCTGCAGTGCCGCCACAAGGCTCCCCTGCAGCCTCACAGCCCCCTGGCCAGCCGCAAGCTCCAGCAGCACCTGCTGCCCACACCCATATCCAGCAGGCGCCCTCCCTGCACCCACCGCGGCTGCCCTCGCCGCACCCTCCACTGCAGCCTCTGACTGGGCCAGCGGGGCAGACCGCGCCGCCTCCAGCCCAGCCCGCCCTGCACACCCAGGGCCCAGCCGGCCCTCACAGCCTGCAGGCCGGGCCTCTGCTCCAGCACCCAGGCCCCCCTCAGCCTTTCAGCCTCCCTCCCCAGGCCTCCCCAGGCCAGGCCCCTTTGGGGACCTCCCCAGTGGCTGCTCACCCGCACACCACCCTGCAGCTCCCAGCCTCCCAGGCAGCCCTGCAGCCCCAGCAGCCCCCCAGGGAACAGCCCCTGCCACCAGCCCCCTTGGCCATGCCGCACATCAAGCCCCCGCCCACCACACCCATCCCCCAGCTCCCTGCCCCGCAGGCCCACAAGCACCCACCACACCTAGCAGGGCCTTCGCCCTTCTCGCTGAACGCCAACCTGCCTCCCCCTCCGGCCCTGAAGCCCCTCAGCTCCCTCTCCACACACCACCCCCCCTCAGCCCACCCTCCGCCCCTGCAGCTCATGCCTCAGAGCCAGCCCTTGCCCTCCTCCCCCGCCCAGCCCCCCGGACTGAGCCAGACCCAGAGCCAGAGCCTGCCCCCTTCCGGCCTCCACCAGGTGCCCGCCCAGCCCCCATTCGCCCAGCACCCCTTTGTCCCTGGAGGCCCACCTCCAATCACTCCGCCTTCCTGCCCCCCGACTTCCACCCCGCCGGCTGGACCCAGCACGTCCACCCAGCCGCCTTGCCCTGCTACGGTGTCTACAGGAGGCAGTGTGCCAGGGGGGGCGCCCTGCCCACTCCCCACTGTCCAGATCAAAGAGGAGGCCCTGGACGACGCTGAGGAGCCCGAGAGCCCCCCGCCCCCGCCGAGAAGCCCATCCCCGGAGCCCACCGTGGTGGACACCCCCAGCCATGCCAGCCAGTCGGCCAGGTACTGCCAGGTGCTAGGGGCCTGGGCGCGGGCGGCATGGGAGCTGGGCTGGGCTGGGCTGGGCGAGGCCGAGCAGGAGCCCCAGCCGAGCGTGCGGCCTCCCTAGGTTCTACAAACACCTGGACCGCGGCTACAACTCGTGCGCACGGACAGACCTGTACTTCATGCCTCTGGCTGGCTCCAAACTAGCCAAGAAGAGGGAGGAGGCCATCGAGAAAGCCAAGAGGGAGGCCGAGCAGAAAGCCCGAGAGGAGCGTGAGCGCGAGAAGGAGAAGGAGAAGGAGCGCGAGCGGGAGCGCGAGAGGGAGCGGGAGGCGGAGCGTGCGGCCGTGAGTCGGGGGTGGGCACTGCCAGCCGCTGCCCGTGCTGCCCACCTGCCCGGGCTTGGCAGGAGGGATCCCATCCGCCCCTCACTCCCTCTTTCCTTCAGCAGAAAGCGTCCAGCTCGGCGCACGAAGGCCGCCTCAGCGACCCCCAGCTCAGCGGTCCCGGCCACATGCGGCCCTCCTTTGAGCCACCGCCGACAACCATTGCCGCCGTGCCGCCGTACATCGGCCCCGACACGCCTGCTCTCCGGACGCTGAGCGAGTACGCCCGGCCACACGTCATGTCTCCCACCAACCGCAACCACCCGTTCTACATGCCCCTCAACCCCACCGACCCGCTGCTGGCCTACCACATGCCCGGCCTCTACAACGTGGATCCCACCATCCGCGAGCGCGAGCTGCGGGAGCGCGAGATCCGCGAGCGCGAGATCCGCGAGCGCGAGCTGCGGGAGAGGATGAAGCCGGGCTTCGAGGTGAAGCCCCCGGAGCTGGACCCCCTGCACCCGGCCACCAACCCCATGGAGCACTTCGCCAGGCACAGCGCCCTCACCATCCCGCCCGCGGCCGGCCCCCACCCCTTCGCCTCGTTCCACCCGGGCCTGAACCCCCTGGAGCGGGAGAGACTGGCCCTGGCAGGCCCCCAGCTGCGGCCCGAGATGAGCTACCCCGACAGACTGGCCGCCGAGCGCATCCATGCCGAGCGCATGGCGTCGCTGACCAGCGACCCCCTGGCGCGACTGCAGATGTTCAACGTGACGCCACACCACCACCAGCACTCGCACATCCACTCCCACCTCCACCTGCACCAGCAGGACCCCCTCCACCAAGGTGGGTGGCCGCCCGGCCTGCCTGCCCTGGCTCTGCTCTCCCTCCAGAGCTGCGCCGTCTGCTCCCTGGCAGGTGTGGAGAAGCAGGCCGGGCCTGGCGGCCTGGACCAGTGGGTGCCCTGGCAGCCGGGTTGTCACGTAGAGGGCGCGCTGAGAGTGGTCCTCTGTACCCGCGGGCAGGGCTGGCCCAGCTGTGCGCAGGGGTCGGCGCGGGTGCACTGCAGTCTGAGAGAGGCCCTGGGGGGCTTGTCGCAAGACTTGGAGGCAAAAGGGGAGTGAGCGCTGGAGAAGGGGGGAGGCCGCAGAGGAGCACGTGTCCTGGAAGCTAGACAGATTCTGGGCGTGGCGCGCGGGGCCTGCTGTGAGCGGGCCCTGTAGGGTGGAGTGTGGCCTTCAGCAGGTGCCTCTGCTCCCCTCCTCCTCTCTGGAGCCTGCGGCCCTGTGTCGGCTAGGCTGCAGCCAGGCGGTGCCTCCAGCCTGGGTGACCAGGAGCCGGCTTACCTAGGGGGAGTCAGGGTCTTCAGAGGAGGGAGCGCCAGAGCCGGCACCACCCAGATCTGACTTGGGTCCACCTCTCTTTAGGGTCAGCAGGCCCAGTGCACCCCTTGGTGGACCCTCTGACCGCCGGCCCTCACCTGGCTCGTTTCCCCTACCCCCCCGGCGCCCTCCCCAACCCTCTGCTTGGACAGCCGCCCCATGAGCACGAGATGCTGCGCCACCCGGTGTTTGGTAAGAATCCGCAGCACAGAACAGGGGCTCTTGTAAGGGGTGCAGTCGGCTCGCACGCTCTGTGTGCAGGGATCCTCACGGGAACAAGGCCAGCTCCTGCCCCGGCTGGGGTTAGAGGTCACCACTACATGCCAAGACAGCCTGGGAGGGGCCAGGCCTGCTGGACAATGTGAGGCCGCAGGGTCTGGGGCTAAGGTTCGAGGACGGCCTCTCTGAAGAAGCTGAGGGCTGGCTGGGGTATGCCGCAGGGTCCCAGGGGCACTGGGTGGGCCTTCCCACCCCCCCCTGAGCAGCCTCTTCCCATCCCAGGCCGGGGAAGGGCCTGCCTGCCCGCCAGTGGTGTGCAGCCACTGGGCAGTCCCTCTAACCCTCATCTGCTGCCCTTCAGGCACCCCATACCCCCGAGATCTGCCTGGGGCTATCCCGCCCCCCATGTCGGCCGCCCACCAGCTGCAGGCCATGCATGCCCAGTCGGCGGAGCTCCAGAGACTGGCCATGGAGCAGCAGTGGCTGCACGGACACCCCCACATGCACGGTGGCCACCTACCAAGTCAGGAAGATTATTACAGGTGAGGGGCTGCACACGCTCTGAGGCCTAGAGGGGACCCCACGAGCCACCCTGACGGAGGGGCGGGCAGGGAGGTGAGGGGCGGGGCCGTGCGTGGCGTGGGGTGGGCGCCACCCAGGCTGGCACCCAGCGCTCACTCTTTCTCCTCTTCTTTCCAGTCGACTGAAGAAAGAAGGTGACAAGCAGTTATAAGTTATTTATTTGTTGACGCTGGCTGTGGAAACCCCAAGTCTTGGGGGAGAAAGGAGACTTTTTACATACCATAGGAGCTACAGAAGCAAAAAGAGTGTCTTCTAAAGATTTCTTTATATATTTAAAAACCCACAACTAAAAGTGTACCTGCACAATAGTGTTCGTTTGTCGAGAGGATCCCCCGAGACGGGTTTGGGTCTCCCTGCATGACAGTGCCCCAGAACTGTAGTGAGTCCGACTGGACCGGCCGCCCAGGAGCCGCGCGGGCCCGGGCCGGCTCTCCTTCGTCCCTTGACTTCAGTAGGTGCTAGAACCGCCCACTCCTTCACTGCGCGTGCAGACACCGCGGGACGCGGTCCCAGCGCCCACAGGGTTTGCAGGCAGGCAGCATATGAGTTTGGAATCCAAGAGCTATAATTTTTAAAAAATCTTTTATTTTAATACATTGTAGGAAATCTTCATAATTTGAGAAAGTTCTACAGCATGGCTTTTACGTCTGTAAATAAATGATTTTAGAACAGCCTTTTTTTTCCTTCCACAAACTACTATTCTGATCTATTTTTTTCCAGCCATGTCACTAATTGTGAATTCCTACCAGCTATTAACAGAATACAGAGTTGATTTTTTAATAAAAAGTTATATATAATTATCCCTTTAATTAAAGGGAGCCGGTGGGCGTTGCTGATTGCCGAGCGGCCCGCGCCTGCGCTCTGCCGCCGCGCAGTGTCGGGCGAGCCTGTGCGCGCTGAGCGCGGCGTTCGGTGTTGGCTTTCTGTTCCCGGCGTCGCGTTGCCCTGTCTTGTGGGGTAGAAAGCGCATATTCATGTGTGTCTGGTGGTAGATTCCCGTACAGAGTTCTATGCACACACGTTCAGTTGTTCTCGATTAATTGCCTTTTTTTTAATACTCTGAGATTTTCATAAACATTCTAGGAAATTCCAGAAAATGATTCCATATAAATAACAACACATGAAACACCCTGCCAAAGGAATCTGTTGGAAATGTGCTCTTCCGTGCATGTCAGCGTCTGGGGAGGGCCCGGCCGAGTCGTCCTTGCCGCAGACTGGAGGCTGCCCCCGAGTGAGGGACACGCAGGTCCCCGTGTTTGTGGGTGGCGCGGGCCTGGGACGCCGCTCGAGTCCCGGTTTCCCTGCGGAGGTAGCAGCAGGAGCCCGGCGCACACGGAGTGGGAAAGCAGGCGTGCCCTGGGGGGCGCCTTTGTGGAAGGGCCGGCTCCATCTGCTCGCCTCCAGGACGGCCCTGCCCGTCCTGCCTGGCTCTCCAGGGCCTGTGGCCCGGGAGCCGGGCGAGCGCGGAGGTGCCCTGCGCAGGGCCCTCCGGTTCTGTTACAGCCTGTTGGGTTTGGGATGGGACGGATAGGATTGTTTTATCTGTTGAACATGTTGTTAGTTTTTTTCCTTTTGTTTTCTCATTACGTTTCTGTCGTACCTTTGGTTCCTGGGGAGGCGGGCCCAAGTGAGCTCTCGTCACACTGGCACCTTGGCGCGAAGGCCTTCATTTTCGGGGGTGGCCTGCCCGCCAGCCTCTTCCCACTGGCCCGAGGACGGGATGCACTCTGCCCGCCCCGTGCCACCGCCTCCGTCCCTCTCCCCCTCTCTAGCGCTTTCTTCCCCCTTTTTTGGTGAAACCCAGCACCTACAATTCAGTCAGGCTTTCTTTATCTCCTCTGTTACCCACTTTTCCAAAGAAGAGAAAGAATGAAGTGCTTTGAATTGTACTTGCAAGCTGTCCGAAGGTGTCCTGTGGTCTCGGTTCCCCTCCCCGCGGCGGGGCGCCAGCGCAGCGCCCGCGGTCTCCGTGCCCCCCTGGTTTGGACTTGGTTTCTCTGTGTTCTGTGCGGGCCTCGATGTTCGTGTCGTCGCGGACGGCAGTGTACATTCTGATTTGCTGCGTTTCCACATATCTTGAAGCTCAGTGTATATACGAGTAGTTCGCCATGAGATGACACGGTGTGACAGTAGACACCCGGAGTCGTGGCTTCTGTGTTCTCTCCATTTGAGTATTTTGTAATTTTTTTGAAATATTTGTGGACATAAATAAAACCAAGCTACACTACAACCGAGTGCCAGCCCGGGCCTGTGTCTCATTCCTGGGGAGCAGTCGTGGGTGCTGGCCTAACCCCAGGGTGGGGAAGGGCTGGGGGTGCCGTCCCCACTGCCGGGGACCCTGCCTCCCTCCCTCTCAGGCTTCCGGAAAGGCCCGGGGCCGTGCCCGCCACAAGAAAGGGCTTCTCTGGCGAGCCTTGTTCTTGGGGAATGTTTCCCAAGGAAGGAGGTTGAGCGTGCGAACCCCGCCACCGCGTGGCCGCGTGGCCCCTGCTGCGGAGTCGCCCGCCTGCTCCGCCGCCGCCACCGCCCGGGCTCTGGACCTGCCCGCCAGGGTAAAGATGTGCCGTGGGGAGGGGTCTTCCCCGGAAGGCGCAGGCCGTAGCCTGCGAGGGGCTGGCCTGGCCGCAAGAGGGCAGGAGTCCCGACTGCGCTGGTGCTGGCTTCAGAGGCTGCGGGGCGTCTTCCTGAGGCTCCACGCCACCCCTGGAGCGTCCGTGCGTGCCTTCTGTTTGGGATGTAATGGCTGTGAGTTTCTGGGGGTTCTGAGGGGTGGGGCCCGAGCAGCCCAGGCAGCTTACCATGGGCAAACCGCCTCCGACTGGGCAGGGTCGGCCCTGTGAGGTGGGAGGCTTGGGGACGCTGGACAGCGTCGCTGCCCGGGCTGGAGTGTGGGTATATGAATGGCCCCGGCAAGGGCCCTGCTCAGCGCTTGGGTGCCCGGGGCACTGGGTGGGCCTGCAGGCCAGCCACAGGACCCAGGCCGCTGGTGTTGGCCTCAGTTGAGGCAGTGGGGTTGGGGCAGTTGGGGTGCAAAAGGGGGTGATTGGCCAGAAGCCAGGTGGCACCTTTTCCAGGTTCTTACCTGGCAGCGGTTCCTAGTGGTCATTAGCAGGAAGCAGATTTTAAGATGTCAGCATTCAATGGTGAGGTTGAGAGAGGACGTGGAGATCTGTGCTGCCGAAAGGCTCGTCGAGAACGCTCGGCACACTGCTGCAGGAATGCACATCGGGCAGCAGTGCGCACCTCTAATCCCAGGACTTGAGAGGCTGAGAAAGGAGGATCGCAGGCGTGAGGCCGGCCTCAGCCAGACCCTGTTAAAGTAGGGCCGGGAGCGGAGCACAGGCACAGCTCCCGCGCCGGGCCCTGGGCTCGTGCTAGCAGGCGGCTGCCCCAGCTGCCGTCTTCAGCTGGTGTGACTGTGCCCCCGGCCCCTCAGTACTGGACCAAGTTCCACGTGTGGAAAGCACCTGTTGTACTGGGTGGGCGGGTGCCAGGCAGGCTGACCTGCAGAGCAAGGACCCACGGAGCCCAGTACAGATGTGCTGTTGGTCATACACACGAGTGGCCAGATCGGAGGACCTTCCGCCTGGCCCAGGTCGAGTCTGAAGGAGCTTCCCAGGGCGCTCAGCGGCCAGTGCTGGCGCCCGCCCAGCCCACGGGTTTCTCGCCCTCCTTTCTCGTGGACCCAGCCCCGGTGGACAGCATTCTTCAGAGCCGGACGTGTCTGGTGAGCCCCAGAGTATGAGTGCCTGGGAAGGTCACTTAGACCTAGGAGTTAGGGTTTTGTTGTATTTTTTAATGGTATTCAGGGCATCCTACCTCTATACTACCGCTCCTATTTTAGTTGTTATTTTGAACTAGGATCTTGATAAATTTCCACACACTAGCCTCCAGCATGCGATCCTTGTGTCTCAGCCCCCCAGGTACTGGGATTACGGGCGTGCGCCACCACATGGGCCCTGCTGTCAACTAGACTTAAAAGGATTTTTAGCCAGGCGTGGTGGCGCACACTTGTAATCCCAGTACTCAGAAGGATGCCAGGAGATCGCAGGTTCACAGCCAGCCTTGGCTACAACATAAAGAATGTGTGTGTGTGTGTGTGTGTGTGTGTGTGTGTGTGTGTGTGTGTGTGTGTAGGCTGGGGATGTAACTTGGAATCCTGGATTCAAGTCCCAGTACCGGGAAAAAAAAAGATTTTAAAGCATTTTCCATAGGACCTGCTCAACCCAGGGAGGATTGCTGCGGTCACCAAGCTGATACAGGCCGCGGTTCCCGTGCGCCTGGCGCTGCTCGTCTTTGCAGCCCTGTCTAGTCGCCGCGTGCTCTGCGGCTGCTGCGGAACAGCCCGTTCCTGGTCGTGGCCACCAGGGGGCAGTGTTTGCGAAGCCTGAAGGCCCGGGGTCGGCGCCGCGCCCATGGGGCCTGCAGCCCGTGTGGATGCTGAGCCGGGGGTGGGGGTCCAAGAGTCATGGTTCAGGAAGCCCCTGCACCCTGGCCTAAAGCCCCAGGAGCGGCAGCTGCCCCAGGACCCTCATGTGCCCGGAGGGCCGGCTTCAGGACCCAGGCTGTTCTCCGTGGGCACCCGGGCCAGTGGCCGGAGGGGGAACCGGGGCCTGGGAGCGGCGGCACATGCGGGCCATGCCTTCGCTCACTCCCTCACAACAGTGTGGCCAGCCTGTGTGTCAGGCCCCTGACCCGTCGTCCCTGGACCCCAAGGGGAGGCCCTGGGGAGGGGGGCACGGAGCCGAGGAAGCCCAGGCAGCTAGGCGTGCCGTCCCTGGAGCACAGGGCACCGGGGCGGTGTGCAGGTTTGCCAGGGAGATGGTCGGGGCCCACATAAAGCCTGTGGCCTTAGCCGGGCGCAGTGGTGCACACCTGTAATCCCAGTACTTAGGAGGCTGAGACGGGGGGATTGCAGGTTAGAGGCCAGCCTCAGCAAGTGGGAAGGCTCTCAGGTGCCCCACATGTTAGTGGTCTGAAGGTGAGACTGGCCACGCTGAGCAGAGAGCCAGAGGCCCTGTCTCCCGCCCCCCCCCCCTCGTCTCCGGCATTACGACGCTCCCCCACCCCCAGCGAGCCCCTGGGGGACACGCTCCCGGCTGCCAGAGCGAGGGCACCGGGCGGCGGGCCGACGGTCAGCTCCGCTTGGCCTCCGGCTCTCTGGGGCTCGGAAGGTTCTTAGCAGTCAGATCCCTCAGGTTCTCACCTGGTCCCGTGTGACAGGCCGGGGCCGTGCCTGTCTCGGGGTCCCGAGGCCTCTGCCCTGCATAGTGGGGAGCAGGGCCAAGACGCGCATCCCTGCCGGCGGCCAGGACTGACCAGCGCCAACCCCGGCTGCCCGGCTGCAGGCGGCAGCATCCTGAGACGTGGGCTCCAGGGGTGTGGCTCCCCAGGTCCCAGGCAGCTTTCCGGGGGACCTCCAGATCCTCAGGCAGGAGCTTAGCGCAGCCCCCCCCAGAGACACGGCCTGTCACTTGGAGGGTGCGGGAGAGGGGGCATTGACAGGCTGCAGCGGCGCGGCCTCCCGCCACCTCGCGGAGGTGACCAGCTCTGAGCAAAAGGAGCCCAGCCCAGAGGACAGCCGCCCAGCACACTGTCCAGAAACTCCCAAGCTCTTCCAGGTAACACCGCCATTGATGAGTCTGCTTCCGGGGAAAGCCCCCGGGGCCACGTGATCAGAAACGGCTTCTACACCTGGGACTCAGCCACCTTGCACACACCCCTAATCCCAGTACTTTGGAGGCTGAGACAGGAAGATCACAGGTTCGAGGCCAGCCTCAGCTACTCAGATCCTGTTTCTTTTTTTTTGGGGGGGGTGACTGGGGTTCCTGGAAGCCCTTCTACCTCCGGGCTACACTCCCAGACCTATTTTTACATTTTTTTAATTTGGAAACAGGGTCTCCTAAGCCAGCGCGCGCGGCTGGCTTCGAACCTGCGCGATCCTCCTGTCTCCGCCTCCCAAGCGCTGGGATTACAAGCGTGCGCCACCACGCCCGGCTACTCAGATCCTGTTTCAAAACAACAACAACAAAAAAAAATAGGGCTGGAGGTGTAGGTTGGAGGTAGAATGCCTCTGGGTTTAATCCCTAGCAACACACACGCGCACACACACACACACGTACACGATTAAAAAAAATCCCACTGACTCCCAGGGGTGGAGGTTGGGGTGCTCAGAGGAGGTGGCGGTTCACACGGGTCTCAGGTGAGCAGGCCCCGATTGCGGACGAGGGGCGGGCGGCGGTCAGAGGCAGCTGGCCAGCGGTGCCCAGCTCAGCGAGCTGACCATGCACAGGTGCTCGGGCAGTGCCGGCTCCGCCCTGCCCGCCGGCCCCAGGCAGGAGGGCACCGCACGGGGCTCCAGCACGGCCCCTGCACCGGCCTCTCCAGGACCACGGCGGAGGGTGCCCGCCCGGGCAGCGGCGGGGCCGGCAGAGGCGCGGGCCGTGGGCAGTGCCCCCGGCTGGCAAAGCCCGGGATACCAGCCTTGAAAGCGGGAGGTTTATTGGGGCCAAGGTTTTGGGCCACAGTCGCTTGGCCCTGTGGCAGCGGGTGCGTCGCGGCCATGAGGATGAGGAAGCCATGGGAAAGAGGAGGGGGACCAGGCCCAGTGTCCCCCTTGGGGCAGTCCACACGTCCTCCACGCAGGCCCCGCCTCTAAGGAGCGCACCACCTCCCTGCTGTGCTGGGGGCTGGGGGCCAGCCTTTCACTGGGCCTTTGGGGGATATTTTTTTCCTTTTTTTTTTTTTTTTTTTTGGTACTGGGATGGAACCCAGGGCACTCTACCTCCGAGCCACACCCCAGCCCTATTTTTTATTCTTTATGTTGAAACAGGGTCTCACTGAGTTACAAAGAGCCTCACTAAGTAGCCGAGGCTGGCCAGGAACCGCGATCCTCCTGTCTCAGCCTCCTGAATGCTGGGATTACAAGCGTGCGCCACCATGTCCGGCTTTTGGGGTACATTTAAGAGCCAAAATACAGCCAGGTGTGGCCACAAAGGCCTGTAACCCCAGTGCTTGGGAGGCTGAGACAGGAGGATCATGGGTTCAGGGCGGGCCAATCTCTGCAGTGTGTGTGTGTGTGTGTGTGTGTGTGTGTGTGTGTGTGACTGGAGATTGAGCCCAGGTACATTCTCCAAGTTACACCCCAGCCCTATTTTTTATTCTTTATTTTTTTGTGGTACTGGAGATGGAATCCAGGAACATTCTAAAGCTATACCCCCAGCCCTAATTTTTAGTCTTTATTTTGAAACAGGGCCTCACTGAGTTGCAAAAGGCCTCACCCAGTAGCTGAAGCTGGCTGAGAACCTCACAAGTACTGGGATTACAAGCATGCACCACCATGCCCAGCTTTATTCTTTATTTTGAAACAGGGTCTCACTAAGTTATGAAGGGCCTCACTACAATAGCTGAGGCTGGCTGCAAACCTGCAACCCTCCTGTCTCAGCCTCCCAAGTACTAGGATTACAAGCAGGCACCACCATGCCTGGTTTGAGACCCTCTTTCAAAGTAAAAGAATAGCCAGGTGTGGTGGTGCATGCCAGTAATCCCAGTACCTGTGAGGCTGAGACAGGAAGATTGCAGGTTCAAGGACAGTCTCGGCAGCAGTGAGATTTTTCATCAACTTACAGAAACCCTGTTTCAAAAATAAAGCCAAGCATGGTGGCGCAGGCTTGTAATCCCAGCATTTGGGAGGCTGAGACCGGAGGATCGCGGTGTGTGGAGGCAGAGACAGGAGGATCGTGCAGGTTCGAAGCCAGCTGCGCGCCTTGGCTTAGGAGACCCTGTTTCCAAATAAAAATGTAAAAATAGGTCTGGGAGTGTAGCCCGGAGGTAGAAGGGCTTCCACGAACCCCAGTACCACCAAAAAAAAAAAAAAAAAAAGAATAAAAAATTAGACGGGGGGTGTAGCTCAGAGGTCGAATGCCCCTGCGTTCCATTCCCAGACCTGAAAATAAATAAATAAATAATAAAATAAAAAAGGGCTGGGGGTGTAGCTCAGAGGTAGAATGCCCCCGGGTTTAATCCCCAGATTCACACACAAAAAGAAGAAAAATCCAAAATATGGGGGGTGGGTGGTGAATTAAATGGTAGATGAATGTTTGTATGAAGGGATGGACGGACGGATGGATGGAAGGATGGATGGATGGATGGATGGATGGGCGGATGGATGGATGGATGGATGGATGGGCAGATGGATGGATGGGCAGATGGATGGATGGATGGATGGATGGATGGATGGATGGGCGGATGGATGGGCGGATGGATGGATGGGCGGATGGATGGATGGATGGATGGATGGGCGGATGGATGGATGGGCGGATGGATGGATGGGCAGATGGATGGATGGACGGACAGACGGACATTGGGATTTCTGACTCAGAAGAACAGTGCACTCTCGTGCCTGGCGAGGCCCCGTGCAGAGCGCATGGTCTCCTCGGCATAGTGGACACTGGGCTTGGTGGGTCTTTGTTCTTGGCCCCGGTGCATCCTATGGTGTGTCCAGCCTCCGGGGACAGCTAAATGGTACCCAGGCCAGTTGGGACAGTCCAGAATGTCTGCAGGTGCTGACACAACCCTCCCGGGGGTACGGTGGGGTGCCCAAATCACCCCAGACTGAGAAGCACGGAGTACACTTGGCAGTCAACGCCTTTTCCACCCTCCCCTGCCGGGGCCCGGGGAGCCGCTGGAGCCCGGGCTTGCTGTGTCGTTTATTACTTCACCACGTATTTACACTCCGCGGGGAGCCTGTCCTGTCCCTTGGCCTCGGCAGTGGCCGCCCCGGCGGGTGGCCGAGTCCCAGCTCGAGGCCCGGGCGTCACACGTTGAGCAGCAGCGGCCGGTGCTCCTCGTCGGCCGCGTCGCCGGGAGGGATCTCGTAGATGACGAACAGGGAGGAATAGAGGCAGCCCAGGAAGGCCGTGAGGCTGGAGAAGTACATGACCCCGTTGGCGCTGCCCACGGCCGAGGTCAGCGGCCCCAGGACCAGCGAGACCAGGATCTGGGCCAGGAAGTACTGGCAGCTGAGCAGGGAGATGTCCACGCCCATGCCCCGCCGCGTGCCGTCCGCGCTGGACCCTGCGAACTGACCGGAGCGGGGATGCGTCAGCGAGCCCGGCGCTGCCCGGAGGACGACGTCCACGCGAGAGGTGGCAAGTGGCGACGGCGGTGGCCAGCAGGGCCACCCCCTTTGCCTTCCCGCCATGATGCCTCCCGCGAGCTCTCGGACCGACATCGCCGCGTTCTGAGAAGCCCAAGGCTACGCGTGGCTCCGGGGAGGCCCAGAGACATGGAGCCTCCGGGAGGCCACAGCCAGAGGCCCAGCCTCCGCGCAGCCCACGCTGCATCTCGGCGGTGGCCCTTGGTCCTCGGTGGCCCTGCAGGGGGTGGGGGGGACGGGCAGTCCTTTGCCCCAAACTGGCCCGTTGCTTCACCCAGGGAAAGGGGTGCAGGGCCCCATAAAACGGCGGGGACAGCGCCGCTGCTGAGTGCACTCCTCCGCGGCCACCGCCCGTCTCCTGCGGGGTGCCCGCGCTGAGAGGGGCCGTCACAGCTGCCGCCACACACCCGGCAGGCCCAGGACCACCAGCCCGCGGCTCTCGCTCTTCCTAAGGTGCATGAGCGCAGGCAGCCCCCGGCTGGCCTTGCCAGACTCCAAATTCTAAAAGGAACAGGGCCAGGCCGGGGCCGGGATGGGGGGCTGCGACACCCAACTACAGGGGTACCAGAAACAGAGTCACCGCAAACATCACAGTGGGAATGTTATGCAGCCGTGAAAAGGAAGGAGCCCTGACGCGCTACACCACGGATGAGCCCTGAAGCCATCACACCGACACGCTGACCTGCGATGGAGACTGGTGGCTGCCTCAGAGGGCCAGGGGATGGCTGAGGGGTTCTTTTGGGATTGACGTGGTTCTAGTGTTGATTGTGATGCCGGGCGTGGTGGCGCACGCTTGTAATCCCAGCATTTGGGAGGCTGAGACTGGAGGATCGTGGTTCGCGGACAGCCTCAGCTACTTAGTGAGCCCTCTGCAACTCAGTGAGACCCGGTTTCAAAATAAAGACTAAAAAATAGGGCAGGGGGTGTAGCTCAGAGGTAGAATGCCCCTGGGTTCTATCCCTAGTACCACAAATAAAATAAAATTAAGCCAGGCGTGGTGGCGCACGCTTGTAATCCCAGTACTTGGGAGGCTGAGACAGGAAGATCACACAAGTTCAAAGCCAGCCTCAGCTACTTAGTGAGACCCTGTTTCAAAATAAAATATAAGACGCCAGACGTGGTGGCGCACGCTTGTCATCCCCGCGCTTGGGAGGCGGAGACAGGAGGATCGCGCAGGTTCGAAGCCAGCCGCGCGCGCTGGCTTAGGAGACTCTGTTTCTAAATAAAAATATAAAAATAGGTCTGGGAGTGTAGCCCAGAGGTAGAAGGGCTTCCAGGAACCCCAGTACCACCAAAAATAAATAAATAAATAAATAAATAAATAAATAAATAAATAAATAAAAAATATAAATAAATAAAATAAAATATAAAATAGGTCGGGGGCATAGCCCAGAGGTAGAGGCCCCTGAGTTCCAACCCCAGGAACACACACACACACACACACACACACACACACACACACACAAATACATAAAATTGATCGTGGCGATGTTAACCACTAAAGATCACTGAATTGCATCCCACTGGGTGCCTTACAGCTCGATGCTCTGGTTAAAGAAGACTCCATCTGAATAAAACAGCAGCGTTCTTTACAAAGACGGCGTCGGCTTCCTCATTTCCCTCTGCCTCAGACTCCAGTGTGGATACCGCCCTGCTGTCAAGCCTGTCTTCATTTTAATGTGTTGTTATTGTTACTGGGGATAAAAGCAGGGGCATCCTACCTCCAAACTACACCCTCAGCCCTATTTTATTTTATTTATTTTTCATTTTCTAAGTTTTTTCTTTTGTGGTACTGGGGGTGGAACCCAGGGGCTTTTCTACCTCCGGGCTACACTCCCAGACCTATTTTTATACTTTATTTGGAAACAGGGTCTCACTGAGGTGCTGAGAGCCTCACTCAGTAGCTGAGGCTGGCTTCGAACCCGTGCGATCCTCCTGTCTCAGCCTCTTAAGCGCGGAGATTACAAGCGTGCGCCATCACGCCCGGCTCATTTATTCTTAAATTTTGAACCAAGGTCCCACTAAGTAGCCGAGGGCCTTGCTAAGTTGCTGAGGCTGGCCTGAGCCTCGATCACCCTGTCTGGGCCTCTTAATACCAGGATCACAATCGTGCGCCACCACGCCAACTTAGGGCCCTGCTGGTCCAAGGTTTCGGTGCCCCCTCTGCCCCGTGCCTGACCGTGCCTGCTGTGGGCTGGAGGCTGGAGGCCTGCCGGGGTCGGCCTGGGCCTCCTCCCGTGTCCCGTGTTCGGTGCCCGGGGGGGTGGGGGCCCCACGGAAGGGCCCCATTCGCAGAGGCGGCTGCCCGGGCCTGGCGCTCACCTTCTTGCTCTGGTAGTAGTCACAGAGCAGCGAGTAGGGCAGGGTGCACAGGGTGGAGAAGAGGATCCCGTAGGTAACGCAGAGCGACAGGACCACGTAGAGGTTCCGGGAGAGCGTGGCCAGCCCGGTGCCCAGGCCGAAGGCGACGTAGGCAATGAAGTAGAGCGTGCGGGTGCTCAGGCGCTCCTCCAGCTTCTCCAGGATGGCTGCGGGGGGGGGGGGGTCCTGAGCCTGCCGGCGCCCCACGGCCCCCCGGGCGGCTCGGAGGGGCTCGCTCACCCTGGCCCGGGGGACAGGGGGGCTCAGCGCCCTCCACCCCACACCCCAGCCCTCTTTATTTATTTTATTTATTATTATTATTTATTTATTGCGGATCTGGGGATGGAACCCAGGGGCATTCTACCTCGGAGCTACACCCCCAGCCTGGCTTTTTATTCTTTATTTTGAAACAGGCCTCACTGAGTTGCAGAGGGCCTCACTAAGTAGGTGAGGCTGGCCCCGAACCGTGATCCTCCTGTCTCAGCCTCCTGAATGCTGGGATGACAAGCGTGCACCACCACGCCCGGCTTTGTTTCTTTTCTTTTCTTTTTTTTTAATTTTTTTGGTGCTGGGGATTGAACCCAGGGACCTTCTACCTCCGAGCTGCATCCCAGCCTGATTTTATTTTGAAACAGAGTCTCACCAAATTGGTGAATGTCTTGCTAAATTGCTCCAGCTGGTCTCAAACTTGCAATCCTCCTGTCTCAGTTTCACAATATTGGGGTTACAGGTGTGTGCCACTACACTGGGCCATTTATTTATTATTTATTTATTTTTGTGGTACTCTGGATTGGACCCAGGGCATTCTACTTCTGAGATATATCCCCAGCCCTATTTTAATTTTTTATTTTGAAACAGGGTCTCACTAAGTTCCTAAGGAACTTGTTAAACGAGTCTGTCCTCGAACCTGTAATCCTCCTTGTCTCAGGCTCCCAGCAATGGGGTTACAGGAGCGCACCCTCATGCCAGGCTTCAGATTCCTGCATACGGTCTCTCTACCCAACCTCCAGAAGTGGCAAGCCTCTTCTGCCGGACTCGACCTCCCTAAGATGGGGAAAAGCAGAATCGGCGCCACAGCCCACAGCCTGTTTTTGTATGGCCCTGGAGCAAAGGATGGCTTTATATTTTTAAAAAGCTTTGTAAAAACATCAAAAGATGAAGCCGGGCGTGGTGGCGCACGCTTGTAATCCCCACGCTTGGGAGGCGGAGACAGGAGGATCGCGCATTAAAAGACCCTGTTTCCAAATTACAAGGAAAAAAAAAAATATATATATATATATATATATATATATATATATATATATATATATATATATATTAGGTCTGGGAGTGTAGTAGCCCAGAGGTAGAAGGGTTCCATCCCCAGTACCACAAAAACAATTAAATTAAATTAAAAATTAAAAAAATAAAAATGAAAAAATCAAAAGATGACAAATACTTTGTAACATAAAAATTCTATGAAATTCCCCAGCACTAGGCCAGGCCCATTCACATCACCTGAGGTGAATTCTGAGCCTAGCGGGCATGGGAACTTCCACCTGAGTGCCTGCAGCTGTCTACCATGTGGACTTTTTTTTTTTTGGGAAAAGCACATAGAAAGCCGGGCACGTTGGCGCACCCTTGTAATGCCAGCATTCGGGAGGCGGAGACCGGAGGATTGGTCACAGTTCGAGGCCGGCCGCGGCTACTTAGCCAGGCCCTTTGCAATTCAGCGAGAACCTGTTTCCAAAAAAAAAAAAAAAAAATAGGGCTGGGGGTAGCCCAGAGGTGGGATGCCCCGGGCCCACTAGGGCTCGGAGGTGCCCTGGCGGGTGCACAGCCGGCTCGTCCCGCCTCCCGCAGCCCGGGTCCCCCGGCCCGGCCTCTGGCCCGCAGTGCGGCCGGGCGGCGCCGAGGGCCAGCCGGGCAGGGCGGCCGGGCAGGCCGGGCAGGGCGGCGGCGCTGGCGCCCACCTGAGTAGAAGGCGGCGCTGAAGGCGTAGACGCACAGCCCCCAGCAGCCGGCCGTGACGCCGCGGCTGTACTTCTGGTAGGCCTCCGACGTGTGCGGCGCCTGGGGGTCGCCCTGGAACACCACCTCGCCCATGAAGTCCGTGTAGAACAGCAGCGTCCCCTCGAACGACAGCCAGCCTGGGAGGGAGCGGGGGCCCCCGAGGAGGGGGGCGCAGGTCGCTTAGGGGACCCCATCTCGAAGTGAAAAATAAAATAGGGCTGGGGACGTGGCCCGGAGGAAGAGGCCCCTGGCTCGAACCCCAGCACTACAAAACAGACAGGAAAAGTAAATGGGAGGCGAGCCGGCGCGGGGCGCGCTGCTCAGGCCCGCGCTGGGAGGCGGAGGCAGGAGGATGGCGCAGGTGCGGAGCCAGCGCAGGAGACCCTGTTTCCACATAAAAAGTATAAAATAGGTCTGGGAGCGTAGCCCGGAGGCAGAAGGGCTTCCAGGAACCCCAGCACCACCAAAAATAATAATAAAAAAAAAGGCTGGGGTGTAGCTCGGAGTAGCGCGCCCCGGGTTCCAGCCCCAGTGCCTGAAAGTACAGAAACTAAAGAAGGCGCCCGCGCTTCCCAGGAGGCCCTCGGCGTCTGAGCCGCAGCCAGCGCCCAGGGGCCATTAGGAAGGCTGGGCGGGGGCCAGGCGCGCTCCCTCAGGAGCCCGGCCGCTCAGGGCCACCCGCTTCCTCCCTCTGGAGGAAGATGGTATTGGCTGGGCCTCTTGCGCCCTGAAAAGTACCACGCACAACCCGGTCAGCAACCAACTGTTATTAAACAGGCTCATTTTTCTGACGGGCTGGGGATGGGACCCCGGGGCATCCGACCTCCGAGCGACTCCCCCTGCCTTATTTTTATTCTTTATTTTGAAACAGGGTCTCACTGAGTTGCAGAGGGCCTCGCTAAGTAGCTGAGGCTGGCCTCAAACCTGCGATCCTCCTCTCTCAGCCTCCCGAATGCTGGGATCACCATGTGCCACCACGCCCAGCCAAGCTGGGGAGGCCTGCTGGGCGCACGGGAAGGCGGGAAGCTTCGCAGCCACTTGCCCGGGAGCTTTGGGGATGCGGGCGCGGTGGGCCGCAGGGGACCCCGGGGTCCGCCCCGGCCGGGCCTCACCCAGGAAGTGGTTGACGCACAGGCTGCGCAGCGCCTTGGGCATGTGGCAGATGGTGGCGCAGAGGCGCCGCAGGGACAGGGCCTGCTCCGCGCGCTCGCCGGCGCCCGTCAGCTCGCTCTCGTACTTGACGCCGTTCAGCAAGATGTTCGCGACCTGCGAGGGACCGAGGTGGTCAGAGCCGGCGGCCCCGGCCACGCACCTGCAGGTGGAGCCCAGGCCAGCCTCCCAGGCGGAGGAAGGACTCTTGGCGCGCGTGTGCGTGTGCGCATGTGTGTGCACGTGTGCGCGTGTGTGTCTAGGGATCGAAGTCAGGGCCCTTTACCTTCAGGCTACCCCCCAGCCCCGTAAGTGTATATATTTGAAACAAGGTCTCAGTAAATCGCTCAGGCTGGCCTCGAACCTGTGATCCTTCTGTCTCAGACTCTAAAATAGCAGATTACAGGCGTGCGCCCCTGAGCCTGAGGAGTCCTTGCCTCTAGGACCTGGTAGAATTTCTTCTCAACTTTCCACAATGTGGCACAAGGGGCGAATCTCTTGCAAAATACAAAATACAAGCCGGGCGTGGTGGGCACGCTGTGATCCCAGCATTCGGAGGCTGAGACCGGAGGATCGCGGTTCGCGGCCAGCCTCGGCTGCTTAGTGACAACACAGACATCGTGTCCCTTCTTCCCTGGGAGACTTACAGGGTGTGAACGGCCACCTTCAAGGTGAGGGGCCCTGCTCAAAGGAGGCCGCCGGCACGCGGGGCAGGGGCAGGGGTCGCCGTGGGGAGCTGGGGGGAGGGAGCGGATGCGGGGACTGGTCCCGAGCCCCCGGGACGGCCGGAGCACCTGTCGCTCGCTGGCCTGGTTCACCAGCTCTTCCTGGAATGAGATGTTCACTCCACCGCGCCCTGCCTGGGTTTGGGGTACCGACTCCAGCCGGGCGAATTGTGCTGGAATTTAGCTGGGTTTTGTTTTGTAGGACTGAGGATTGAACCCCGGGGCATTCTGCTTGTTTTTTTTTTTTTTTTTTCTTCTTTTTGGTGGTACTGGGGCTCCTGGAAGCCCTTCTACCTCTGGGCTACACTCCCAGACCTATTTTATATTTTTATTTAAGAGACCCTCCAGGGTCTCTTAAGCCAGCGCAACTGGCTTCGAACCTGCGCGATCCTCCTGTCTCCGCCTCCCAAGCGCGGGGGTTACAGGCGTGCGCCACCACGCCCGGCCATTCTGCTTGTTTTTGCTTTTTTTTTTTTTTAATTTGGAAGCAGGGTCTTGCTGGCCTCAAATCTGGGACCCTCTGGTTTCAGCCTCCCAAATACTGGGGTGACAGGCGTGTGCGCCACCTTGCCTAGCTGGAACTCCGCTGTTTTGAGAATAAAGAGGAGTCGCTGCTCTGGCTCCAGGGGGAGCGGGTGGCACCTGGGTACTCCAGAGGGACAGACACAGCGTCCACACGCTGGTCCCACAAGCGGCCACAGGGACAGAGCTGGTCAGCCATGCCTGCTGGGGGAGACCGCTAAAATGGCCAAAAGTGTCCCCACTGGGGGCCAGGGTGTCTATGGTTAGTTCATGATTTACTTTTTTTTCTTTTTCTTTTTTTTTTTTTCTTTTGCGGTACTGGGGATGGAACCCAGGGGCATTCTACCTCCGAACTATACCCCCTGCCCTATTTTTTATTCTCTTTCTTTATTTCTTTCTTTCTTTTTGGTGGTACTGGGGTTCCTGGAAGCCCTTCTACCTCCGGGATACACTCCCATGGGCTACACTCCCAGACCTATTTTATATTTTTATTTGGAAACAGGGTCTCTTAAGCCAGCGCAGCTGGCTTCGAACCTGCACGATCCTCCTGTCTCCGCCTCCCAAGCGCGGGGATTACAAGTGTGGCCACCACGCCCGGCTTTTATGCTTTATTTTGAAACAGGGTCTCACTGAGTTGCACAGGGCCTCACTAAGTAGCTGAGGCTGTCCGCGAACCACAGTTCTCCTGTCTCCGCCTCCCGAGTGCTGGGATGACAAGCGTGCCTACCACGCCTGGCTCATGATTTTATTTTCCTCAGTGAACTGACACATAAACTATAGTGAATGGATAATGAAATTAAGAAAAAATAAAGATTAACGTGAGACAGATGAGCCAGGATGTCCCACGGACAAACAGCGGCCTGGCCGCTCAGGTCTCACCAGAACGAGGACCGAGGTGTCTGACTCCTGCCTTCGACAACGAGGGGCCTACCTGCCTCCAGTCCTGTCCCGACTGCGCTCACGTGTCGACTTCCACGCTGCCCGGGGCACAGCCCAGGCCCCCGCAGAACCATGAGGCACCCACAAAATCAGAGGGGACACGGGCCGCAGTGTGGAGGAGAGAGCGGCCGGCCAGCTGGGGCTGTCGCCTCCCCTGTGGCCAAGCCAGGGAGGCCTGCCCGGGCTCCAGGGGGCCTGGGCCGCCTCAGCCAGCTACCTGAGCCGGGTGCCCTGGTGGGTCCCACGTGGACCTGGTCAGGGCCCACAGCGCAGGGTGACTTCAGGACCTGCTTGGTCTCACGGGCCTGCACTTCCAGTCTGCCGGGCCTTCAGAGCCCACTCTTTGGCAGCCCGTGAAGTCAGAAAGTTGTACAGGAGCCGGGTGTGGTGGCTGCGCTTGTAATTCCAGTACTTAGGAGGCTGAGACAGGAGGATCACACGTTTGAAGCCAGCCTCAGCTACTTAGTGAGGCTCTCTGTAACTTAGACCCTGTTTCCAAATAAAATATAAAAATAAGTCTAGGGGTGTAACCTGGAGGTAGAAAGCCTCTGGGTTCCATACCCAGTACCACAAAAAAAAAAAAAAAAAAAAGAAGAAAGAAGGAAAGGAAGGAAGGAAGGAAGGAAGGAAGGAAGGAAATAAGTTGTATAGGACTAAGAAACCCAAGTTCCAACTCACCCAATTAAATTCTATAAAGCCAAGGGCTGGGCGTGGTGCACACGCTTGTAATCCCCGCGCTTGGGAGGCTGAGACAGGAGGATCGCACAGATTCGAAGCCAGCCTCAGTTACTTAGTGAGGCTCTCGGAAACTCAGTGAGACCCTGTTTCCAAATAAAATATAAAATAGGCCTGAGGGTGTAGCCCGGAAGTAGGCCTGAGGGTGTAGCCCGGAAGTATTTTTGTGGAACCCCTGGGTTCCACAAAAATAAATAAATAAATAAATAACAAAATAAATAAATAAATTCTATGAAGTCAGTATCACATTAATACCAAAACCAAGTAAAGCTCAAGGAAGGAAAACTACAGGCCTATATCTTTACAACACTGCTAAACAAAATACTAGCAACACACATTCAAAACCACATCAAGAAAATCACCCATGACCAGTCAGGGTTCATGCCAGGGATGCAAGGCTGGGTCAACATGACAGTCAATGCATGCCACTCATCAGATAAACAGAAACAAAGACAAAAATCACAGGACCATTTCAACAGTCACTGAAATCCAACATCCACTGATGCTAAAAGCACTGCAGAGAATTGGAATAGAAGGAACTTAGCTCAACATCATAAAGGCAATCTACAATAGGCCCACAGCCAACACCATGTTAAATGGGGGAAATTGCGAGAATTTCCCCTAAAAACAGGAACAGGACAAGGACGTCCATTATCACCACTTCTTTTCAATATAGTACTTGAGACTCTAGCCAGAGCGGCAAGAAAAGGAAATCAAAGGAGTTCAAATAGGAAAAGAACTCAAACTTTCACTATTTGCAGATGACATGATACTATACCTAGAAGACCCAACAAATTCAACCAAAAAGCTTATAGAACGGATCAACAAATTCAGCAATTTGTCTGTATACAAAATCAATCTTAAAAAACCAGAAGTCTGTATACCAACCATATATCCACTGAAAAAGAAATCCAGAAAACACTTCCACTTAGGATTCCCTCCCCCAAATAAAATACTTAGGAATAAACTTAACCAAGGAGGTAAAAGATCTCTACAAAGAAAATTATAAAACACTGAAAAAAGAAATCAAAGAAGACCTTAGAAGATGGAAAGATCTTCCATGTTCATGGATAGGCAGAATAAATATTGAAATGGTCATAACTTCCAAAAGTGATCTACAGATTCCATGCAATACCCATTAAAATACCAAGATAATTTCTCACAGACATAGAAAAATCAGTTTTTAAAATCATTTGGAACAACAACAAAAAAGCCAGAATTGCCAAAGTAGTGCTCAGCAACAAAAACCATGCAGGAGGAATCACAATACCTGACTTTAAACTACACTACAAAGCCGTAGTAATAAAAACAGCATGGTACTGGCACAAAAACAGATACATAGACCAGTGGAGCAGAATAGAAGACCCAGAAACAAGTCCACACACTTAGAGCCGATTGATTTTTTACAAAGGGGCCAAAAATATTACACTGTAAAAAAGCCTGTCAACAAATGGTGTTGGCAAAACTGGTTAACCATATGCAAAAATTGGAAATTAATCCCACTTTCTCACCCTGCACAAGAGTCAATTCAAGATGGATCAAAGACTTGGAAACTAAACCAGAGACCTTGAAGCTCCTTGAAGAGGGCATAGGTCCAACACTGCAACACATAGGCACAGACAAACACTTTCTCAACAAGACCCCAAAGGCACAACAAATTAAAAGACGAATCAATACGTGGGATTGCATGAAACTGAAGAGCTTCTGTTCAGCAAAGGAAACTATCAAGAACCTCAACCGAGAGCCAGCAGAATGGGAAAAGATTTTTGCCACCTACACCTCTGATAGAGGACTAATATCTAGAATATACAGAGAACTCAAGAAACTCAACACTAAGAAAACAAAGCATCCAATAACAAAATGGGCAAATGAACTAAATAGACACTTCACAAAAGAAGAAATTCAAATGGCCAATAAATGCATGAAAAAATGCTCAACATCACTGGCAATCAGAGAGATGCAAATCAAAACCACCCTGAGATTTCACCTAACTCCAACTAGAATGGCCATCATTCAAAACACAAACAACAACAGATGCTGGAGAGGATGTGGAGAAGTGGGAACTCTAAGACATTGTTGGTAGGATTGCAAATTAGTGCAACCGCTTTGGAAAACAGTATGGAGAATCCTCAGAAGAATGGGAACAAATCTACCATTTGATCCAGCAATACCACTGTTGGGTATCTACCCAAAAGAAAAGAAACCAAACTACAAACTAATGCATGTGTACCTATGTTCATAGCTGCACAATTCACCATAGCCAAACTATGGAACCAGCCAAGATGTCCATCAATAGAGGAATGGATTACAAAACTGTGGCATATGTACACAATGGAATTTTACTCAGCCATCAAAAAAAAAAAAAAAAACTCAATTCCATCACTTACAGGGAAATGGATGGACCTGGAGGACATTATGCTAAGTGAGATTATTAAGTCACAAAAAATAAGAAATTGGATGTTCTCCCTCGTATGCGAAAGCCAGGGAGAAAATGGTCATGGGAGGAACTCTAGATGAAGAAGGAAATCCTATAGAGGAGCAAACAAGGCGACCTGAGGGATGGGAGGGGAGAGAGCTCCTCTAAAGCACATGGCGAGCTTTAACAGACATATCAAATCAGTCGCAAGCCAAGCGTGAGGAGGAGGGAGGAGGGAGCTGGGGAAGGGACTGGGTGATGTGTGCAGGCATGCGCCTCCACCATCTTGCAGCCCGTGAAGATGCGCGGCTGCACCAATAGAAAGCTAGACATGAGACCCAGGCTCCTAACACTTCCTCCTCCTGGGACGCCCCGAGGCCGGCGAGGCACAGAGACCGCTGCATCCACTCGAGAAAAGAGAATTATACACCTTTGGTTTAAAACAGCCGCTTCCAGCTCATGGGTCCTGAAAGCTGGTAAAACCTCAAAAAAAAAAAAAAAATTGGTCTGGCGGCCAATCGGACACGTACTAAAGACAAGTCAGCCTTCTGGAAGGTTCTGTGCCTTTGCAAGGGTACCGCTGCCCTTTGCTGTCCAGAGTTTTTGTGGCCCCTCGGAGTCAGCTAACGTTAACCCCAGGGAGAAATGGCCGAAGTCTGGGGAGGTCCCAGGTGCTGCTGACACTGGGTTGTCTTTTATTTATTTATTTTATTAGGTATTGAGTTCAGGGTCATTCTGCCTCTAAGCTACACCCCCAGCCCTTTTTATTTATTTTGAAACAGTCTCGCTAAGTTGCTGAGGTCCTAAGTGGCTGAGGCTGGCCTCGAACCTGCGATCCTCCTGTCTCAGCCTTGAGAGCCCTGGGGTGCCAGGTGTGCGCCGCCGCCCGGCTGTCATCATCTTTTCAGAGGACTCGGGTTTGCTGACGCCACAGGCACACGGCCAGAACGGGCTGTGGGCTGGTTGTTGAGGGAAAGGACCGGAGAACGAAGAAACACACTCCGGGCTTGTGCAACCAAGCTCAGTGGAGGACTACCCTCAGGCAAACACGGCAGGTGTGCAAGAATTGACACTTTAATTTGTGGCCTGGGAATTATTATTATTATTATTATTATTATTATTATTATTAGTGGTAGTAATGGGGTTCTTGGAAGCCCTTCTACCTTTTACCTCCGGGCTACACTCCCAGACCAATTTTTAAAAATATTTTATTTGGAAATAGGATCTCTTAAGCCAGCGCGGCTGGCTTCGAACCTGCGCGATCCTCCTGTCTCCGCCTCCCAAGCGCGGGGATTACAAGCGTGGCCACCACGCCCAGCTTCCGTCTTTATTTTAAAGGAGGGCTTCAGCAGGGCGTAGTGGCGTATTCCTAGAATCCCAGTACTTGGGAGGCTGAGACAGGAAGATTGCAGGTTTGAGGCCAGCCTCAGCAAGCAGTGAGACTCTCATCAACCTAGTGAGACCCTGGTTCCAAATAAGAAATAAAGTCAGGCTGGGGGACAGGGTGTAGCTTGAAGGCAGAATGCCTCTGGGTTCGATCCCCAGAACCACAAAAATTAAAAAAATAAATACAAATAAATAAAAAAGGGTTTCCCTAAGTTGCCGAGGCCGGCTTCAAAGCTGCGGTCCTCTACCACTGACTGGGATCACGGGCGTGTGCCACTGTAAGGGGAATATTTCAGAGCCCCCTCTATGTGGATTAGAAGACCGTATAAACCCCACGCCCGGCTGGCCTTTTTTAATTTTTTGGTGCCGGGGATGGAACCTCCGAGCTTCACCCCAGCCCTATTCTTGAAACAGGGTCTCACTGAGTTGCAAAAAGCCTCACCTAGTAGCCGAGGCTGGCCTTGAACCGCGATCCTCCTGTCTCAGCCTCCCGAATGCTGGGATGACCAGTGTGCGCCCCGACGCCCCGGCTCGGCCATTTCTTTCCCGATCACCTCCCCTGCCATCTGGGGGGGCCGCTGCTTTTTTACCTGTTGGCTGAAGGTCACGTTCCTCCGCCTGCTGGTCTCGGGGCCGCCGCCTCCAGCCGCGTCGGGCAGCGCCAAGGTCTGGGGTCTCTTCAGAATCCCCGAGGCCCGGGGCTTGGGGGCGTCCAGGGAGCCCACCCTCGGCACGTCGCGGTCGGGGTCGCAGCCCGGGGCGGCCTCCCTCCTGTCCAGCAGCCCGGGGTCCTGGTGGTGGAAGGCGCCGGGCGCCCGGGGGAAGCTGAGGCTGAGGGCCGGCCTGGGGGCGCTGCTGGACAGGGCCAGGTAGCCGTCGTGGCCGCCCGTGAAGCAGTCGATGAGGACGCCGTCTATGTGCGCCGCGCTGAAGGTCGAGGCGAACTCGTTGACGCCGGTCAGGGAGCTGTCCCTGCTGAGGGAGCTGCCGTACTTGGGCGTCAGGGGGCTGGGCGGGGAGATGGGGCTGGAGAAGCTGGCGTACAGCCCGGGGCCGGGCTGCGGGCCCGCGGCGCCCCCGGCCTCCCCCTCCGGGGCCACGGGCGGCGACGGCGGCAGCGGGAGGCTGGGACTCTTCATGGCCGTCCTCTTCCCGGCCAGGGGCCGCAGCGGCCGCTCCGGGATGCTGACCAGGGTCAGCACCGTGGTCACGCTCAGGGTGATGGCGGTGAAGATGTAGATGACGCGGAGCTGGCCGCCCAGGGCCCGCCCGAAGCCGGTGGCGTCCCAGTGAATGCCCCCGACCACGTAGCCAAACCCTCCCCCGAGTCCTGCGGAGAGAAACCCGGGTGAGCGCCTCCTGCGGACAGGCAAGGAGACCCCCTCGCCCCCAGGAAAGGCGCTGCCGCCGCTCAGGAGCCAAGGGAGCCGAGTGCACGCCTGTGATCTCAGCACTGGGAGGCCGAGCAGGAGGACTGGGGTTTTGAGGCCAGCCTCCGCTACTTAGCGAGGCTCTCAGCAACTCAGTGAGATCCTGTTTCAAAAGCAAAAATTAAAAAAAAATCTGGGAGTGTGGCTGAGAGGTACAATACCCTAGGGTTCATTCCCCGGTACTTGAGAGAGAGAGAGAGAGAGAGAGAGAGAGAGAGAGAGAGAGAGAGAGGAGAGAGAGAGAGAGAAGAGAAGAGAAGAGAAGAGAAGAGAAGAGAAGAGAAAGAAAAGAAAGAAAAGAAAAGAAAAGAAAAGAAAAGAAAAGAAAAAGCCGGCCATGGTGGTGCACGATTGTGATCCCAGCACTCGGGAGGCTGAGACAGGAGGATCGCGGTTCGCGGACAGCCTCAGCTGCTTAGCGAGGCCCTCTGCAACTCAGTGAGACCCTGTTTCAAAATAAAGAACAAAAAATAGGGCTGGGGGTGTAGCTCGGAGGTAGAATGCTCCTGGATTTAATCCCCAGTAATATAAAACATATATGAGAGAATATACATGGGTGATATGCAAACACTGTGCCGTTTTATGTAAAGGACTTGGACATCATGCACTTTGGTACCTGCAGGGGTCCTGGGACCGTCTCCCGTGGACCCTGGGAACCACCGCATATATAAAATACCTACATGTGTATGGACAGTCCTCGGCGTGTGTCTGTGTGGTGCTGGCCATTCTGCCTCTGAACAATACCTTCAGCCCTTTTTAAAATTTTGTTTAGAGACAGTGTCTCAGTGGGTTACGGAGGGCCTCGCTCAATGGCTGAGGCCGGCCTTGAACCTGGGTCCTCCTGGCTCAGCCCCTCAAGGACAGGGACCATGCCCGGCTCCCTCCACTTCTCTGCGAGGGAGTGAGGAGGGTCCCAAGGGTGTGCCGAGGGGCTTACCCGCCAGGAGCGCGTGGATGTTGAGGCCGCGGTCCTGGTCCACGGGGCCGCACACGTCCATCATGTAGGCGTGGCTGGGGTTGTCCGCTGAGTCCGCGCTGAAGTCCATGAGCACCACCCCGCACACGGTGAGCAGGATGCCCCACTGGTGGTCGCTGGCCGTGTCGGCCAGGGCCGCGCCGATGTCCCTGCCATTGAGGAGCAGCGAGAGGCCCAGCAGCGCCCCTGGAGAGAGGGACGGAGTCACCGACGGCGGCCCCGCGGGTCAGGCTCAGGACGCTGGGACTGCCCGACACAAGCCCGCACCGGGAACCCCAGCACCCGGGAGACTGGGACAGGAGGGCCGAGATTTGAGGCTCCCGCAGCCACCGAGAGAGGGCCTTCGCCGCTTAGCAGGATCCTATTTCAAAATGAAAAATAAATAGGGCTGGGGTGTAGCTCAGAAGTAGAATGCTCCTGGGTTCCAGGCCCAGTACCACGAAAGAAAGGAAGGAAGGAAGGAAGGAAGGAAGGAAGGAAGGAAGGAAGGAAGGAAAGAAGGGAATTCTAAAAAAATCAAACTTCTCTGGGCGTGGTGGCGCACGCTTGTAATCCCCGCGCTTGGGAGGCTGAGACAGGAGGATCGCGCAGGTTCGAAGCCAGCCTCAGCTACTTAGTGAGGCTCTCAGCAACTCAGTGAGACCCTGTTTCCAAATAAAGTATAAAATAGGTCTGGGAGTATAGCCCGGAGGTAGAAAGCCCCTGGGTTCCATTCCCAGTGCCACACACAAAATAATTAATTAATTAAAATAAATAAATCGGGCTGGGGGTGTAGTTTGGAGGTAGAATGCCCCTGGGTTCCATCCCCAGTACCACACACAAAATTAATAATAATAATAATAATAATAATAATAATAATAAATAAAAGTCTCAGAGTGACTTATGTCGGATGCGGGCGCGGCTTTCCATGTGTCTTCCATGGGGAAACGACAGACCTATCGCCAGCACGAGGATGAAAGGGCGTCTCCTCCCAAAGCGCGACGTGCACCGGTCACTCCAGGCGCCCAGCAGAGGCTGCAGCAGGAACCCTACAGCAGAGCGCCACAGTCACCGCGGGCCCCCGGCCCTGGCATGGCTCGCCATGGCCCACCCAGGAGCAAGAGGGCTCGCAGCGACCCCTGGGGAGGCTGAGACAGGAGGAGCGCAGGTTCAAGACCAGCCCCGGCCACTTAGCGGGACTCTCGGCAACCTAGCAAGACCCTGTTTCAAAAACAAGAAATGAACCCGGGCGTGGTGGCGCACGCTTGTAATCCCAGCGTTTGGGAGGCTGAGACAGGAGGATCACAATTCGAGGACAGCCTCAGCTACTTAGCGAGGCTCTCAGCAACTCAGTGAAGACCGTTTCCAAATAGAAAACAATAATCGTAAAAAACAGGGCCGGGGGTGCAGCTCGGAGGCAGAATGCGCCTGGGTTCCATCCCCAGACCTGCAAAAGAATAAAAAGTGCGGGCTGCCACCAAGCACCCGGCGTCCTCCCGCAGCCCGCGGACCCCAGCGAAGCCCCCGGCCCCTCCGGCTCACCGAGGACCGGGCTGATGAGCCACACGAGGCTGTAGAGCTGGCCGGGCAGGCCCATCTGCAGCAGCACCGGCGTCACGTAGGCCGTCTCCATGGCGTAGCTGAACTCCACGCCGAAGAGGATGCTGCCGTTGAACACCAGCTCCCGGAGGGTCCTCTGGGGGCGCAGGTCCCCGCTGTCCCCGCGCTCGGCCGGGCAGGGCGTGTTGGGCGGCGGCGGCGGCGATGGCCGGACGCTCCTCCTCCGCTTGGGGTGACGCTTGAAGTTGTTGGCCCGGTGGCTGAGGGGCCGCGTCGCGGAGTCCGCGCAGCCCTGCGCCCTCCAGGAGTCCTGAGCCTCTCCCGGCAGGGTGCTGCTGGCCGGGGGGATCATGGCAGGCAGGCCCGGTGGGGGTCCCTGCGAGGAGAGCCGAGCGGTCACTCGATGGGGCCTGCACCATTCCCTCCTGTTGTCCCCACCCTCGGCGCAGGAAAAGTTCAGCGCACACACGGGGACCCCTAATAAAGTAATAAAGCTGCGTCCTAGCACAGCCCGGGGAGGCTGGCACGGGCATGCAGCGCTGCTAAGCAGACAAAGGCCAGCCTCTGACCCCTGGCCTCAGGTCCACACATAAGCCCGCAAGGGAGGAGCCAGGCGGTGCCACATGCCGGCAATCTGAGTCCCTAGGAGGCTGAGACAGGAGGATCGTGGTTTGCAGCCAGCTACTCAGTGAGGCCCTCTGCAACTCAGTGAGACCCTGTTTCAAAATAAAGAATAAAAAATAGAGCTGGGGGTGTGGCTCAGGGGTAGAATGCCCCTGGGTTTCATACCCAGTACCGAAAAAAAAAAAAAAATAGGGCTGGGGTGTAGCTCAGATGTAGAAGGCCCTTGGGTGCCATCCCCAGTAACACACACACACACACACACACACACACCGGTGGGAAAGTTCTAGGTCTCTGCTTGACCTCTGTCACGAGCCCACCGCACCCCACTCTCCTCACAGAACAGCAGCTGATGGGGTTTCCATGGATGTTCTTCCTGAGAGGTTGACCCACACCAGGACACTTTCCCAGCACTGACAGAGTTCCTGGTGGTGATGCTTATTGCTTACCAAGACAACAATTATAGACGTGCTTTCAAAGTTATTATATTATTATTAGTAGTACTAATAGTGTTAGTAGTCATACTGGGGATTGAATCCAGGAGCATTGAACCTCTGTGAGCTACACCCAACCCTAATTTTTATTCTTTATTTTGAAATGATCTTATAATTTGCAGAGGGCCTCACCAAGTAGCTGAGGCTGGTCATGAACTTGTCTCAGCCTCCCCAGTGCTGGGATTACAAGCGTGCGCCACCACACCCAATTCAAAATTATTTTTAAACTCCAAAAATATGGCCTTTATTTTTTATGTTACCTTATGATATCACTTTCTATCATAGTATCGCTAGTCCGCAACTTCCGTATGGATCACTCTGAAATTCCTCACTCCAGATTTATATCCCAAACTCCTCACTCACACACTCAGGGACAATCCTCCTTCTCTGAAGAAGACACCAGTGGTGGAAATGATTGGACTTAGGGACACACTAGCAGGATTCAGAACATTATGTTAACCCAATGACCCAGCCCCATCCATCCACCCATTCATTCCACCATCCATCCATCCATCCATCCAACCATCTATCCATCCATCTATCTATCCATCTATCCATCCAACCAACCTCCATCCATCCATCCATCCATCTATCCATCCATCCATCCATCCATCCAACCAACCACCATCCATCCATCCATCCATCCAACCATCTATCCATCCAACCAACCACCATCCATCCATCCATCTATCCATCCAACCAACCACCATCCATCCATCCATCCATCCAACCATCTATCCATACAACCAACCACCATCCATCCATCCATCCATCCATACAACCAACCATCTATCCATCTATCCATCCATCCATCTATCCATCCAACCAACCACCATCCATCCATCCATCCATTCATATAATCAACCATCTATCCATCTATCCATCCATCCATCCATCCATCCATCCATCCATCCATCTATCCATCCATCCATCCAACCATCCATCCAACCATCCATCCATCCATCCATCTATCCATCCATCCATCCATCCAACCAACCACCATCCATCCATCCATCCATCCAACCAACCACCATCCATCCATCCATCCAACCATCTATCCATACAACCAACCACCATCCATCCATCCATCCATCCATCCATCCATCTATCCATCCATCCATCCATCTATCCATCCAACCAACCACCATCCATCCATCCATACAACCAACCATCTATCCATCTATCCATCCATCCATCCAACCATCTATCCATCCATCCATCCATCCACCCACCCATCCATCCTTCACACCAACCAACCACTATCCATCCATCTATCCATTCCACCATCCATCATCCACCACCCGTCATCCTTCCATCCACCCTCTCTTCCATTCATCTACTTATCCGTCTATCCAACCAACCCTCACACCTCCACCTTTCCTATCCACACGTCCCCTCATCCACCATCTACCCACCCACCTTTCCTCACACCCAGCCTCCCAATCTGACGGAGCACTGAGGACCAAGATGCCGACGTTGTAGAGGTGAAGACGCCGTTCTTGCTCTCGCTAGGTGAAGAAGTGCGGGGAGGCGTTCTAACAACACGCACTGACCACGTAAGGGAGGTGAGCAGCCCTTGGGTGCGGGGTGGGGCGTGGCGAGAGGCCACCCCAGGAGGCAGTGGCTGAGGCGAAGGGCCCGAAGCCCCTTAAAGAGATGGCTTTAACACTGAGGCGACTCGGAATGGCCAGGGACGCACTCTGCTGGCACGTCTGTAAATGACTCATCTTGGGACCTTAGGAAAACGTCTCGCTCTCCTATAAAACAGCAGATGGACCTAGGAGCTAGGTGATGCTTCATTTAAAACAGACGTCAAGCCGGGCGTGGTGGGCACGCTTGTAATCCCCGCGCTGGGGAGGCGGAGACAGGAGGATCGCGCAGAAAATAGGGTTCGAAGCCAGCCGCGTGCGCGCGCGCTGGCTTAGGAGACCCTGTTTCTAAATAAAAATATAAAATAGGTCTGGGAGTGTAGCCCGGAGGTAGAAGGGCTTCCAGGAACCCCAGTACTACAAAATAATAATAATAATAATAATAATAATAATAATAATAATAATAAATAGATGTCAAGCCGGGCGTGGGGGCTCAAGCTTGTCATCCCAGCATTCGGGAGGCTGAGGCAGGAGGATCGCTGTTCTCGGTCAGCCTCAGCTACTCATGAGGCCCCTTGCAACTCAGTGAGACCTGTTTCAAAATAAAAGAATAAAAAAATAGGGCTGGGGGTGTCACTCGAAGGTAGAATGCCCCTGGGTTCCATCCCCAGTACCACAAAAAGAAAAGAAAGGAAAAGAAAAGAAAAGAAAATAGGGTTCATTTATGAAGAGCAGATCAGGATTACACGGTCAAAAAAGCTCAGCTTCTGTTTCTCAAGGGTGCAGCTCAGATGCTCCTGCCTGGTAAAACCCATCAGCTGGCCGGGCCTTGTCCCCCAATCCCTTCCCTGGAGCCTCACGCGTCAACAGCATTCGGAAGGCTGAGATTGGAGGATCGCAGTTCTCGGACAGCCTCAGCTACTGAGTGAGGCCCTTCACAACTTAATGAGACTCTATTTTAAAATAAAGAATAAAGGCCAGGCATGGTGGCATACGCTTGTAATCCCTGCGCTTGGGAGGCAGAGACAGGAGGATCGCGCAGGTTCGAAGCTAGCCGTGCTGGCTTAAGAGACTCTGTTTCCAATTAAAAAAAAAAAAGTATAAAAAATAGGTCTGGGAGTGTAGCCCAGAGGTAGAAGGGTTTCCAGGAATCCCAGAGGTAAAAGGGTTTCCAGGAATCCCAGTACCACCAAAAAATAAATAAATAAAGAAAGAAAGAATAAAAAAATAGGGCAGGGGGTGTAGCTCAGAGGTCGAATGACCCTGGGTTCCATCCCAGACCTGCAAAAACAAATATATATATACATATATATATACATATATATATACACATATATATATTTAATAGACATATTAATAACTATGTATTTGTTTATATGCTAAATATCAACATAAAACAAATATGTTAATAAACATCTATTTGTTTATTAAAGGCTACTCATGATACTTGATTTTAGAAGTTTTTTGTTGTTGTTGTGGAGGTGGTGGTGGTACTAAGGATTGTCCCAGGGGCATCGACCTTTGAGCTACACCTCCAGCCCTTTTTTATTTTTTATTTTTTTATTTTTTATTATTATTTTTTATTTTTTATTTTTGGTGGTACTGGGGGTGGAACCCAGAGGCTTTCTACCTCTGGGCTATACTCCCAGACCTATTTTATACTTTATTTGGAGACAGGGTGTCACTAAGTTGCTGAGAGCCTCACTAAGTAGCTGAGGCTGGCTCCGAACCCGCGTGATCCTCCTGTCTCAGCCTCCCGAGCGCGGGGATTACAAGCGTGCGCCACCACGCCCGGCCTCAGCCCTTTTTTATTTTAAAACAGGGTCTGATCTCGAACCTATGATCCTCTCTGTCTCTGCTACCCAAGTACTGGGATGAGATGCGTGTGCCCCCATGCCCAGCTTAGAAGAGTTTTTAAAATGTATTTTTGAGTGTTACTGTAAAAATGAGTAAAAGTAAAACTGTAAATCCTGAAACAGGATTTTCGTATGCGCACACAGATACTCATGGGACCATCTTACCACGCTAGAGGAACAAGCCGTCCATCGCCTCAAGAGGTGGCACCTCTGGAGACTCCCCAAAGGGCACCGCGCGCCTTCAGCTTGGAGGGCGTTTACAGTAACACTCCCTTCAAACGGTTTTATGGGACGTTTAGATGACATGTGACTAATAGAATAGGCACCTCCATGCAGGCAAAATGCTTAAAATTATCCTACCAGAGCCCAAGCCATCTCTTCACTTCTTACTTCTTTATTTGAACATGGGTTTCCCACCTTAGGGGCCTGGGGGCCCCTTATTTCCACACCCCATTTACTGATTCTCAAATGTAACACTTCAAGGAAGTCTTTCCGGACCATTAAAAAAAAATTCTGCAGCTGGGCGTGGTAGCACATACCTGTATTCCTGATACATGGGAGGCTGAGACAGGAGGATGGCTGGTTTGAAGCCAGCCTCGTCAACTTAGTGAGGCCCTGTGTTAAAAAAAATAGGGCTGAGGACGTGGCTCAGAAGTAGTACGCCCCTGGGTTCCATCCCCAGTAGCACAAAAAAGCCGAAATGGCAACAACAACCAACGGTGGACTTGGGTGGCAGTTACTAGCAGGCGTGGCGGCACACGTGTGTCATCCCAGAACTTGGGAGGCTGAGCCAGGAGGGGAGCAGGTTCGAGATCAGCCTCAGAAACTTACAATTGGGGCTCGCGTCTCCAGCGCCAGCTTGGCCCCTGTGGGAAGGCCAGCTTGGCCCCTGGCCGGAGCGCGGTGCTCAGCCTTTCATCGGCACCTGACTCTACTTCCTTGTAAGAGCTTAACAACAAAAAACAAAAAACAAGCAAAAAAAAAAAAAAAAAAAAAAAAAACCCAAACCACAGCAACTCCAGAAATCGCTGCAGCCAGGAGAGGAGGGGAAGGAGCTGCTGCTTCAGCGTCCTGGGTGCACCTGGGCGAATCCCGGGGCTGCAGGGATCTCGGGAGGTTCACCAGGGCCGCCCAGAGGGCTCAGCCGAGGCCCACCGGAAGCTGATGACACCTGCCCAGGTGCCCGGCCTCGGGCTCGGAAACGCGCATCAGGCCAGGGGCACCTGCCGCCTCGCTGCCACCTTGCCCGGGCTCCAGACCCGGGCTCCACGCGCCGCCCGATTAGCTCGACACCCAAGAAGAACAAAGGTCCCCGCGCCCACCTGCGGCCGCCGGGGACCACCCTGGGGCCTAGCGGCTGCCCGCCCGGCGGCCGCAGGGCGGGAGGGGAGGCGGGTACCTGTGGGTCCAGACCCGAGGCATCCCTTTCTGAGGCCGGCCTCCTGGCTGCCCCCGGCGCGGCGCGGGTCCCGGCCCCGCCGCCCCCGGCCCGCAGCGGCGGCTGCAGCATCACCCGCGGGGCGGGGCCGTGACGTCACGCCTGCATCCCGCCTGCATCCCGCGGAGCATCCTTAAAGCGGCCCCGTCGGCGTGGACCCAGCCCCGGAAGGGGGCGGGCTGTGACTTCCCTGGGTCTGTGCTCCGGGAAACAGTAAATTACTCCTTTACCACGGTGTCGATCGAGAGACGGATGCGTGGATATTATAAAGACATTTTCGTAGGCCTACGAGGACGTATTTTTTCTTCTGATTTTAAAAGAAAGGCGTACATTTTTATGCTTTTTCCATATAAATACGCAGCCATATGTTTGTTTACAAATAGTGTGTGCCCTGTAAGGCCGTGACCACGGCATGAAATGGGCGTTGATCCTGCCTAGAAATATTATGCTACGTTCACTTAAGAAACTTACCAGGTGCCAACACGTGCCAGGCGCTATTCCAGATATGGGGACGCAGCTGGCGGAAGAAGTTCCTGCCCCCGTGGAGTCACAGTTAGAGATGAAAAGACGCATAGAGCGATATGAATAAGTAAACAACATGCCAGAAAATGGCACCTCCTTCAAAGGACGCAAAACTCCTGCTTAGCAGGAGGATTAAGGGGTCTTCTGAGCCGGGCGTGGGGGGCGCTGGTCACCCCAGCATTCGGGAGGCTGAGGCCGGAGGATCGCGGCTCGCGGACAGCCTCAGCTACTCAGTGAGGCCCTCTGCAACTCAGTGAGACCCTGTGTCAAAATAAAGAATAAAAATAGGGCTGGGGGTGCAGCTTGGACATAGAGAGCGCCCCTGGGTTCCATCCCCAGTACTGGAGAGAGAGAGAGAGAGAGAGAGAGAGAGAGAGAGAGAGAGAGAGATTCTGTACAGCACAGTGATTGTAGTTGACAATACACTGAAGTCGGGTGTGGTGGCGCACACCTGGAATCCCAGTACTTGGAAGGCTGAGACAGGAGGGTCACAGGTTCGAGGACAGCCTCAGCAAGTAGAGACTCTCATCAACCTAGTGAGACCCTGTTTCAAGTAGAATACGGCTGGGGGTGTAACTTGGAGGTAGAAAGCCGGTACCAAAAACAACGGCAATATCCTGTATACTGGTCATTACTGAGTAGATTTCACGTGTTTTCAACGCACGCACGCGCGCACACACACACACACACACACACACACACACACCCCAAAACAGAACTCTGTGAGGTAACACCTATGTTAATTAGCTTCATTTAGCTAATGCACATTTAAATCAAAACATCATATTGTGCACAAAATAAATGCACACAATTCTTATTTCTTTTCTAATACTGGAGCTGGAACTCGGATGTTCTACCTCTGAATGACACCCCCAGCCCTATATTTTTGATTCTTTATTTTGAAACAGGGTCTCACTGAGTTGCAGAGGGCCTCACTAAGTAGTAGCTGAGGCCGTCCTCGAACCGCGATCCTCCTGTCTCAGCCTCCCTAATGCTGGGATTACAAGCGTGCGCCACCGCGCCCGACCTCAATGTGTTTTTCTATTTTGCATGTCAACGCAAACAACCTGCCATCATGCAGTTGCCATAAGGCCGGAGACAGCAACTGATAAAGCTCCATCTCGGGCCTTAACACAGGAGGAGCTGGTTTCTAACGGGGTGTCCAGTGGGGGCCGCGAGGGAGGCTGGGGAGGCAGCGCCTGGCTTCAGCCGCCCCGAGGTGCTTAAGGAGGCTCTGGGGAAGGGGGCGGCAGAATGCCAAGGAAAAAAAGTTAGCGTCTAGTTTCCGATATTCACAAAAGGATTTTTCAGTAAGATGCAGGGCGTGAAGTCTGGGCATTGTTGAGAAAGAAAGGAATTTATCAAATTCCCTTGCCCTCTTTTGCCCTTCCAAGTCTAAAACCTTCCTTTAAAATAAAAACAAAAAACCCTTCCAGAGACGGGTGAGAGTGCGGCACACCTCACCTGGGGGTGGGCCAGACCTCTCCTGTCCTGGCGGCAGGGCAAATGGCCCCACAGGACGGGGACAGGAGAAGGAAGGTCGTCAGGCCCGAGGCCGGCGGGGCGCAGGGTGCCCATGGTGGCCAGCTCGCAGCCGGGACCCCCACCCAGACACCTGCAGGTCCGTCCCCAACCGCAACCCTAAGAGGAAGAGATGAAGATGGGGCCGGACGCATCCCAGAGCGCAGCACACCCGGCGTGACCCCGAGGTGGGGAAAGCCGGGCGGCCGCTCGCCGCCATCCCCGGTGTCCACAAGGTGGCGGGAGAGCCCCACCTCTCCCCGGCGATGGCGGTCTTGCCCAGAGATCGCCGATGGGCTGGATTTTTTTCCCCTTTTACTTTGTGAACACATTCTTTCTGCAAACACGAGTGACCTGGGCTTTTTGAATGACTTTATTTTATTTTATTTTATTTTATTTTGTGGCACCGCGGATGGAACCCAGGGGCATTCTACCTCCGAGCTACACCCCCAGTCCTATTTTTTATTTTTTTATTTTTGAAACAGGGTCTCACTGGGTTGCAAAGGGCCTCGCTAAGTAGCCGAGGCTGGCCGTGAACCGCGTCCTCCTGTCTCGGCCTCCCGAGTGCTGGGATGGCGAGCGCGCCCGCCACGCCCGGCTTCCTCATTTTAAATAATAGATCTTGTTCCGGGCATTGTGTCAAAGTCTCTAGTACTTTAACCTCATGCAACCATCAGGTCTCTCTCCTGGCCATGTGTGTGTGTGTGTGAGTGTGTGTGTGTGTGTGTGTGTGTGTGTGTGTGTGTGTGTGACTGGGAACTCCACCCAGGGATGTTCTACCTCTGAGTTACACCGCCAGCCTTTTTTAACTTTTTTTTTAAACTGGGGATTGAACCCAGAGGTCTTCTACCTCTGAGCTACACCCCTGCCTCGATTTTATTTATTTCAGAGTCTCACTAGGTTGTTGAGAGCCTCACTAAGTAGCTGAGTCCGGCTTCGAATCTGAGATCCTCCCATTTCAGTCTTTCAGATACGGGGATTACAAATGTGGGCCACCACGCCTAGTTATTCTATTTTTTTCTTTTTTTTTTTGCGGTACTGGGGATGGAACCTAGGAGCACCCTGCCTCCGAGCTACACCCCCAGCGCTATTTTTTATTCTTTTATTTTTGAAACAGGTCTCACTGAGTCGCAGAGGGCCTCGCTAAGTAGCTGAGGCTGTCCTCTAACAGTGATCCTCCTGTCTCAGCCTCCCAAGTACCGGGATTACAAGCGTGCGCCACCATACCCAGCTATTCTTTGTCTTTTTGTTTTGAAACAGTCTCACTAGGTTGCTGGGAGCCTTGCTAAGGTGCTGAGGCTGCTGTCTTCGGACCTGTGAACCTGTGAACCTACCAAGTCCTGGGATTACAGGCCAGCGCCGCCACGCCCAGCCTTCCACTCTTTTTCTTTCCATCAGAAGCTGGGGACTTGGGGACGGTCAGGCCACGAACCCGGCAAGTGCGGGACCCAGGCTGCCAGCCCCGGGCGCCTCACTTGTTCGTACACGCGTGGCTGATGGGGAGTCTGCTCTCCGGGGGCCGGGGTGAGAAGCAGGGACCTCACACCCGGGGCTCCGAGGTCCCGGCAGCCAGGACCGCCGGAGCCTGGGCCGTGGCCTGGGATGGCGCCTCCCTGGCACTCGGGGTTGCCAGCTGACAAAGAATGTCCTCCTAAATTTGAATTTCAGATAAACAGAGATAATATTTACATACAAGTGTACTCTGGGCAACCGTTGGCACCCTGTATTTTGACTTGCTCCCTCTGGCAACACCACAGGGAAGCTTCTGGAACCAGGCAGAGGCTGCCACCGGGGAGACCGAGGCCCTGGTGAGTGAGCTCTGTGCTGACCCTGCGGGCCCGGCTTGCTTCTCAGTGCCCGGGAGCCACCCCTGCCAACCACTGAGTGATGTCCACCATGGAGAAGTCCTGGCAGACCTCTGCCTGTGTGCGTGTGCGTGCGCGTGCGCGTGCGTGTGCGTGTGTGTGTGTGTGTGCGTGTGTGTGTGTGTCTGGATCCAGGGCACTTTGCCACCGAGCTCCATCTCCAGCCCTTTTTACTGTTAGTTTGAGACAGGAGCTCACTAGGTTGCCCAGGCTGGCCTCAAATTTGTGATCCTCCTGCCTCAGCCTCTCAAGCTGCTGGGATCATAGGCGTGCGCCGCTGTCCGATTGAGACTTGAAAGAAGAAACCGCTGGACAATATATTTTTGGGCTCTTTTCCATTCCAAGTGGCTTTTGTATTAGAATTCTGGACCTTCTAATCAGAATTCTCTACACACTTACTCACTAGCTATATAACTCATGAAAACTTATAGCCGGGCAGCGTGGTACACGCTTGCAATCCCAGCACTTGGGAGGCTGAAACAGGAGGACCGCAGTTTTGAGGACAGCCTCAGCAAGTAGTGAGATCCCGTTTTAAATAAAAAATAAGCTGGGTGTGATGGCGCACACTTGTAATCCCGGCATTTGGGGGGCTGAAAAAGGACGATTGTGGTTCTCGGACAGCCTCAGTTACTTAGTGAGGCCCTTTGCAACTCAGTGAGACTCTGTTTTAAAAATAAAGAATAAAATATAGGGCTGGGGTTGTAGCTTGGAGGTAGAATGTCCCTGGGTTCCATCCCCAGTACCACAAAAAAATAAAAATAAACCAAGTCTCGGGGTGTAGCTTGGAGGTAGCTTCCTTCCTTCCATGCTAGGGATGGAATCCAGGGGCATCTGCCTCCTGCCACACTCCCAGCCCTGTTTTATTTTTTATTTTGAAACGGGGTTTCGCTAAGTTGCGGAGGGTCTCACTAGGTTTCTGAGGCTGGCCTTGAACCAGTGATCCTCCTGTCTCAGCCTCCCAAGTACTGAGATTACAGGTGTGTACCACCACACCTCTGGGTTCCATCCCTAGTAACACACACACACACACACACACACACACACACACACACACACACCACCACCACCACCACCACCACCACCACGAAACCCCCCAAAGTTAGTTTTCTGCGGAGGCTGGCGTGCATTCTCGCTGTGCTGTGCTGAGGGCCTCCTGGTGGTAGAGGGCCGCCTTCTGGCTGTGACCTGGTGGGGAGGGGCTCCCTGGTGTTTCATCTTACGCTAGTCCGTGGATCAGAGTCCTGCCCTTTTTACTTCATTTAACCCTAAATACTTATATGAAGTCCCCGTCTCCAAATACCAGCGACACTGGGGTCGGCATCTCAACACAGACGTTCTGGGCGCACAGCTCCAACTGCCGCGGGGCTGAGCAAACCCTCCAGGTGCCCGGAGAGCCCGGGGCCTGGCCGGCCGCAGCCCAGGGGCCCGAGCCACGGGGTGGACGGCGCGGCCGAGGGCGGGGAGTCTGCCCGCAAGGAGAGCGAAAGAAAGGGGGCCAGGCCACTGAGGCCCTCGCGGGGTGCAGCTGGGGCCAGCGCCTCCGCTGGGGTGGACAGGCGCAGGCCCGACGCCGTCCTGAGCTGGAGTCTCCGCCCCAAACCCACGAGGCCCAGCCGTCTTCCTTCCTTCCTTCCTTCCTTCCTTCCTTCCTTCCTTCCTTCCTTCCTTCCTTCCTTCCTCCCTCCCTCCCTCCTTCCCTCCCTCTCTTCCTTCCTTTCCTGCTAGGAATTGAACCCAGGGGCATTCTACCTCTGAGCTACACTCGCAGCCCTATTTTATTTTTTATTTCAAAACAGGGTTTCACCAAGTTCTGGAGGGCCTCACTAAGCTTCTGAGGCTGGCCTTGAACCCGTGATCCTCCTGTTTCTGCCTCCCAAGTATTGGGATTACAGGCAGGTGCCACCATCTCCGGCTTTTATGCTTATTTTCTTTCTTTTTTATAATATTTATTTATTTTTGCGGTTCTGGGGATGGAACCCAGGGGCCTTTTACCTCCGAGCTACACCCTCAGCCCTATTTTTTGTTCTTTATTTTGAAACAGGGTCTCACTGAGTTGCAGAGGGCCTCACTAAGTAGCTGAGGCTGGCCTTGAACCTCAATCCTCCTGTCTCAGCCTCCCGGAATGCTGGGATTACAAGCGTGTGCCTGGCCTGCGTATTTTCTATTTCCTTAATTTCTGCTTCCATTTGTATCATTTTCTCCTTTCAGCTTCCCTTGGGTCTCACCGGCTCTTGTTTACTGGTCCTGAGACACACGCTTAGATGGCTGGTCTACTGTTCTGCCGTAAGGGCTGCGGCTGCACACTTCCCGCTAGGCAGGACCCTAGAGGCACCCACAAATTCTGATAGATGTATTTCTCTTCATTATCCCTGAGTTGAACATGTTGGCGAGACACCCAAGTAAAAAACTCTACTTGGGGGGTAGCGACCCTGCCATGGGCCTGGCCATATTTAGAGCTGTGGATTGGGTATTTATTTATTTATTTTTAAATTATTATTATTATTATTAATTTCTTTTTTGGTGGTACTGTGGCTGGAACCCAGGGGCTTTCCTACCTCCGGACTATACTTCCAGACCTTTTTTATATTTTATTTGGAAACAGGGTGTCACTAAGTTGCTGAGAGCCTCAGTAAGTAGCTGAGGCTGGCTTCGAACCCGCGCGATCCTCCTGTCTCAGCCTCCCAAGCGCGGGGATTACAAGCGTGCGCCACCACGCCCGGCTCGTGGATTGGGTATTTAGAGATGGGGTTGGTCAAGTAATAGATGGACTCCCCCAGACCTATCGATTCCTGCGTATGCATGCGCGGTACCGAGGGTTGAACCCAGGGGCCTTCCACCTCTGAGCTCCATGTTGTATTTGGAAACAGGGTCTCACTGAGTTGCAGAGGGCCTCGCTAAGTGGCTGGGGCTGACCTTGAACCTCCCAAGCGCTGAGTTCACAGTTGTGATCCACCACGCCCGGCTCCGTTTCAATACTGTCTGCAAACTAACGTGCATGGATACCTCCTGCTTTCACCCTCGGTTTCTGTACGGTTAATTGCTCACCCCATCTCTGCGCTGACCGACAGTCGCCCCCACTTATTTTTAATGCTGGGGCTTGTAGCTAAGGCGTTCTACCTCTGAGCCGCATCCCCAGCCCTTTTCATTTTTATTATTTCTTATTAAATTTTGAAACCGGGTCTTGCTAAGTTGCTTGGGGGGGGTCTTCCTAAGTTACCGAGGCCGTCCTCGAACCTGCAGTCCTCCTGTCTCAGTCTCTAAATATTGGGATTATGCCGGGCGTGGTGGCGCACGCTTGTCATCCCCGCGCTTGGGAGGCGGAGACAGGAGGATCGCGCAGGTTCGAAGCCGGCCTCGCGCGCTGGCTTAGGAGACCCTGTTTCCAAATAAAATAAAATAGGTCTGTGAGTGTAGCCCTAAGGTAGAAGGGCTTCCAGGAGCCCCAGTACCACCCCCCCCCCAAAATAAATAAAATAAATAAATAAATAAATGCTTGGATTATAAGCGTGCACTACGTTGCCCGCCAGCACCCAAGTTTATGATGTCCTTTAATTTCCTCCCCAGCTCTGCTCCTTATTTAATCAAAGAAAGCCTAGGTGCTGCTTAAGAACCCATAGGAGTTTGGGGCCCGAGTATTGCTTTTGTACATGAGTCTGAGGCAAGGAGAATGCATTTCCCAGCGTATAACAGAGTGTTCTGTGGACTTTAGCCACATCACTAAGCGTCAGCTTTGCATGTGTGTGGTACTGGGGACTGAACCCAGGACCCTTACTGTCTCTGAGCTACACCGCCTTTTTTTTTTTAGGTACTGGGGATGGAACCCAGGGGCATTCTACCTCCAAGCTACACCTCCAAACATAGTTTTTACCCTTTATTTTGAAACAGGGTCTCACTGAGTCGCAAAAGGCCTAAGTAGTAGCTGAGGCTGTCCTCTAACCGCGATCCCCCTGTCTCAGCCTCCCAAATGCTGGGATTATAATAGGCATGCGCCACCACACCCAGCTCCCAGCCCTATTTTTTTTTTTTTTTTGGTGGCACAGGGGGTGGAACCCAGAGGCTTTCTACCTCTGGGCTATACTCCCAGACCTATTTTTATATTTTTATTAGAAACAGGGTCTCACTAAGTTGCTGAAAGCCTCACTGAGTAGCTGAGGCTGGCTTCGAACCTGTGCGATCCTCCTGTCTCAGCCTCCCAAGCGCGGGGATTACAAGCGTGGCCACCACGCCCGGCTCCAGCCCTATTTTTGAAACAAGATCTCTGTAAGTTGCTGAGGCCTCACTGAGTTGCTGAGGCCGGCATCGAGCCTGTGATCCTCCCGGATACTGGGATTACAAGCGTGAGCCACCACACGGGGCTTTATTTTTTATTTTGAAATAAGGTCTCCCTAAATTGCTGAGTCTGGCCTTGAACCTGCGATCCTCCTGTCTCGGCCTTCCGAGTACTGGGGCGACAGGTGTGCATCACCATGCCTGGCTTAAGCTTAAACGTTGGGACTCATTTTCTGGGCTTTCCATCACCTGTGTCTCTCTCCACTCAGATGAATTCTCCTCCACCGGAACAACCCACTCCCACCCACTAGACCACAGCCGTCTGTGGCGGGCCTGGGCTCTTCTCTGCTCCTGTACTTTTTCCTGGTGATGTATCCAAACCCTACCAGTTTTGAAAGTGTGCCTTCCCTCCACGACCCTCGCGATCTCCTCTGAACTCGCTTTTCTATGTTACATAATTCGGCACTGAACGCTACAAGGACTCTGTTCAACCCTGTTTCGCTTATGACTGTCTTTTGTCCCTCAACACTCACCTTCCTGACTGGTAGGGACTGATTCCCAACATCGAAGACTCCTTATTGTTGTTTCAGAAGCCCTCGTCCAGTCTCAGCAATTTAGCGAGGCCCTCGGTAACCTAGTGAGACCCTGTTTCAAAATAAAAGATAATTCGGGAGGCTGAGACTGGAGGCACTGCGGTTCACAGACAGCCTCAGCCACTTAGCAAGGCACTTTTGCAACTCAGACCCTGTTTCAAAAAATAAAAATAAGACAGAAAAATAGGACTAGGGATGTAGCTCAGAGGTACAACGCCCCTGGGTTCCATCCCCAGTACTGCAAAGAAAAAAAGAAAGAAAAAGAAAGGAAGAAAGGCAGGAAGGAAGGAAGGAAGGAAGGAAGAAAGAATAAAATAGGGCTGGTGGTGTAGCTCAGAGGTAGACCTGCCTCCCTCCTGGGATAATCCTCAGTTTCATAAATATATAAACCAACCAACAAATAAATAAAATAGGCCTGCGGGTGTAGCTCAGAGGTAGAACGCCTTTGGGTTCAATCCCTAGTACCCCCATACACAGAGGCACGTTATCAAATACAGCTTAAGAGAAAGGAATGCCAACCTGTTGGTTTTATTTCTTCTCTGGATGCGTGAGGGAAAAGAGACACATGTTTATGGAGTCTGTGCATATTCCAGACTGGATATTCCAGGACATGGGATACCACGTGCTGGACTGCGATAGTGGCCACCTTCCAGCAGTGGGATCGGGGTGGGACAGGTGTCCGGCCAGCATTCTTGCAGCTATAATCTAAAAGACTGCCCGTGTAACTTAGAGGAAAGAAAGAAGATTGATTTTTTTACAATTCAGTCCGTGTGAGGCCGGGGATCGCGGCTCTCGGCATGGCGGCCGGAAGCGGGGAGAGGGAGGGCGGGTATGCTGTGCTCTCATCATGGAGGCCAGAAGCACAGGAGCAAGGGAGGGAGGAGAAGCCACTTATAATCCCCAAGGCTGCACCCCGGGATCCGCAGCCCCCAGCCACACCCTTCCGGCCACTGGGTCCCACCTATTACAGTGCGTTCGTCCACTTCTGGGATTACAGCCCTCAGGACTGGACCCTGTCAACTCCAGACATGAATCTATAAGCTCTTCTGGGGCCATTCTGTCTACCATGACCACAGTGACGGTCACCCCGTAATCCAGGCCCTTGGACGCTCTTTGTGGGGGAGCTGGGTTTGCAATGAGCATGTGCAACTCTTATAGTAAGAATGAATTGAAGAGCGGGAAGACGGCGGGTCTTTGAAACACAACATCCCCCATGCAGGGGGTCCTCTCGCACCGCCGTGTTTGTAAGTGACTGGAGTATTGTAAAATATGGAGCCGTGTGTGCTTTACAGCCGAGTTTCCAACTCTTGTCACCACGCAAGAAGGGCCCTCGGTGTCACTGGGAGCTTAAATGGGTCCCAGTGAACACTTCTTGTCCAGGAAGGGGCTCCTTCAATATTTTATATGGCACTGAAATGGAAAGATTGGGGGTGATAAGTCGGGTCCCTCCCCCACGTGATCTCAGCAGCGGGAACAGGAGGCGGAACTCTGGAAGCCAGAAGCGGAGATATCGCGAGACTCCAGGTGCCTCGAGACTCCAAACATCGTGAGACTCAGGATGTCGCGAGAGAACCGGCGTGCCTGTAAAACAGCGGTGCCTCCGATCCCCACGTGACTCAGCCGGCCAATCAGGACCGTGCGCAGCTCTCCAGACGCGGGGCCCATCGGCCCCTTCCCCCACGGCCGCTGACTCTCCGGAGGGGCCGGGTCCAAATAAAGCAGCGGTCTCTGATAACCCGGTTGGTGTTTTTACCTCCTACCTAAACCCCCAACTCTATTTTCAACTATTCGGTGTGTGTGTGTGTGTGTGTGTGTGTGAGATCTGGGCATAGTGTTGCGCGCCTGTAATCCCGTAGCTGGAGGCTGAGACAGGAGGGTCGTAGGTTTGAGGACAGCCTCTGCAATGTAGCAAGGGCCTCAGCAACTTAATGAGACCCTGTTTCCAAATAAAAAAGTTAAAAAATAGGTCTGGGAGTGTAGCCCGTGGGAGTGTATCCCGGAGGTAGAAGGGCTTCCAGGAACCCCAGTACCACCAAAAATAAAAAGTAAACATAAATAAATAACTGGAATGACCATCACTGGGCAAACCGGGGGAGTAATTAGTGTGCAGACACACTGTTATTATATTATATAAATTTATATATTACATAAACACACTGTTATGGTATTATATAAATTCTTTCTTGGCAAACACATGGCATTCAAGGTGTTTGGTAAATAGTTAAGAACATAACGTTACTGAGTGTGCATCTCATCTGAATGCCTATAGTGCACGTGTGCGCGCGTGTGCACGCGTGTGTGTGCATGTGTGTGCGTGTGCATGCGTGTGCGCGCGTGTGTGTGTGTGACTAGAGACTGGACCCAGCGGCACTCTACCTTTGAGCTACATCCCCAGCCCTATTTTATTTTATATTTTTAAAACAGGGTCTTCTAAATCGCTGGAGGGCTCGCTAAACTGCCGAGGCTGGCCCTAACCCTGCGAGCCTCCTGCCTCGGCCTCCCAAGTGCTGAGATGGCGGGCGTGTGGCTGAAAAGGGATTTGAAGGAGGATAGCCGGGGCTCTGCCGGGTCGGAGTCTTGGAGACAGAGAGGAGCCCACCTTCCATCACGGCTGTTGACCACCCTGTGACTAATGGGTCGCCATTTCGTTCATTGCAAAGCTCTGCCAAGAGCCAGGTGTGGTGGCGTCTGTCATCCCAGGACTTGGGAGGCTGAGACCGGAGGGTCTCAGGCTTGAGGCCAGCATCTTACCAAGACCCTCAGTAACCCAGAGAGACCCTGTTTCAAAATGAAAAATAAAATAGGGCTGAGGGTGTGGACTGAAGGCAGAACAGCCCTGGGTTCAGCTTGTAACACCCCGCTCCCCAAAACAGTGCCCACTGAAGCAAGGGGCCGTCGGGCAGGTGCGTGCTGCGAGCCCTCCTGGGCCTGTGGGGCCGTGACCCTCCCCCGCTGCCTGGCGCTGCTCCCGGGGAAGCCTCGGGATGGGATAGATGTGGTTCCAGGAGACCCTGACATGGGGAAAAGAGAGTTCGCTAAGAGAATCCAGGAGCGCTTTAGAGCCCTGGCTGAGAAGCCATGGCCTGTCTTCCAATCTGAACCCTTCCAGCAGCAATTTCATCTCAAGCGACCAGAGGCCCGACACTTTTTTCTTTTTTTGGTGGTCCTGGGGATGGACCCGGCGGCTTTTCTACCTCCAGGCTATCCTACCAGACCTATTTTATATTTTATTTGGATACAGGGTCTCACTAAGTTGCCGAGAGCCTCACTAAGTAGCTGAGGCTGACTTCGAACCTGCGCGATCTCCTGTCTCAGCCTCCCAAGCACGGGGATGACAAGCTGCGCCACCGCGCCCGGCTTAGGCCTGATGTTTAAGGCTGGCAGTGCAGAGAACCCCTCCCCTCTGCCCTGGAGCCCCCTCCTGGACAGAGTTCCAGGGACTCCCCCAGCCTGGAGTGCATTTCCCTGTAACCTAAAGACCAAAGGAATCAGGGCTTTCTTGCCCTGATGAATTAAAAGTGCAAGGAGGCAGGCGGCCTCCGGCCTCCAGCGCGGGAGCTGGCCTCCTCCAGAGGCGGGGCCTCTGGGCCACCGGGCTGGACAGGTGGGCCCTTCTCATTCAGGCATCTGCCTGCAAAGTCCAAAGTGGCTCCCAGGAGATTCCAGCACAGCCCCAGACCCGCCCCATCCAGGAGACGGCCCTTTGAAGCTGGGCTTGAAGGCGCACACCTGTAATCCCAGTACTTGGGAGGCTGAGACCGGAGGATCGCGGTTCGCGGCCAGCCTCAGCTACTTAGTGAGGCCCTCTGCAACTCAGTGAGACCCTGTTTCAAAATAAAGAATAAAAAATCGGGCTGGGGGTGTAGCTCGGAGGTAGAATGCCCCTGGGTTCTATCCTTACTACCACAGAAGATAAAAAATAAAAAAATTAAAAGTCTGAAGGTGGAGCTCGGAGGTAGAATGCTCCTGGCCTCGAAAAAATGAAAGGAAGGAAGGAAGGAAGGAAGGGAAAGAAAGGTGCTTTGAGCTGTTGTTACCAGTGAAGTTCCCAGGACCCAGGCCCTGCGCCAGCCCCCGGCGGCTGTCCGGTCCCGGCCCCGCTCCCTGCCGGGCCTGTGAGCAGCGTGGGGCCTTCCCTCGGCCGCCGTGCCGCTCCAGGGACCAGCCTGCCTCACAGCGTTGTCTCCACGCTCAGAAAGCGGCGCCGTGGACAGCCCTGCCCGCCCCGTACGGGCTGGGTGCAGCCCCGCCACCACCGGGCAGCTCCCGGCCCCCGCGCTGTCTTCTTGGGGAGCCCCGGCTCCGGAGCAGGCAGAGGAACTCTTGTACGGCCGGTGTGTGGGCCCCAGAGCAGAGCAGCGGTTGACATGGGCAGCGAGTTCCCTGGACTGACTCAGTGCGTGTGTGTGTGTGTGTGTGTGTGTGCGTGTGCGTGTGTGTGTGATTGGGGATCCAACCCAGGTGTGTTCTATCTCAGAGCTACACCCCCAGTTCTTTTCAAAAAATTTTTTTAAAAATTTGGAACAGTATCTTGCTATGGCTGAGGCTGGCCTTGAACTTGTGATCCTCCCGCCTCAGCCTCCCAAGAACTGGACCAGCTTCTTCTTAGAACGGAGAAAGGAAAGTCGACCTTCCCTTTGCCAGGTGTGGTGGTACGCACCTGTAATCTTAGGGAGGCTGAAATAGGAGGTTCGGAGGTTTGAGGCCAGCCTCAGCAATGTGGTGAGACTCTCGGCAACCTAGCGAGACCCTGTCTCAAAACAAAAAATAAAAAGTCTGGGGGTGCAACTTGGAGGTGAAATGCCCCTGGGTCCAATGCCCAGTATCAGCAGCAGCAACAGCTGTAGCAGAGTCGAGATATAGTTGGCTGCTGGCGTCTGGCCCCGCGCGTCCTCTCCGGGGTGTGCGGCTCTGCAGGAGTGGCCCTGGGGGATTATCTGGACGCCATCCCGCCCTGCGCTGCGGCCAGAGTGCCAACGGGATCAAATAAACACAGCTCGGCTCTCTGGGTTTTATAAGCAAACTGGTTAACACCCTTCATCCCGAGGAGGGCGGCGTGGCCGCCGGACCCAGACTTTCCGACGGGCTTCTGAGCCACGCGCCTGCCAACTTTCCGGCCCGAGAGGGGGGCTTCACGGGAGACCCGTCTCCCCCGCCCCGTGGGGGAGGACGGAATCCATGGCGAATCGGAAGCTGTGAACAAAACACGTTAATAAAATTCCACCTACGGCGGCAACTCTGATGAAACCCGCCGGCGTCGTCTGGCAAAATTGACGGCCATGCGTGGGCGTGGGGGGCGAGGTCACACGGGGGACGGGACTGGGGACACCCAGAAATGCAGGAGACCGAGCTTAGGCACCAGTCGTTAAAATAACAAGTTAGCCGGGCCATTCTGTCATCTCTGGGCTACGCCCCGGCCTTTCAAACAGCAAGGCCTTGCTGGCTATGAACCGTCATCCTCCTGTCTCAGCCTCCCCGATGCTGGGATTTTAAGGTCTTGCCAAGTTGCCGAGGGTCTCACTAAGTGGCTGAGGCTGGCCTCGAACCTGCAACCCTCCCGTCTCTGCCTCCCAAGTACTGGGATGACAAGCACGTGCCACCATGCCTGGTAAGAGAGTCAAACATCTTTAAGTGCTGGGAGACACCTCAACATCTGACCTGCTTCTGTCCGCTGCCTTCTAGAAACTTCGAACAAACAAGACGAGCTGCAAAACGCCAGTGTCCACTTAGATCTCTTCTCGCACGTTGTTGGGCTGCGGTCTTTGCTTTTCAAAGCTGTCTTAAAAAAAAAAAAAAATCCTAGCCGGGCGTGGTGGCGCACGCTTGGAATCCCAGTATCTGGGAGGCCGAGACCGGAGGATCACAGGTCCGCAGCCAGCCTCGGCTACTTAGTGAGGCCCTGTGCAACTCAGTGAGACCCTGTTTCAAAATGAAGAATAAAAAATAGGACTGGGTGAGTAGCTTGGAGGTAGAATGCCCTGGGTTCAATCCCTAGTACTGCATAAAAAAATTTTTTTTAAAGATTACAGTATGCTTAGAGAATATGGACTGTATGATACTGACCCCATGCAATTTTCTGATATTTTTCTCAGCCTAATATGTGGTCAGCTTCCAGAAATGGTGTCTATAAGTTGGAGAAGCCCACGCCGTCTCCTGGGGTCGGGGTCTAATTCCAGCCTGGGGCAGGGGTCCGGGTGAGGGCAGGCAGCTAGAAGCTTGGTGGGTGCAGGGTGCTTTAAACGGAGTGGGGTGCATTGTGTCCCCCACTTTAGTATCTTTCTTCTAATAAATACTGGGGACTTCCAACCATGAGCGGTGCAACTTTGTTCCAAGTTCTACCTACCCCAAAGCAGGCACAGAAGTCGGATGGATGGAAATGTCCTCGGCGGGTTTGGTCTTGATTGTGAGGTCTCAGACCCACGTCCAGATGGGCCCCCTTCCCGCTGGGGGCTCCCCGGCCTCAGGCGAGGCCAGGCGGGGTCAGACGGAAGCTCGGGGAGGCCCCGTTGTAAGTCCAGGGCCTCTCGAGGCCAATCACGACATGGAACCGGTAAGGCGGAATAGAAGAATTTTAGAATTTTAGGTAGAAAGGAGATGCACTGGGAAGGGAAGGAAGATACAGGGTCCTAAAATCTAAAAGCTTCAGTTAACAGAGCTTGGTTATTCTTAAGAAACCAGGCCCACGCTTTTTTTTTTTTTTTTTTTTGGTGGTACTGGGGTTCCTGGAAGCCCTTCTACCTCCGGGCTGCACTCCCAGACCTATTTTTTTTTTTTTTTTTTTTTTACCATTTTATGTGGAAACAGGGTCTCCTAAGCCAGCGCGGCTGGCTCCGAACCAGCGCGATCCTCCTGTCTCCGCCCCCAAGCGCGGGGATCACAAGCGTGGCCACCACGCCCGGCAGGCCCATGCTTTTAAAATCAAAATAGGCTTCCCTAGGAAATACCAAGGCGATTAAAACCCGAGGGCTTCGTCGCTGGTTAGTCCCCTCCAGGAAGAGCCTCAAAAATCCCAATTTGGTTAAAAGAGTCCTGTCTCCCCAAGGAGTCCTGACCCAAAGGAATTCTCACTTTTTGTGAGCCAGGAAGCTTCAAAGAAGAGGCCGCCGTCCCACGTGACCTGGCCATCCCTCTCTACTGAGCCACAGAAAGAGGGGAGAGCTCTGAGCAATCCCAAGCCCGCCAGCCACTTTGCCATTCTCTTTAGGAATCTGAGAGTAAAGAGGTTGAAATGGTAGTCAAGGTCATACCCCAACCCCACCAGGCTCCAGCGTATTTAGAGGCAAGTTTTACCAAAATCCAAGAAACAGGCCATGGCTATTTTATGCAAACTGCTAGAACAAGAAAAGAAGGAAAACTGTCCCCCTCGCTCATTCTTGCAGTGGAATTTTGACGTTGAATCAGAATGAAGCCATTATAAAAGGAAATTACCGGCCAGCCTCGTATACCAGAGAACATACGAAAACTCTGTATAATTACGAAGCAACTGATGTCACGCCGTGTGGAAAATACCCAAGGAAGGATAGAATTTTGTTTTCAAAATTTTTAATCGGGTTATAATTTACACGCCGTAAAACCCGCCCTTTGCAGGTGTCCGGCCCGGTGTCTTTAGTGTGTTTGCACAGTTGTGCAAATACTGTCTTTACCTAATTCCCGACCATTTTTATCAGTCCCCAAAGAAACCAGTGCCTACCAGCAGTGACTCCCTGCTCCCCACTGTCCCCCACCCTTGGAGACCGCTGGCCTGCATCCGCCCCCACCCCGCCCCTACTGGACAAGGGGTGTAAGCGGCCCCGCTGTGATCCGCAGCCGGAGCCTGGCTTCTTGTACTCAGCATATTTTCGAGGCCCTTCTGTGTCCTAGCATGTATCTGATAAGTCGGGTCCCTCCCCCGCGTGATCTCACAGCGGAACAGGAAGCGGAACCCCGGAAGCCAGAAGCGGAGATATCGCGAGACCCCAGGCGCCTCGAGACTCCAGACGTCATGATGCTGCAGATGTCGCGAGAACCGGCGTGCCTGTAAAACAGCGGTGCCTCCGATCCCCACGTGACTCAGCCGGCCAATCAGGACTGTGCGCAGCTCTCCAGACGGGGGCCCATCGGCCCCTCCCCCACGGCCGCTGACTCTCCGGAGGGGCCGGGTCCGAATAAAGCAGCGGTCTCTGATAACCCGGTTGGTGTTTTTACCTCCCTCCTAAACCCCCTGACTCTGTTTTTAACCTAACAGTATCTTTACTTAATTTCCTTGTTAGCACCGAATGTCTCTGTCATGCAGCGCATCAGTTTGTTCACCCATCAGTGGTGGGCGTTTGGATTATTTCCACTGTAGGGCTGTTTTGGATTCTGTTATAAGCATTTGCACCGTCTTTGTGTGGACAAAATGTTTTCGGTTCTCTCGGGTATGAGCCTTGGATTGAAACTGATGGCCCTTCGCAATCAGAGGACTGCGGTGATCACGCATAGCCCCCTTCCTAGCAGCACGAGTCCCGACAGCCAAATTATGGGACCAACCCAGGTGTCCATCAACAGACGAATGGCTCACAAAGTCACGGGCTGTCTGCACGATGGAATTCTACTCAGCCATCTGGAAGAACAGAATTAGGTCATCTGCAAGAAGGTGGAGGGACCCGCAGAACCTTCTATCAAGTGAGGCGAGCTGGTCACAGAGAGCGAAGGGTCGTACGTTTCCTCTAATACGCGCAAGCTCGGGAGTAACTGGAATGCAAGCAGGTCTGAGATAAGGGAGGAGGCGGCGCAGTGGAGCCAGGGGGTGGTCTAAGGGGAGGGGGGCTGAGGTTCACCCATGGAGATACTGCCATCGACTACGTGTGCACATCCCAACGTCAGTCTCAGGACTCTGTATTGGGAAGGGGGAAATGGGGAGGCGGGGCACCAAGTGCTGCGTGCACGTGCGTCGCTGTCCACATGATTTACGCTATGATGAGATACCATAGCACACCAATAAAAGCATATTAAAAAAATTTGGTGGGCCTCTCCCAGCTATTCTGGGCCTTTTGCAATTCCATATGCATCGTCAGATTGGAGATTGTCCTATTTTAAAAAAGCCAGGGAGAATTTTGATACCAATTGTATTGAATTCTATTCTAAACGCAAAAACAAAAAAAAGCTTCAAAAATGAAGGTGAAGCCGGGTGTGGTGGTGCACGCTTGTCATCCCAGCATTCGGGAGGCTGAGACAGGAGGATCGCGGTTTGCGGCCAGCCTCAGCTACTTAGTGAGGCCCTCCGCAACTCAGTGAGACCCTGTTTCAAAATAAAGAATAAAAAATAGGGCTGGGGATGTAGCTCGGAGGTAGAATGTCCCTGGGTTCCATCCCCAGTGCTGAAAAAAAAAAAAAATGAAGGCAAACTGGGCGTGGTGGCACACACTTGTAATCCCAGCATTCGGGAGGCTGAGACTGGGGGATCGCGGTTTGCCAACAGCCTCAGCTACTTAGTGAGGTCCTTTGCAACTCAGTGAAAGCCTGTTTCAATATAAAGAATAAAAAATGGGGCTTTGGGTGTAGCTTGGAGGTAGAATGTCCCTGAGTTCCATCCCTAGACCTGCAAAAAAATAATAAATAAATAAAAAGACTAAAAAAATAGGGCTGGGGGTGTAGCTTGGAGGTACAATGCCCCTAAGTTCCATCCTCAGTACCACAAAAAAAAAAAAAAAAGAAAGAAAAAAGAAAAATCAGAGCAAGTTGACAACCTTTTGTGTTAAGGTGGTAAAGGCGCTGTGGGCTCTTCTTCCTCTGTTCATTTAGAATTTGTTGAATAGGGAAACTAAAACTAGTCGGCAGCTTGGTGCGGCTTGAGCAAGTCTTTATTAAAAGATCAGTAGGGAGCCTGCCGTGAGGCAAGGCTGGTGCTGGGGCCTCCAAGGCCAGGATCGGAGACTGCCGAGGGTGAGGCCGGTGCCGGGGCCAGCGAGGCCGGGATCGGAGCCCGCCATGAGGCAAGGCCGGTGCTGGGGCCAGTGAGGCCGGGATCAGAGTCTGCCGGGTGGCCAGGCCGGCGCTGGGGCCTTCAGGGATTGGAACTTGCAATGCGGCATACACAGAGAAATATCACAGAAAATAAAAAATCAAATGATTTCCCTAATATGCAAAATGGGTAATGGGAGGAGATGAAGAAAGGGCCCCATGGAGGAGCAATTAAGGCGACCAATCAGAGGGGATGGGATGAGGGAAGCTGGAATCTCTTTAAAAAGCATGATGTACATAAACAAATATATCAAAGTTAATCACCAATCAAGCTTGGGATCGAGGGAGGGGGAGGGAACGGGATGGGGGTTGGATAAAGGCTAATTGGATGATGTGTGCTTGAATATCCTCACAAGTCTTGTATTCCATTGTGATGTTTGACTACGATGCACCAATAAAATATACATAAAAATTTAAAAAAACTTATAAAAATAAAAATAAATAAAATATCTGTAGGAAATAGAGAAGAGAAGAAAAAGCAGCCTTCCTGGGACACTCTGCCCCTCTCCATCCCCGGCCGTTAAGCAGATTTTGTATTGGTCCGTTCTTATCAGCGTTACCAAGGCAATGGGCCAGCACCTTATTTTTGGCGGGTGGCGCCTCTCTGGCTCTGGACAGCGCACGTACTGAGCGCAGGGGTCGATCGGCTGCCTTGTTTCCACCTCTGTGGTACTGGGCTGTATTGGTTGCTCTTCACCTCTGGGTGCTTTGAAGCAGCGCACAGTCACCTTCCCTCTACCCAGGCCCGGTCACGGAGGAGGAGAGGTGGTAAACAGAGCCACGGTGGCCTTTACGTGTTTTTAGGGCTAAAGGCTAATCCGGTCCCAGCCTCCCACATGCTGGGATCACAAGCGTGCGCCACCACGCCCAGCTTAATTTGCTCTGACTTTTCAGAAGATTGAATCTTTTCCTCTTTCGTAGGTCTGTTTCCTCTTTGTGTGGGGCGTCCTCGCTTCTTGGTTTTCTTTTTCGTTTTTTTTTTTTTTTTTTTTTACTGATGCAGGGAGTAAGTGTCATAATTTTCTTCTGAGTTTTATCTCCCTCCGACACACGTCTTGATGTGTCTTCAGCATTTTCAAGCATCCTCAACTGTATTTTACGTTTCCTTATTAGGTTAAGAGTTCTAGCCGGGCGTGGTGGCGCACGCTCGTGATCCCAGCTTTTGGGAGGCTGAGACAGGTTCGCGGCCAGCCTCAGCTACTACTTAGCGAGGCCCTCTGCAACTCAGTGAGACCCTGTTTCAAAAATGAAAGAATAAAAAATAGGGCTGGGGGTATAGCTTGGACGTAGAATGCCCCTGGATTCTATCCCCAGTATCCCAAAGAAGGAAAAAAAAGAGTTTTTAGAAGTTTTAAATTTTCAGGTGAAAGGTCTTCATTTTTTAAAATTTGTCATTCATTTCTTTCTTTTTTATTTTTTTGCGGTACTAGGTGTGGAACCCAGGGGCTTTTCTACCTCTGGGCTATACTCCCAGACCTTTTTTATACTTTATTTGGAAACAGGGTCTCACTGAGTTGCTGAGAGCCTCACTAAGTAGCTGAGGCTGGCTTCGAACCTGCGCGATCCTCCTGTCTCAGCCTCCCAAGCGCGAGATTACAAGCGTGCGCCGCCACGCCCGGCTCTTCATCCCTATTTTATTGTATAAGGTCATTACCTAAATGAGGCTGAAGCGCACAGCACGGGGCAGCAGGACGGGAAGCCCCAAAGTCGCTCGGGGCTCATGGGCAGACGCGCTCACGGTGGGCACGGCCGCGGCAGGTGTCATCATGAGCCAGTGAACTTCATTGCTAACGTTGTGGCACAATATTAAAATTTAAGTCCTTAGAGTAAAAAATTGAAATGCTGTTAAATAGCCTCCGCCCTTATTTCCTTTTTGGGGGTGGGGGGCACCGCGGATGCGATCCAGGAGCATTCTGCCTCCGCGCTCCACCCTCAGCCCTTTACCTTTTGAATCAAGATTTCCCCCAGTTGCCGAGGGGCTCGCTGAGTTGCTGAGGCTGGCCTTGAACCTGCAATCCTCCTGTCTCAGCCTCCCAAGTACTGGGAGGACAGGCCGGCGCCACCCGTGCTCAGCTGAACATATCCTATTTAACCAAATGTTCTTTGCCGTGTCGGGCCTTGCTCTGTGTGTGGGCCCATCAGGGGTGAGAAGCTATGGCCACCAGCCGAGGCCCCGCTAGAAAGGAAGAACAGAGAAAGACGGGGGCCGCTCTGACCACAAGCTCACCTTGACCCTGGTGAGCCAGGCCGCCATTGTTTGTAGAAACAGGCCTAGTTCCTCCACATCGATTTCACCCTTTTAACCACATATTAATCCACAAAAGGTGCTATTTATATACATTGACATTTATTTACTTTTTTTTTTTTTTTGCAGTACTGGGGATGGAACCCAGGGGCATTCTACCTCCGAACTACACCCCCAGCCCTATTTTTATTCTTTATTTGGAAACAGAATCTCACTGAGTTGCAAAGGGCCTCACTAAGTAGCTGAGGCTGGCCTTGAACCTGCGATCCTCCTGCCTCAGCCTCCCGAAGGCCGAGATGGGGCTTACAAGCGTGCGCCACCACGCCTGGCTGATATTTATCTTCATTTAACATAGACTCTTTGCCCCCTGTAAGTGTATTCTCAGTCCCTGGTTCTTCTCACTTTCAAATTTTCGGTTCATGTTTAAAAATTGCCTCCTATCTCTATGGTATCTATGACTCATTTGTACAGCTCACGCAGCCAGCAAAATAAATCAGGTCCAGCACACTGCAGAATTCACACTGGGCTGACACATATTTTCCACCCGGTCCTCAGAGACCGGAGGCCAGCTGTCCTGTCCTCCCCCAGGGCACCGTGCTGTCTGTCAGCCAAGTGGCTACGGCCGTTTTCCTCGTGTGGTCATTTCATCCATAAAGAAGTGGAGAAGGTTATTTTTCTTTCGTCTTAAATAGTCATCCTGCACCGCTACGGCCCTGCGTCGTAGCTTTCAGTTGATAGTAACAGGGAGCTGGGTGTGGTGGTGCACACCTCCGTCTCAGCCTCCCAAGTCCTGGGGTTATGATGTGTGCCAATACATCCGGCTCAAAATATAAGTTTCCCTTCATAAATACGCTATTTGTAGGCGAGTGATAATCTTTCTTTTCCCATATGGGACTCCCTGTAGATAATCATCAAAGGCCTAATCGGGGATGTAACCGAGGGGACAATGTCACCCGTGTCGTTGATATTATAACCATCGCTTCTCAAGAACTGGTTCCCACACAGACACGGAGCGAGTACACAGATACTCTGGGGAGAACGGGCCTCCTTTGGCGGCCCCCAACATGCAGCGGGCGGACCCCGGTACTCCAGGGAAGAGAGCAGCTCTGGACGCGGCCCCCGCACCCGGCACTGGCCGCACCCGGAGACGCCCGAAGCAGCAGGGACAACCCGGGATGCCCCGCCGCTGGGGCGCCGTCCTGCAACCCAGGACCGCGGCTCCGTGACGGCTGCTCACTGACTCACGGGTGTCATCGTTAATATGAATAAGAGCTTCCTGGATTAGCTCAGAAATAACTAAATTGCCCTGCGAGGAGGAGCCATTTTCCTTTACAGAAAACGATTACCAGCCTTAAAAGTCCCCATCTGCGATGCTCACTAATGACCAGCGGCCCAGGGCTGGTGACCAGATCCTTCCCGAGCCCCAGGGCACCCATCCTCCCTCCCTCCGCCCCTGCCGGCGGCCTGCTGCTCATCTCTGGCGTCTTTCAGAATGTCTCTGTCGATGCATTCATTTATTTACAGAGTCTGACTTCACGGAAGCGCGGATTCTCCCCAGCCCTCCCGAGGCCTGTGATTGCAGAAATCGTTTCTGCAAGGCATTCTGGGAGCATGTGGCAATGTCTGTCACCGTCCAGTGACACCATCCTCATCTCTCGTGTGGACTTTGGAAAAACCCAACTGTCTGCTCTCGTACAACCTAGACCTGAAAGCCGGGCGTGGCGGTGCACACCTGCGATCCCCGCACCTGGGAGGCTGAGACGGGAGGATCCCAGGTTCTAAGCCAGCCTCAGCAATTTAGCGAGACCCTCTGCACCTTAGTGAGACCCAGACCCTCAAAAAGAAAAAATAAATAAAAATAAAACTGGGCGTGGTGGCGTACGCTTGTCATCCCCGCGCTTGGGAGGCTGAGACAGGAGGATCGCACAGGTTCGAAGCCAGCCTCAGCTACTTAGTAAGGCGCTCAGCAACTTAGTGAGACCCTGTTTCCAAACAAAATATAGAATAGGTCTGGGAATGTAGCCTAAAGGTAGAAGGCCCTGGATTCCATTCACAGTACCACAAAATGAATGAATGAATAAATAAATTAAATAAAAATGGGGCTGAGGGTGTAGCTCAGAGGTAGAATGCCTCTGGGTTCAAACCCTAGTACCCAAACAAAAAATCAAACAGGCGCCTGTATCTGGATTGCTTTGCGCACTGAATAAAGGCTTCCAGCTGCCGGGATCAGCGTTTCCCATACCGCGGGCATCGACTCCACCTGTCCCATGGCGGGGCCGAGCCACGCTGCCAGCACCAGCATCTTCTCCACAGACTATTTCATTTTATTTACTATTTATTTATTTATTTATTTATTTATTTATTTATTTATTTCACAGTACTGGGGATCAAACCCAGGGGCATTCTACCTCTGATCTATACTCCCAGCCCTATTTTATTATTTATTTATTTATTTTATTTTGTTTTGTGGTACTGGGGATGGAACCCAGGGATAATCTACCTCCAAGCTATACCCCCAACCCTATTTTTTATTCTTTATTTGGAAACCGGGTCTCACTGAATTGCAGGGGGCCTCACTGAGTAGCTGAGGCTGGCTGCGAACCCGTGATCCTCTGGTCTCGGCCTCCAGCCCTGCACACCTCCTTGTCTTATCTTTCCTTCTTTCTTCCTTCCCTCTCTTCCTCTCCCGGGCTGAGTCCCCCGTCTGGGCACGGCCCGGCACCTCTCCCCGAGCTGAGCTCGCCGCTGTCCTGACCTCTTACTTGGGCATCCACCTGTCTTCCCTCAGGGCTGGACGGCGGGCGTGCGGGCTGCGTGGGCTTTGAACACGCAGATGAGGGTCGCAGGTTCCAGGACACCCTTGTGGAGCGGGGGTCCCACCGCGCAGCCCACGCTGCAGCTCGGCTTCAAGAATGTCAGAGGTTAGCCGGGCGTGGTGGCGCACGCTTGTCATCCCCGCGCTCGGGAGGCAGAGACAGGAGGATCGCGCAGGTTCGAAGCCAGCCGCGCGCGCTGGCTTAGGAGACCCTGTTTCCAAATAAAAATGTAAAAATAGGTCTGGGAGCGTAGCCCGAAGGTAGAAGGGCTTCCAGGAACCCCAGTACCACCAAAAAGAAAAAAAAAAGAATGTCAGAGGCAGCGGCCTGCAGCGCGGGGGCTGTTCAGAGTGTGCTTTGGGTAGGGAAGAAAAGGGGGCGCCTCGGGAGCCCCCCAGGATGCAGACTCCAGCCTTTATGCCCTGTCGTGGGGTAGCAACCTTCCTTCCCTCTGTAGGATAGGTCACCTCCGTTGACATTGTAAACGCCGCCTCTGCAGACACTACCGCTCTTCATACCGTAACCTAGGGGGGCACAAATAGGGTCTTGGGGCAGCTCCCGTCCAAAAGACTAAACCCTCTAAGGTAGCAGAGGGGACATAAGAAAGCACCCCCCCCCGCCCCCGGCGGTACAGGGGACTGGACCCAGGGGCATTCTGCCTCTGAGCTACACCCTCAGCCCTTTTTATTTCTTATTTTGAGACAGGGGTCTCACTAAGTTGCTGAGGCCGACCTGCGATCCTCCTGTCTCAGCCTCCCAAGTCCTGGGGTTACAGGCGTGCACCAGCACGCCGGACCCTAAGTGTCTTGAAAGAGAGCCATCAGATGTAATCAAAGGCCAGTCCCATCTGCACCGGGCATCCTGGACCCACCTTTTTCAGCCTCAGGGAAAAGAGAGAGGAGAGCAAGGGGCGCGGATGTGTGAAGGGCGGCTGGAGGGTCCCCGCCCCTCGAAGGATACAGGACAGAGCCTGCTCCACAGGCCCTCCATGGCCACCTGATGCCTTAATTGAGTGCTTAGAGGGCCATCTTGGCATCCGTGTGAGCCAGAGATGGGCCAGAAACACACCGAGAACAATAGCACACACACACACACACACACACACACACACACACACACACACACACACACGGAGCGAGAGCTCATTCACTCCAAGGAATCAGCTCACACGACTCTGATCCCTTAGGCCGATGAGTCCCAAGACCTGCAGTCAGGCGAGAGAGCGGCTCGGGGCCACGCACACAGGCTGAAGCAGGAGGGTCCTGGTAGTTGCTGTGCGATTGCAAGACCCCCGAGAGCTGCCGGTTCAGTCTGCGTCTGCGGGCAGGAAGAAGACTGAGGTCGCCACTCCAGGCGGAGCGCAGGAGGCGTCCCCGGGCTCTCGGGAAGGGCAGTCTTTTTGTGCAATGCCGGACCTCGACTGATTGGATAAGACCCACCCACACCAGGGAGGCCTTCGCTTGTTCCAGATGTCAATCTCATTCATAACCACGCAGAATAATACTCGGCCAAATAACTGGGCTCCCCGGGGCCCAGTCAAGCTGGCGCGTGATGTCAGCCAGGGCTTCTGGGGCACACACAGCAACCCTCAGTGGTGCAAGGCTGGGCCTAGGGCTGAGGACAGGACACACCTCGCCATAGCTTGGGCCTGCTGAACAGCCCGCCTAGCTCTTGGGCCCCCCTTTAAGCCGCTTGTTTGGGGGTGACCGAGTATGTCATCCAGTTGTGGCATGTGGCCCCCCAGCCCAGAGACTGCCCAAACACCTGCTGCTTCTCCCTTCGTGATAGTGGCCCAAAGTCCGGCAGCTGGCCCCTTGTTATGGAGGGGAGTCGGGCCCCCCACCCGGCTCCCAGGGCCCCTGACATCTCGTAGCAGTGACGGCGCCCGTCATCAGACACCCCCGCTTCTCACCAAGTTATCGGGGACACTGGTCTTTCTTACAGTCGCAGGGCACACCGGGAATTCTTATTCTCGATCGACACAGCCGTTGTGCACACGTACGAGGCACATCACGCCGATCCCACACACGCGCCCAGTGGGTAGCAATCAAGTCCGGGTGGCGCGCCTACCCGTCGTCTCAGACGGCCGCCACCGGGTCACTTTCGGTCACCGCTGCCCACCCCTCGCCCCCCACCGTCAGCGAAAGTGAGACACAGGGCAGCGGGCCACGCCGGCACACGGGAGGGCGGCCACAATCCCTGGCGTGTTTATGGCAATGGGCTGTGAACGGGAAGAAAGTCAACCTGGGGCTTTTCAAGCCCCATGTGAAATGCGCCCCATGCTTCCCCGCCTTTGGGGGAGGCTGGGGCTTTGTTCCCGGGCGCTCGGGAGCCAGGGTGACGGACTTGGGAACCGGGAAGAATGGCCGCCCGGGCAGCAGCCCCAAGTTTCCGCGAGGCTTTTCATGCAGGAATAACATTTGTTTACCTTGAAAATGTGGGACGACACTTTTATGGCCCAAGGTCTCCAAGGCGCTCACGAAGCCCCGCGGCCCCTTCCTGTGGAGGAGGCCCGGCGCGGGGCCTCTCTCAGGGCCGGCCCAGGGCCCGGTTTATGCCTGTCCCCGGCCTCCGGGACGCGGCCTCCCGAATGCCAAAAGGTGGCCCGGGCAGGAGGAGGCTGGCCGCGGCACCCGGCGGGTTGTCCCGTCTTGAGGTTATACGCGGCCAGTTAAGACACCTGCGTTTTTCTATTTCTAATTTTAATTTTTTTTAATTTTTTAAATTTTCTTATTTTGTGGTACTGAGAATGGAACCCAGGGGCATTCTACTTCCAAGTGACACCCCCAGCCCTAGTTTTTTATTCTTTATTTTGAAACAGGGTCTCACTGAGTTGCAAAGGCCCTTACTAAGTAGCCTAGGCTATCCACGAACCGCCATCCTTCTGTCTCAGCCTCCCAAATGCTGGGATGACAAGCGGATGCTACCATGCCCAGCTTATTTTTAAATTTTACTCTACAAATTTAGGAATGTTTACTCCTCTTGACATAATCAAGGTTTTTTTTTGTTGTTGTTGTTTTTTTTTGTACTGAGCATTGGACCCAGAGGCATTCTACCTCAGAGCTACAGCCCCAAGCCTGATTTTATTTTGAAACAGGGTTTCATTAAATTGCAGAGGGCCTCACTAAGTTCCTGAGGCTGGCCATGAACCTGGTATCCTCCTGTCTCAGCCTCCCATGTACTAGAATTATAAGTGTGAGTCACCATGCCTGTTCTTCCTCCCTCCCTCCCTCTTTCTTTCTTTCTTTCTTTCTTTCTTTCTTTCTTTCTTTCTTTCTTTTTTTGGTACTGGGGATTGAACTCAAGGGCATTCATTGTACTTCTGATCTACGACCCCCCACCCCCAGCCAGCCCTACTTTGTTTTTTTTGGAAATGGTCTCACTAGGTGGATGAGAGTCTCACTACTTGTTGAGGCTGTCCTTGAACCTGCGACCCTCCTGTCTCAGCCTCCATGTGCTGGGATTACAGGCATGCGCCACCATGCCCGGCTCTGGCTTATTTTTTATTTTGAAACAAGGTCTTGCTAAGTTGCTTACACTGGCCTAGTGCCTGTGATCCTCCTGTCTCAGCCGCCCAAATACTGGGATTACAGGTGTGTGTCACACCTTTTTTGGTCCCCGGTTATAATCAAGTTTTTAGCAGATGATCATGTGTTAAAAACCTTTTACACTTCATCATGAGACAAGTTTTCCTTTCTTTCTACCTCCTTTTTTCCCCCCTCTTTTTTTGGTACTAGGAATTTAATTCAGGGGTGTCCTACCCCTGAGCTATACCCTCAGTCCTTTTTATTATTTTAAGTTTTGAAACAGGGTCTTGCTAAGTTGCTGAGGCTGGCCTCGAACCTGCGATCCTCTTGTCTCAGTCTCTCAAGTACTGGGGTTACAGGTGTGGACCACCTCGCTCAACTTCACCATGAGGCTATTTCTTTTTTATTTTAATATATAATGTTTTTATTGGTGCATTGTAGTCATACATCACAATGGAATAGAAGACTTGTGAGGGTATCCAAGCACACATCATCCAATTAGCCTTTATCCAGTCCCCATCCCATTCCCTCCCCCTCCCTCCATCCCAAGCTTGATTGGTGATTAACTTTGATACATTTTTTAATGTACATCATGAGTTTTGAAGCGACTCCATCTTCCCCCATCCCATCCCCTCTGATTGGTCACTTTAATTGCCCCTCCGTGGGGCCCTTTCTTCAACTAGATCTCCTCCCATTACCCATTTCTTCCTAGTTTTTGCATATTAGGGGAAGTATCTGGTTTTTTATTTTCTGTGATATTTTTCTGTGTATGCCACTTTGCAAGTTCCGATCCCACTCTTGACGGCCCCGGCACCGGCCTGGCCACCCGGCAGACTCTGATGCCGGCCTCAAAGTCTCCAGCACCGGCCTTGCCTCATGGCGGGCTCCGATCCTGGCCTTGATGGCCTGCACCAGCCTCACCCCTCGTCAGGCTCCGATCCTGGCCTCGGAGGCCCCAGCACCGGCCTTGCCACCATGAGGCTATTTCTATCTCACAAAAATGAGCAAAAATAATGTTCTTTAAGGAGAATGGGAGAAACACAATCTCAAATGCGGTCTCCCTTTTAAAACCACGGGGCAGGCTTCCCCGGCCCACTGTGGGTCCCCAGCCAGGAGAAGCAGGAGTGACGGCAGGATCCTGCTGGTGGCCCCCCGCTCTCAAGTCTTCCTCACCTGCCTGGGATGAGTGGAAACGGCTCCGCGTGGGTCCTGCATTACAAAAAGTTTATTATGGGAAAGAAGGGCTCAAGATGTCAATTTTCAGGATGAGATTTTTGTGTGTGTGTGGTACTGGGGGTGGAACCCAGGGGCTTTTCTACCTCCGGGCTATACTCCCAGACCTATTTCATACTTTATTTGGAAACAAGGTCTCACTAAGTTGCCGAGAGCCTCACTCAGTAGCCGAGGCTGGCTTCGAACCTGTGCGACCCTCCTGTCTCAGCCTCTCAGGCGCGGGGATTACAAGCGTGCGCCACCACGCCGGCAGGATGAGAACCTTTTGAGAGATTGTCATAAAAGTAAACCAATAGATTGGTTAAGTTTCCTGCTTAAATGTTTTTTAAAAAGATTTGTGTTCGTAAAATAGATGCTCTTTTCAAAGTCCGAGGGAATATAGTAGCTTCTAGAACAGTTTCTATTGGAGTCAATGGAGTTTCTGGGGAAACAGGGAGCGTACCACGGCTGTAAATTTTTAAGCAGTAGCTGGCAGTTGGGTGATATTTCTTCAAAGAGGGACATGTCACCTTTTCTTAAAGAATAAAGTGGGCAGCGCCTCCCTTCTAGCCAGAAGTTCTGGAGGGGAGAGCTGTCACTCGCATGGCAACACACCATAGTTCTTCTTTGGGGATCCTTTCTCAAGGTGGGAAAATCCGAAAGCACAGAGAAAAAACCAGCGTCCTTTAGCTAATGAGTTGGGGCAATTAGAGAACAGGCTTCCCAAAGATGGAGAGCTACTGGAGTTTGGAAGCTGTCTGTAAACAGGCTGCTCATGGCAACGGAGTGCCCAGCCATCCTCACAATGGGTCACAGAAACACTGGCAAAGCTGCTGGGAAAATGCAGGGCAGATGTGGGAGGGCCACACCGTACATCTGCTTTGACATCCGATGAAGCCGGGCATGGTGGCGCACGCTTGGGATCCCAGCATTCGGGAGGCTGAGACGGGAGGATCGCAGCCTCAGCTTCTTAGTGAGGCCCTCAGCAACTCAGTGAGACCCAAATGCTGGGGTTATAAGCGCGTGCCATCACGCCCGACTGCTTTTCTTATTTTGAAAAAAGGTCTCTCTAAATTGCTGAGTGAGGCTGGTGTCTAAACTGTGGTCCTCCTGTCTCAGTCTCCCGAGTACTGGGATTACAAGCCATGTGCCACCATGCCCAGATGTTACTAGTTTTTGTTTTGTTTAGTTTTGTTTGGTGATTGAATGCAAGAGAATTCTACCTCTGAGCTACAGCCCCAGCTCTTTAAAAAAAATTTTTTTTTGAAAGAGGTTCTTGCTAAATTACTGAGGTTGGCCTCAAGCCTGTAATCCTCCTGTCTCAGTCTCTCAAATATTGGGGATAATAGGCATGTACCATCATGCCCAGCTGCTAGTTATTTTTTGCTTGCCCTCCAGAGAGATTGCTCTGGTTTTTGTTTTTTGTTTTTTGTACTAGGGATGGAACCCAGGGGCATTCCACTTCCGAGCTACACTACAGCCCTATTTTTTATTCTTTATTTTGAAACAGGGTCTCACTGAGTTGCAAAGGGCCTCACTAAGTAGCTGAGGCTGTCCACGAACCGCGATCCTCCTGTCTCAGCCTCCCAAGTACTGGGATTATAAGCGTGCGCCACCACATCTAGCTGAGATCACCCTGCTTTCTCCGTCCCACCCAGTGTTGGGTGTCTGAGCCCTCCTGACCTCCACATCCCCTCCGGCGCTTGGCATTGTGGGACTGGTTTTGCATGTCGTGTGTCAGGACTGAATTTTTTTTTATATGGTACTGACCCAGGGGCATTCCACCTTCGAGCTACACTCCCAGCCCGATTTTTTATTCTTTATTTTGAAACAGGGTCTCACTAAGTTGCTGAGAGCCTCACTAAGTAGCTGAGGCTGGCTTCGAACCTGTGCGATCCTCCTGTCTCCCAAACGCTGGGATTACAAGTGTGCGCCACCGCCCGGCTATGAACTGATAGTTGACCGTTCACTGGCAGCTCTGCCAGGGCCAGTCGTGGACAGGGGCACGGGGTGTTCTGAGAGCCAAGGATCTGGGTGATTCAGACGTCAGTTCGGGTTTGCCATTTCTCCTCTTCCATTCCAATAGTGTCCAGCAGGAAAGAAATCCGGGCCCCTCCTGGGAGCATCGTGGACTTCAGGGCGCTGGTCTGGGCCAAGATCGCAGCGCCCAGCAGCCTCGTGGCTTCGAGGAAGGGTGTTCAGAGCGACTCCGCGAGGCCCCGGGGTGGAGGCACCGAGGTTTCTCCCTGGTTGGGGCGCTGGGTCAGGGTGGAGAGAGCGCCAGGAACCCCAAGGAATGGACGGATGACACCGAGTCCTCTCCGGCTGGCAGGATGGATTGACAGGACTCGAGGGCGCGGCTGTTTCGGTGCCCGCTGGGTGAGGCTCGCCCTGCCCTCGGCAGCCTCCGCGCGGGGAGTGTGGTGCTCACAAGGGGGGTGCCCGGGACCCAGCGAGCACGCAGTTGGCCCCGAGCCCAGGCAGGACTTCAGGGGAGCCGCCCGTGGGCAGGGGTGGGGGCGTTAGACAGGAGCACTGATGGAGGAAACAGAACTTCACCTTTGGGGTAATAAGCGGGGAGATATCAGGGTATTGTTTGACTCTCTCTCTTTGACTCTGTGTGGGGGAGACTGGGGCACTCCTAGCGATACCCCCAGCCCTTTTTATTTTTATTTTATTTTTTGGTGGTACTGGGGTTCCTGGAAACCCTTCTACCTCCGGGCTGCTCTCCCAGACCCATTTTTATATTTTTATTTGGAAACAGGGTCTCCTAAGGCAGCGCGCGCGGCTGGCTTCGAACCTGCGCGATCCTCCTGTCTCCGCCTCCTAGGCGCGGGGATGACAAGCGTGCGCCACCACGCCCGGCTCTGATTTTTTGTTTTTGAACCAGGGTTTTGTGACGTTGCCGAGAGTCTCACTGTTTCTTTTCTTTTCTTTTTCTTGGGGCGTTGTAGTCGTGCATCTTAATGGGGTGCAAGATGGCGGAGGCAGACATCGCACCCTCATTTGGCCCTTCCCCACTTCCCACCCCGTCTCCTCTCCTCCTGCTCAGCTCTGGCCCAGTGCTTGGCTTCCGTACGTCTGTGAATGCACATCAGGGAATTCCCGCCCCTCCCACCCCTCAGGCCGCCTTGTCTGCTCCTCTGCGGAATCTCCTTCTTCCTCTAGAGCTCCTCCTGTGACCCACTTTCTCCCGAGCTTCCGCATATTAGGGAGAGCAATGATTTCTTATTTTTTGTGACTGAGTAATCTCACTTAGCATAATGTCCTCCAGTTCCATCCATTCCTCTGTAAATGATGGAATTTTGTTCTTCTTTACGGCTGAACTACTTTCTAACCGTGGACTCCTCCTGCCTCAGCCTCTCTGTTACTGGGATTGCAGGTGTGCACCGCCACGCCCACCCTCCTTCTTTCTTTTTCACTGGAGATTGAAGTCAAGGGCATTCTACTTCTCAGTGATACCCCAGCCTTCCCCTCCCTCCCTCCCTCCCTCCCTCCCTCCCTCCCTCCCTTCCTTCCTTCCTTCCATCATGTATCTATCTATCTATCTATCTATCTATCTATCTATCTATCTATCTATCATCTATGTATTTCGTGTCTATCTATTTAATCTATCATTTTGTGATACTGGGGATTGAACTCAGGGGCCTTTTACCTCCGAGCTACACCCCCAGCCCTATTTTTTGTTCCTTATTTTGAAACAGGGTCTCACTGAGTTGCGAAGGCCCTCACTAAGTAGCTGAATCTGGGTCTTGTTAAGTGGCTGCGGTTGCCTGTGAATCACAATCCTCCCTCAGTCTCCACCTCGCAGGCGCTGGGATTCCAAGCGTGGGCCACCATGCCCGGCTAGTTTTTGTTTTTTGAAAGCGATCTCACTAGATTGCTGAGTACCTTCTTAAGTACTGAGGCTGACCTCAAACCTGAGATCCCCCTGTCTCAGCCTCCCAAGTACTGGGATTACAGGTATGTGCCATCATACCCGGCCTTTTCTTTATCTTTCTTTTTGAAAGAAGAGCGCCCTAAATTGCCCGGGCTGGCCTTGAACCTGTGATCCTCCTATCTCAGCCTTTCAAGTACTGGGATTATAAGAGTGTACCATTATGCTTGGCTAAATGTACCATTTTGGGGGGTGGGGGGCGCTATTAAATCCTGAACCGCACCTCTTTGGTCTCATACTGCGCACCCCGCACCCCAGGTGGGCTGCTCCTGACTCTGCCCCTCTCCTCTTCTCTTTTCTCTCTCTCTCACTTACTTTTTTTCTTCTCTTTTGCGGTACTGGGGATGGAACCCAGGGGCATTCTACCTCCAAGCTACACCCCCTGCCCTATTTTTTAGTCTTTGTATTTTTTTGCAACAGGGTCTCACTGAGTTGCAGAGGGCCTCGCTAAGTAGCTGAGGCCGTCCACGAACCGCGATCCTCTGGTCTCCGCCTCCCGAATGCTGGGATGACAAGGTGCGCCACCGTGCCCGTGTCCTCTCCGTCTCTGACAGCGCTTCTCCTGGGGCGAGTCGCCTCTGCGGGTCCATCTCCCACCCGCTCGTATGCGCAGAGGCACAGCAGGGCAGCCCACGGGCCTCTCGCACGTGCCGCCCGGGCTTCAGAGCCGGCCTTTCACAGATCCACACAGCCCTGCGAGATAATCAGACCACAGCCCCCTATCAGCCAGGCTTGGGGGTGCAAGCCTGTAATCCCAGTACTTGGGAGGCTGAGACAGGAGGATCGCAGGTTTGAGGGCAGCCTTAGAAAGTTAGGGGGACCCTCAGAACCCCCAAATAAATAAATAAGTACATAAATAAAGGAGCTGGGTGTGGGAGTGAATGCCTGTAATCCTGGCACTTGGGAGGCTGAGACAGGGAGCACAGGTTCAAGGCCAGCCTCAGCATCTTAGTGAGGCTCTCAGCAACTTAGTGAGACCTGGTTTCAAAATATAAAATGGAGCAGGCGTGGTGGCGCACGCTTGTAATCCTAGCGCTTGGGAGGCTGAGACAGGAGGATCGCAAGGGTTTGAAGCCAGCCTCAGCTACTTAGTGAGGCTCTCAGCAACTTAGTGAGACCCTGTTTCCAAATAAAATATAAAATAGGTCTTGGGAGTGTAGCATAGAGGTAGAAAAGCCCCTGTGTTCCACCCCCAGTACCACAAAAATAAATAAATAAATAAATAAATAAATAAATAAATAGATAAATAAATAAAATAGTAGTTGCTCAGAGGCAAAATGCCCTGGGTTCAATCCCCAGTACTATACACACAAAAAATTAAAAAGTAAAAGGGCTGAGAAAGCCCCTGGATCCAATCCCGAGTAACACGCGCGTGCGCACACACACACACACACACACTTCCCCCATGAGCAGCACAGACCTCATCATCACCAGGAACGGAAACGTTACAGTTATGTGGAAACTTCTGGAGCCTGGATTGTTAGAGCCGGAAGAGATCTTGTGTAAGCCTGAGTCTAATCTCTTCATTTTCCAAATGAGAAAACCCCGGGGCCAGAGGGTATTGACACGATTAACTTACACCATCCCTGCTGCGTCCCTGCAGCGCTGGCAGCGGATCCTGGGCCCTTTAGTCCCAGTCGAATCCCACGAGGGTAATTCCGAGCACGTGTGGGGGACAGCGGGTTATTGGAAGGAAGGCACACCCTCGGGGATGAGAGCTGGTCGGGCGGCTGTCATTTGGAGAAGGTGGAGCTGGGCTGCCGGGCTGGGAATTCCAACTCTGTCCCCTCCCAGCTGGGTGACCTTGAGCGATTTTGTAAACCCGTTCATACGGGGCCTCAGTGATAAATGGCGTCTCGCCCAGGCGGGCAGACCTACTTTTTAAAAGAGCATCTAGAAATCTCTGGGCCCGGGCACAAATCTCGGCTGCGGCTGTCTCAGGCAATCCCTGACACGGAGTCGGTAATGAACGTGCGATTGTCGAAGGCACGCAGAACTCAGGAGCGTGGATGTGGGGGGCCTGGGGCCCAGACCCTCCGGAACGCCCGCTGGGGTGCTCCGGAGAAGCGATGACCGCACATCCCGGCAGGTGTGGGGTTCCTGGAGCCCCCGAACTCATCCAAGGTGAACGACTGGGAGCCATAAGTTAGGGAAACTTGGGATTGGAATATAAACCCCAACGGGATAATAAACTCCATGATACCACTTTCGGGGACAGTTCCAACGAAGACATTGGCTAATGGATCTCTGTGGTCCAAAGCTCAAAAAACAATTAAAAATTTGAGAAGCAAAGCCATGAATATGTCCCTAATTTTGTATATAACCTCGGTCACCATACGCATTTTTTTTTTTCTGGGCTGGGGATTGTTTTTTTTTTTCGTTTGGTGGTACTGGGGGTGGAACCCAGGGGCTTTCTACTCCCAGACCTATTTTATACTTTATTTGGAAACAGGGTCTCACTAAGTTGCTGAGAGCCTCACTTAAGTAGCTGAGCCGGGCTTCGAACCTCTGCAATCCTCCTGTCTCAGCCTCCCAAATGCGGGGATTACAAGCATGTGTCACCATGCCCAGCTCTGGGCTAGGGATTGAACTCAGAGCTTTGCACAGGATAAGGAAGATCATCACTGCTGACCCGCACACTATACATATACATTAGTAATGTATGTCATGAATACCTTAGCCAGGCATGGTGGCACACCCTCGTAATCCCAGTATTTGAAAGGCTGAGACAGGAGGATCTCAGATTCATGGCCAACTTCAGGTACTTAGTGAGGCCCTTTGCAACTCAGTGAGACCCTGTTTCAAAAAATAAAGCAAAAAAAATAGTGCTGGGGGAGTAGCTCAGAGGTAGAATGCCCCTGGGTTCTATCCCCAGTACCCCGGAAAAAAAAAAGAATAAAAAATAGGGCTGGGGGTATAGCTTGGAGGTAGAATGCCCCTAGGTTATATCCCCAGTAACTAACACACACACACACACACACACACACACACACACACACACACACTAAATAAATAAATAAATAAATAAATAAATAAATAAATAAATAAACTTAGAAAAAGGCCATTAAAGGAATCCTGGAACCCAGGTGTGGTGACACGCACCTATAATTCCAGTACTAGGGAGGCTGAGACAGGAGGATCACAGGTTCATAGCTAGCCTCAGCAATTCAGTGAGGCCCTCAGAACTGAGAACCTGTTGTTGTTGTTGTTGTTGTTGTTGTTGTTGTTGTTGTTGTTGTTGTTTGGTACTGGGGATGGAACCCAGGGGCTACACCCTCAGCCCTATTTTTCATTCTTTATTTTTAAATTTTATTATTTATTTATTTATTTATTTAGTGGTTCTGGGGATGGAACCCAGAGGCATTTGACCTCCGAGCTACACCCCCTGCCCAATTTTTTATTCTTTATTTTGAAACAGGGTCTCACTGAGTTGCAGAGGGCCTCGCTGAGTAGCTGAGGCTGGCCGCGAACCGCGATCCTCCTGTGTCAGCCTCCCGAATGCTGGGATTACAAGCGTGCGCCACCACGCCCGGCTCATTCTTTATTTTGAATCAGGGTCTTACTGAGTTGCAAAGGGCCTCACTAAGTATAGATTCTGTTTTAAAATTGAAACAAATAGGGCTGGGATATAGCTCAGAGGTAGGATATGCTGCTGGGTTCAATCCTCAGTACCTTAAAAAAAATAAAACAAATAGTAAAAATAAAATAAGAAGGGCTGAGGGCGTGTCTTGGAGTTAGAATGCTCCTGGGCTCAATCCCCAGTATCATATAAATAATAATACTAAAAAAAGCAATGAAAAACTAATGTTGAAGCCGGGCGTGGTGGTGCAAACTTGTAATCCCAGCATTCGGGAGGCTGAGACGAGAGGATCGCAGTTGAGGCCAGCCTCAGCTATTTAGTGAGACCCTGTTTCAAAATAAAGAATAAAAAATAGGGCTGGGGGTGTAGCTCAGAGGTAGAATACCCCTGGGTTCCATCCCCAGACCCACAAAACAAAAACTAATGTTGAAGGCAGAATTTTTTTTAAAAAATTAGGATTTTCTTTCTTGTAGCTTCGAAAGAGGATGGCTCAAGGGAAACAGCAAAAAGAATGTCTGCAGGGATTTTTCCATTCCTTAGACAAATATTTATGGAGCGCTCCTTGGCCCAGGCGCAGGTAAGAGCTGGGGTCACCAACAGGCAAGACAGGCTGGGTCTGGCCCTCCCGGGGCCGCTGGTTATGCGTGTGAATTTGTTACCAAATTTTGGAAAACTAGTTGGTAGGTTTACTGCATGAAGCTTGGGGAGTTACATTTAGGGAAAATAAAAAATAGAATTCACGCCCGGGGCCCGGGACCAGAGAGGCGCCCAAGGGACAGCTGGTAATTTTACATCACCAATGGGCTGATGTTCTTAATATTTTTATATTTGTGATGTTGAAATTCTAATAGAAAAAGTGGGCAAAGGATGGCAGGCAACCCAAAATGTGGAGAGGTAAGCCGGGTGTGGTGGCACACGCCCGAGCTCCCAGCACTTGGAAGGTTAAGACAAAAGGATCGCAGGTTCGAGGACAGGCTCGGCTGGTAGTGAGACTTTCATCTACGAAGTGAGACCCTATTCCAAGAAAAAATAAAATATTAGGGCTGAGGGCGTCGCTTGAAGGTAGAATGTCCCTGGGTTCGATCCCCAGCGCCACACACACACACACACACACACACACACACACACACACGGGGAGATGCAATCCTCAGTATCCAAAAAGGGAGAGGTAAATAATCGATGGAATTAAATATGAGGAGAGGTGCGGAGGTGCACGCCTGTGACCCTGGTTCTTGGGAGGCTGAGACAGGAAGATTGCAGGTTCGAGGGTAGCCTCAGACACTTAGAGACCCTCAGTAATTTAACAAGACCCTGTTTCTAAATAAAAAAATAAAGCTGGGTGTGGTGGTACACGCTTGTAATCCCAGCATTTGGGAGTCTGAGACAGGAGGATCTCAGCTTCGTGGCCAGCCTCAACTACTTAGTGAGGCCCTTTGCAACTCAGTGAGACCCTGTGTTCAAATAAAAATTAAAAAATAGGGCTAGGTGTGTAGCTCAGAGGTAGAATGCCCCTGGGTTCCAACCTCAGTGCCGCAAAAACATAAAAAATAAAAATAAATAAATAAGGGGTGGGCAGGCGCTGGCGGGGCGCCCCTAGGCGACCCCCCTCTCCACCCGGAAGGACCCTGTAAAAAAGGAAAAGAAAAAGAAAAAAGGAAAATATCAGAGTGGGGTCAAGGAGGTGGCGGATGCCAGGACACTGGAGATGCAGACAAAACTTATCCAAATGAACTGGAATTATTGGAAAAATTCCCCGCTAAGGAGGACTGCTTCTTCTCTACATTGTTAAGAATCTTGGACATCACCTGTAAGGAGAGAGACTTTAGCGGAGACCAAGGAGAAAGGTGGTACTGAAAGCAGTCTCCGCGTTGGCGGTGGAGACTTGCATTCAGGAGAAGCAGAAATCGGAGCCTACCAACCTTATTATTATTATTTTTTTTTTTTTTGGAGAAATTACACCAAAGATTGAATGCTACCGTTGTGCATGCTTAGGAACACTGGACAACATTCAGAGTGGAAAAAGAGCTTGGGAAAGATTTGAAATGGTGGAGACAGTGGCAATGGCAGTGGCCAGTACTCAGGGGAGGCAGAGATCTGATGCATTACACCTGGAACCTTTGAAGTAATGACCCCAGAGGCAGAATGCTACCACCACGCACCCTCGAGAACGTGGGACAAATAGTTGGGGGAAGAGGGTGCTCAGATTAGAGCCTGCCGAGAGGTGAGGCCGGCGACGGACACAGCAAAGCTGGGATCGGAGCCTGCCGTGAGGCAAGGCCGGTGGTGGGGCCTCCGAGCCTGGGATCGGAGCCTGCCGAAGGGTCAGGCCGGTGCCGGGGCCAATGGCCAGCATTGGAGCCTTCCGTGAGGCAAGGCTGTTATTGAGGCCTCTGAGGCCAGGATCAGAGCCTGCCAAGGGGTTAGGCCGGTGCTGGGGCCAGCGAGGCTGGGATTGAAGCCTGCCGCGAGACAAGGCCGGTGCTGGAGCCTCCGATGCTGGGATCGGAGCCTGCCGAGGGGTCAGGCCGGTGCTGGGGCCAACGGCCGGCATTGGAGCCTTCCGTGAGGCAAGGCCGTTATTGAGGCCTCCGAGGCCGGGATCAGAGCCTGCCGAGGGGTTAGGCTGGTGCTGGGTTCAGCGAGGCCGGGATCGGAGCCTGCTGAGGGGTTAGGCCAGAGCTAGGGCCACTGGCCGGCATCAGAGCCTTCCGTGAGGCAAAGCTGCTATTGAGGCCTCTGCTATTGAGGCCAGGATCGGAGCCTGCCGAGGGGTTAGGCCGGTGCCGGGGCCAGCGAGGCCGGGATCGGAGCCTGCTGTGAGGCAAGGCTGGTGCCGGGCCTCCGAGGCCGGGATCGGAGCCTGCCGAGGGGTTAGGCCGGTGCTGGGGCCAACGGCCGGCATCGGAGCCTTCTGTGAGGCAAGGCCATTATTGAGGCCTCCGAGGCCGGGATCGGAGCCTGCTGAGGGGTTAGGCCTGTGCTGGGGCCAGCGAGGCTGGGATCAGAGCCTGCCGTGAGGCAAGGCTGGTGCTGGGGCCTCCAAGGCTGGGATTGGAGCCTGCCGAGGGGTTAGGCTGGTGCTGGGGCCAGCGAGGCCGGGATTGGAGCCTGCTGCGAGGCAGGGCCGGTGCTGGGGCCTCCGAGGCCAGGATCAGAGCCTGCTGAGGGGTTAGGCCGGTGCCGGGGCCACTAGCTGGCATCGGAACCTTCCGAGAGGCAAGGCCGCTGTTGAGGCCTCTGAGGCCGGGATCGGAGCCTGCCGAGGGGTTAGGCCAGTGTCGGGGCCAATGAGGCTGGGATCGGAGCCTTCCGAGAGGCAAGGCCGGTGCTGGGGCTTCCGAGGCTGGGATCGGAGCCTGCCGAAGGGTTAGGCCGGTGCTGGGGCCAACGGCAGGCATCGGAGCCTTCCGCGAGGCAAGGCCGTTATTGAGGCCTCCGAGGCCAGGATCGGAGCCTGCCGAGGGGTTAGGCCGGTGCTGGGGCCAGCGAGGCTGGGATCAGAGCCTGCTGTGAGGCAAGGCCGGTGCTGGGGCCTCCGAGGCTGGGATCAGAGCCTGCTGAGGGGTTAGGCCGTTGCCGGGGCCACTAGCTGGCATCGGAGCCTTTTGTGAGGCAAGGCCGCTGTTGAGGCCTCTGAGGCTGGGATCGGAGCCTGCTGAGGGGTCAGGCTGGTGCCGGGGCCAGTGTGGCCGGGATCGGAGCCTGTCATGAGGCAAGGCTAGTGCTGGGGCCTCCGAGGCCGGGATCGGAGCCTGCTAAGGGGTTAGGCCGGTGCTGGGGCCAAAGGCCGGCATCGGAGCCTTCTGTGAGGCAAGGCCATTATTGAGGCCTCCGAGGCCGGGATCGGAGCCTGCCGAGGGGTTAGGCTGGTGCTGGGTTCAGTGAGGCCGGGATTGGAGCCTGACGTGAGGAAGGCCGATGCTGGGGCCTCTGAGGCCGGGATCAGAGCCTGCTGAGGGGTTAGGCCGGTGCCGGGGCCACTGGCCGGCATCGGAGCCTTCCGTGAGGCAAGGCTGCTACTGAGGCCTCCAAAGCCTGGATCGGAGCCTGCCGAGGGGTTAGGCCGGTGCCGGGGCCACTGGCCGGCATCGGAGCCTTCCGTGAGGCAAGGCTGCTACTGAGGCCTCCAAAGCCTGGATCGGAGCCTGCCGAGGGGTTAGGCCGGTGCCGGGGCCACTGGCCGGCATCGGAGCCTTCCGTGAGGCAAGGCTGCTACTGAGGCCTCCAAAGCCTGGATCGGAGCCTGCTGAGGGGTTAGGCCGATGCCGGGGCCGTCGGCTAACATTGGAGCCTGCCATGAGGCAAGGCCGGTGCTGGGGCCTCCGAGGCCGAGGGGTTAGGCCAGTGTCAGAGCCAGCGAGGCCAGAACCGGGGCCTCCCATGAGGCAAGGCCACTGCTTGAGCCAGCGAGGTCTGATCAGTCCACCGGGTAGCCAGGCCACAACTGGGGCTGTCAAGAGTGGGATCGGTATTTGCAACGCGGCATGCACAGAGAAATATCGCAGAAAATTAAAACCAGATGCTTCCCCTAATCAGCAATAACTAGGAGGAAATGGGCAACAGGAAGTGGTCGAACTATAGAAAGGGCCCTATAGTGAAGCAACTAAGGTGACCAATCAGAGGGTATGGAATAGGGGAGGATGGAGCCTCTTTAAAACACAGGAGGTACATAAACACATGTATCAAAGTTAATCACCAAACAAGCATGGGATGGAGGGAGGGGGAGGGAACGGGATGGGGACTGGATGAGGGCTGATTGGATGATGTGTGCTTGTATATCCTCTCAAGTCTTGTATTCCAATGTGATGTATGATTACAATGCACCAATAAAAATAAATTAAAATAAATAAATAAAATAAAAAATAAAAGCTGGGTGTGGTGGCACACGCTTATAATCCCAGCATTTGGGAGGCTGAGACAGAATGATCGTGGTTTGCAGACAGACTCAACTACTTAGTGAGGGTTTTTGCAACTCAGTGAGACTGTTTCAAAATAAAGAATAGCTGGGCGTGGTGGCGCACGCTTGTAATCCCAGCATTCGGGAGGCTGAGACAGGAGGATCACAGTTTGCAGACAGCTTCAGCTACTTAGTGAGTTCCTCTGCAACTCAGTGAGACCCTGTTTCAAAATAAAGAATAAAAAATATGGCAGGGGGTGTACCTAGGAGGTCAAATGTACCTGGGTTCCATCCCCAGACCCACAACAACAACAACAACAACAACAACAACAACAACAACAACAAAACACACACACACACACACACACACACACAAAAAAAACAAACCTGCTGAGCTGAATTTCTGGCGCCCGGCCCAGCTGAGCTTTCTTATGTAATAATGTTCTACCTTGGGCTAGTGAGTACTAGACTTTGTGAAATCAAAGCTGTCACTGGCCAAAATCAATATGTGGCCGGGTTTGCAGCCAGCGGCCCACGCTCCCCTAACCTTCACGTTTCACAGACAAAAGTGGAACGAAGCAGAAGGCTGTGTTTTGCACAAATCACGTCTGCGCAGTGGCTCGCTGCCTGTCTCTGGGTTAGCATTTCATTTGCGTGATCAAAAGCTGGAAAGCCGTCCTGCGAAATCTACCCACGGTATCGGAAACTCGAACCCATGAAGTCACGATGGAGACACGCGTGCACCTGCTCTCCTGCTGCTACCCAGCTTGGTGGTTTTTTGTTTTTGTTTTTGTTTTCTTAAGTACTTATGGCTCTTTCTAGCACAGTCCTAGAACTCTCTCCTCTCCAGAAACCAGGTATGCGGGGATCAGGTGATTTATTTAACAGCCTATGCTTCTATTCCCAGAAGAAAGGGCATGGACGGAACAATCTGTCAAATAAACAATTGCCCAAGGTCTTGGGCAAGAGAAATTGGGACAGGAAGCAGACGGCGGAGCGGACTCTTTGCTCCAGGTAACTGCCTGATAAGGTAAACAAGCCGCGTACAATGAGTTCCTGTCCTCTGCCTGATAAATATTTATACTCCGAGCCCTGGGCTGGAAAGCGCTAGGCCCTTTCTCTGTGTGAACGTTGACCTTTGGATGCGAAAACCCGGGCTAATTTCCTAGGTGATGTAATTAATTTTTGTGGCTCAAAGATGGTTCGGGGCACAACAGAAATTGTTGTTTTTTGATTGTTTGATGAGTGACTCGGCAGCGGGCATGCAGTTTTCAGGTAAACGTGTCGACTTCCAGTTGCAAACTGTTCCTAGCCACACCTGGAATTCAAAGATTTTAGGATGGGGAGGGGAGGGCGTGGGGGTTCATCACCAGCAAACGCCCATTCTCCTGGTTTAGGAGAAGCACTTGGAGCTGGGTGCCACGCACGCCCACAAGCTCAGTACCTAGGAGGCTGGCACAGGAGGAGCGCAGGTTCGAGGCCAGCCTTGGCAACTTAGTAAGGCTCTTAGCAAATTTAGCAAGATCCTGTTTCAAAAAATAAAATAAAATAAAAATAAAAGGGCTGGGGGTGTAACTTGGAGGTAAACGCCCACCCTGGGTTCAGTCCTAGGGCCCTGAGGACTTTAGTTTCAGGGTACTGGTTCAGTGTGGTCCGGGATTTCTTGTCACCTAAGTGTGTTGTTCTTCAGTGTTCATAAAATGACTGGACGACCTGTTCCTGTTCCTATGGGATGAGCTGAGCCAAAATAAAAGGCCAGCCGGGCGTGGTGGCGCACGTTTGGAATCCTTGCATTCAGGAGGTTGAAACATGAAGATTGTGGTTCGAGGGCAGCCTCAGCTACTTAGTGAGGCCCTGTGCAATTCAGTGAGACCCTGTTTGTAAATAAAGAATAAAAAATAGGGCTGGGCAGTGACAAATGGGAACGTCGATTGCACAGACCAGCACCACGGACCCTCGCTCCTTCCCTCCCTCCTTCTTTTCTTTCTTTCTTTCATTTTTTGTGTGGGTCTGGGGATGGAACCCAGGGGTACTCTACCTCCAAGCTACACCCCCTGCCCTCTTAGACAGCATGGGGAACTACATATAAAAAGAAGAAGAAGCCGGGGTGGTGGTCTCACCTGCACTCTCAGTGCTTAGGAGGCGGAGACAGGAGGATCCCAGGTTCAAGGCCAGCCTCAGCAATGTAGTGAGGCCTTGTTAAGGATCTCACTGTGTTGCTGACGTTGGCTTCAAACCTGACATCGGCCTGTTTCTGCCTCCCGAGTACTAGGATTACAGGTGTGTGCCACGGGGCCCGGCTACAAATTAAATTCTTAATTTATAAGCCAGAGGCCCCGTGCTTACATTTTGCAATGACCCCACAAATCGCGGGGCCGGATTTTAAATAGTTCCAGCTTCGCAGACCATCAAGTCTCTCTTTGGCTAAAGAGAACAGACAGCCAGAGGCCAAGTGTGGTGACCCAGCATGGCAGGGTTCCAATAAAACTTTATCAACAAATACAGTCTGCCGGGGCTGGACATGGTGGTGCATGCATATCATCTCATTAATGGAGAGGCGGAGACAGGAGGATCACAAGTTCGCGGCCAGCCTCAGCAAGTAGTGAGACTCTCATCAACCTGGTGGGACCCTGTTTCAAAACAAAACAAAAAAAATAACAAGGGCTAGGGGTATAGCTCCATCCCTGTGATCCGAATAATATTAACGTTATTTGCCGGAGCCAGCCAGCAAAAGTACGGGTTCCAAAGAGAGGAGTGAGGACGGAAGAATTCAAGCACAGGAGGGCCGCCAGTCTCCACTGGGATGACTCTGGGTTTAAGGCCAGCCTCAGCAACTAAGTAAGACCCGTTTCCACATAAAATATAGAAGGAGCTGGGGGCAGCACAGAGGTAAGACATCCCTGGGTTTAATCCTCAGCTTGAAAAAAAAAAACACACCTTTTTAATGGGCTTACTGGGTGCTAACTAGGCAGGCAGGGTGTGGATGGAGGAGGCGGTCACCGGGCTGTGGCCTTGGAGACACAGCTGTCCCTGGTCCCTCCTTCTGCCTCTGTCCGCTTCCCAGTTGCAGGTGGGCTGCTTGCTGTTGCTCCTGCCTGCGTGGTATTTCTGCCTTGGAGCTGGCTAACCATGAACTGCACCTTTGAAACCATGAACCAAATAAACCTTCCCCCCTCTAGGCTGTTCTTTTTTTTTTTCTATTTTAATTTATTTTTATTGGTGCATTGTAATCATACATCACCTTGGAATACAAGACTTGAGAGGATATACAAGCACACATCATCCAGTCAGCCCTCATCCAGCCCCATCCCATTTCCTCCCCCTCCCTCGATCCCATGCTTGTTTGGTGATTAACTTTGATACATTTGTTTATGTACCTCCTGCTTTTTAAAGAGGCTTCATCCTCCCTTATTCCATATCCTCTGATTGGTCACCTTAATTGATTCACTATAGGGCCCTTTCTATAGCTCGACCACTTCCTGTTGCCCCTTTCCTCCTAGTTATTGCTGATTAGGGGAAGCATCTGGTTTTAATTTTATGCGATATTTCTCTGTGCATGCCGCGTTGCAAATACCGATCCCACTCTTTTTATTTATTTATTTATTTATTTATTTATTTTTATTGGTGCACTGTATTCATACATCATAGTAGGATACATACTTTTGTAGACATACATGCACACTTTTCCCAGTCAGCCTCCACCCAATCCCCACCCCATTCTCTCCCTATCCCTCCCTCCCATGCTTGGCTTAGTAGTTGACATCTAGTATTATGGCAATTTATCTAAAATTTAAAATGATAATCTCACATAACAGTTTCATTTGTCTGATACCAAGCTTTTGATGACTTAAAGATAACATTTTAATATTTCTTTTTGCTTTCTTTCTTACCAGAGAATATTTTTTTCTATTTTTTAGGTGAAACTATCATATATTTATATATTTATTTTTCAGAAAGAAAATCTATCCTAATATGGAATATGGACTCTAGGTACCCAAAACGATCTTGAAAAAGAACAAAGCTAGAAGATATATATTTTCTGATTTCAAACCATATAAAGCTACAATAATTGAAACAGTGTAGTACTATTCTAAAGGCAGATATGTAAACCATTGGAGTTAAATAAAAGCCTAGAGATAAATTCTTCCATATATTGTCAAGTTATTTTTGACAAGGTTGCCACGAACATTTGGTGGTGGAAATATTAATCTTTTAACTAAATATTGTTAAAAATAATAATTATATGGAAAAGAATAAAATTGGACCCTTACCTAATCCCATATACAAATATTAACTCAAAATAGATAATAGACCTAAATATAAATCTTAAGACTATAAACTTTTAGGAGAAAATCTGGGTCATTAAACCTCACAACATTGAAATTGGCAGTGATTTCTTGGTTATGATTTCAATGGCACAGGCAACAGAAGAGTATACAAACTCCCTAAGAAATAAAAAAAATATTGTATATCCAAAGACAATGTAAACAGAGTTAACAGTTACTAATAGAATGGGATAAAATATTTCCAATTGCTATATCTGATGGTATATTAATATTCCAACTAGAAATCCTAAAAATTAACAACAATAAAGGCAAACAATACCCTTTAGAGATAGGTAAAAGACTAACATAAATAATGAATCTCCACAGATAACCAATCTTAGTTGTCTGTTGGATGGAAAATCTTGTTTCTCTGGTTCTGGTGTGTGTTACCTATTTCTTCTTTGTAGTTAATCTCTTTGAGTATTTTCTCTAGTGCTGGTTTTGAAGACATAAATTCCTTCAGTTTCTGTTTGTCATGGAAGCTTCTTATTTCTCCATCTAATTTGATAGAAAGTTTTGCTGGGTAGGAAATTTTTGGCTGGAAGTTGTTTTCTTTTAGAGTTTGGAATATGTTACTCCAAGCCCTTCTGGCTCTCATGACTTGGGAAGTCTGGAGTGATTCTAATTGGTTTGCCTCTGAATGTCACTTGGCCCTTTGTTTTTGTTGCCTTTAAGATTCTCTGCTTGGCTTCCACATTGGTCATTTTGACAATTATGTGGCGTGGGGACCCTCTTCTCCGATCCTGTCTAAAGGGAGTTCTATAAGTTTCCTGGATCTGTGTATCAACCTCTTGCTCTATGTCTGGAAAATTTTCTGCTATTACTTCCTTGAAGAGATTGTTGATCCCTTTGGTTTCACTTTCTTTTCCCTCCTCTATTCCAATTATTCTTAGGTTAGCTCTCTTAAAATGGGCCCATATTTCTTCAATGTCAGATTCCTGCTGTTGGATATTTTTTTCTAGATTAGAAACTATGTGTTCATTTTTGGAATGATCATCCTCTAAGAGCGAGATTTTGTTCTCCATGTGTTCTAATCAGTTGTTTGTGCTTTGAATTGAGGCCTTTACTTCATTAATTGCATCCTTTATCTCTTTTTGGCTCTGAGTTCTTTTCGAAGCACCTCTATTATTTCTACAGTTATTTTCCTGATTTGATCTTCTAGAAATCTCTGATTTTCAGTTTTATCGGGTTCTGATGTTGTGGGTTCTGATGTTGTGCAAACCAATTAGAATCACTCCAGACTTCCCAAACGAAGTCATGAGAGCCAGAAGGGCTTGGAGTAACATTGCTCCAGTATTATTCCTCTTTCCCATGATTTCGGATGTTTGTGCCTTCTCTGGGTTCTTCCCTTGGGTCACTAGGACTTCACTTAAGGTGCTCTGGATCTCGAGTCAGTAGTATCTCAGACCCCACTACTCCTTTACTGGGTTTTATCACAGAATCTCCGACCCAGAGAGTCGATAGAGGCTGCTTTAGTCTGTGGGGGGTGCCAGGTTGCATGTTCTCCTATGGTGTGATATCTCTGCCACTGCCCTCCCCCACTGGGTCAAGTCCCAGGGAGTACAGTACTGGGATTTCTCCTCTGTGGCCCGCAATTTGACTCACTGTTCTTGAGTACGCAGATGTAGCTATACTGGCCTCGCTGAATTCGGTGCTGCTGCCGCCGGTGGCAATATGGCGCCACTGCTACGCCCTCGGCTGTGGGGCTGGCATTATTCTTCTTGGTTTTGATTTCCACTCTGAATCCCTGCAGCGTGTGCTGAGCTTGGCCACTGGGAGCTTTAGATGCTCTCTGCGCGGAGAAATCCCGCCTGGCTGTTCCGCAGTGGCTCACCTCGGCTTGCTGTAGCCGTCCCGTGAATTCGCCGGTGCTGCTGGCAGTATGGCGCTGCTGCCGCGTCTGCCGCGTCCTCGGGCGTGAGGCCGGTGTATCTCCTCTGTGGCTCTGTTCTCAGTCCGCTTTCTCTCTGGAGCCTGGTGATTTTTTGTTTCACTGGTGATGGTGTTTTCTGGCTATGAAAGGCGCTGATTTTGTGGTAATGGAGATTGGTTGTTAGCGGGGCTCTTAAGCCCCGCTTTTCTCGGTCGCCATCTTCCCGGCCCGATCCCACTCTTGACGGCCCCAGTTGTGGCCTGGCTACCCGGTGGACTGATCCAGACCTCGCTGGCTCGAGCAGCAACCTTGCCTCATGGGAGGCCCCGGTTCTGGCCTCACTGGCCCCGACACCGGCCTAACCCCTCAGCTGGCTCCGATCCTGGCCTCAGAGGCCCCAGTTCCGGCCTTCCTCACAGCAGGCTCCGATGTTAGCCAATGGCCCCGGATTCGGCCTAATCCCTCGGCAGGCTCCGATCCCGGCCGGTGCTGGGTCCTCCGAGGCCGGGAGCGGAGCCTGCCAAGGGGTTAGGCCGGTGCTGGGGACAACGGCCAGCATCGGAGCCTTCCATGAGGCAAAGATGTTATTGAGGCCTCCGAGGCTGGGATCGGAGCCTGCCGAGGGGTTAGGCCGGTGCTGGGGCCAGCGAGGCCGGGATTGGAGCCTGCTGCAAGGCAAGGCCGGTGCTTGGGCTTCCGAGGCCGGGATCAGAGCCTGCTGAGGGGTTAGGCCAGTGCCAGGGCCACTGGCTGGCATCGGAGCCTTCCGTGAGGCAAGCCCTCTAGGCTGTTCTTGTCAGGCATCTTGACCACAGTGACTTAATACGGGTTATCCACGTCCACGGGACGAGGAGCCCCGCCTCCACGTGTGGATTATACTTGGCTTCTCTGAGCTCTCAGAATCCCCCTCTGAACGGCCCAAAGCCACCCTGGGGCCTGCCCTCCGGAGGGGTGGACAGAGAGGTGGCAGGAGGCCGCTGGGGCACTGAGGCTGGAGGCAGGTGAAGACCTTGGCACGCTTGGAATCCCAGTACTTGGGAGGCTGAGACCGGAGGATCGCAGGTTCGTGGCCAACCTCCGCTACTTACTGAGGCCCTTAGTGAGATCTGGTTTTAAAACAAAAGAATAAAAAATAGGGCTGGGGGTGTCGCTCGGAGGTAGAATGCCCCAGAGTTCTATCCCCAGTACCTCAAAATAAATAAATAAATAAATAAATAAATAAAAGTTTGGGGTAGGTGAACACATTTTCTTTGTCACGGTACATTGATCTAGAATATTGACACACACAAGCGACAGAGTGGCCCAGCCCTGTAGTGGAGTCCATGGAGCCCGAGCAGGCCTGGGGCTCAGGGAGGTCTGTGGAGGGATTCCGTGTCCCCTCACGCCTGTTTGGGAACAAAGCAAGCCAGGAAACACCGTAATAAACACTGGGGATTTTAGTAAAGCGTTTCCGTTGTCCAGTCTGGCCTCCTTGTTAATCTCCTCCATCTAGTCCCCCTTTAAATAGCTGAGCAGAAGCTGGGTGTGGTGGCAGATGCCTATAAACCCCAGACCCCGGAGGCTGCGACAGGAGGATCGCGGGTTCGAGTCCAATCTCAGCAACTTCACGAGGCTCTCAGCAATTTAGTAAGACCTGGTTTCAAAATTAAAAAAAAAATAAAAAGTTGGAGGATGTAGCCGGGAGGTAGAATGACCTTGGATTCAATTCCCAGTACCACTAACACACACATGCACACACACACATACACACACATGCACACACATACACATACATGTACACACATGTACACACACACACACACACACACACACACACACACACACACGCTGGGCAGAGCCCCTGGAAGGACACTGGCTTCTCAGGAAGCACTTCTGCAGAAGAGAGGCCGGACGGCGGGGCCTCTGGGTCCACGCTTCCAGCTGGATGAGGCGCCGCGGTTCACGGCTGCAGCCAGCTGCGCGGGAACCCGGGCGTGCGTCCAGCTCTGCCTGGACCCCCTCGCCCGGCCACCTGCGGAAGTCCACAGACCCCAGGCCAGCGTGAGGAGGAGAGAGTAGCATCGCCTTGCTTATGTGCCCCAAATAGGCTTTTTTTTTTGTACTGGGGATGGAACCCAGGGGCATCCAACCTCCGAGCTATACTCCCAGCCCTTTTCTTCTTTCTTTCTTTCTTTCTTTCTTTCTTTCTTTCTTTCTTTCTTTCTTTCTTTCTTTCTTTCCTCTTTCTTCCTTCCTTCCTTCCTTCCTTCCTTCCTTCCTTTCTTTCTTTCTTTCTTTCTTTCTTTCTTTCTTTCTTTCTTTCTTTCTTTCTTTCTTTTTCTTTCTTTCTTTTTGTGTGTGTGGTGGTATTGGGAGTGGAACCCAGAGGCTTTCTACCTCCAGGCTACACTCCCAGACCTTTTTTATATTTTATTTGGAAACAGGGTCTCACTAAGTTGCTGAGAGCCTCACTAAGTAGCTGAGGCTGGCTTCGAACCCGTGTGATCCTCCTGTCTCAGCCTCCCAAGCGAGGGGATTACAGATGCGCCACCACGCCCAGTTCTGATTATTTTTTTTATTCTTTATTTGGAAACAGAGTCTTACTAAATTGTGGAGGGCCTCACTAAGTAGCTGAGGCTGGCTGCGAACCTGTGATCCTCCTGTCTCAGCCTCCCAAGTACTGGGATTACAATCGTGTACCACCACGCTCAGCTTCTGAATACTTTTTAAGATGAAAAAACTTTTTGGTTTAATGTTTGTGGGGTGCTGGGTGTGGTGGCATACCCCTGTAATCCCAGCACTTGGGAGGCCAAGGCAGAATTGCAGATTCAAGGCCAGCCTTTGCAATTTAGTGAGACCTTCAGCAACCTAGTGAGACTCTGTCAAAATAGCTCAGAGGCAGAAGGCCTGTGGGTTCAATCCCTAGGAACACACACACACACCCACACACACGCACACACACACATGCACACAAAGTCAGACCTGTCACAAGCCCAGCACCTGGTAGGTGCTCCTACATGCGCCCTATCACGGTGCCCTTCCGGACTGGAGGAGTTCTGAATCCTAAGTGCATGATGCCCCAAGTCCTTCTCGAAGGAGTTGACTCTTCAGGGGCCCAAAGCCCATGCTCTTTTTTTTTTAATGTTTATTTATTTTTAAAATATACCTTTATTGGTGCTTTGTATATAGTGAAATTCAGAGTAAAGCCCACGGTCTTCCACAAATCAGCTGATCTTTTAGTTGGTGCTGGGGATTGAACGTAGAAGCGATCTACCTCCCAGCTGCACCCCAGCCCTTCCTTTATTATTATTATTATTATTAATTGTTGTTGTTATTTTGAAACAGGGTCTCACTGAGTTGCAGAGGGCCTCACTAAGTAGCCGAGGCTGGCTGCGAACCGCGATCCTCCGTCTCAGCCTCCCGGGTACTGGGCTGGAGGCGTGGCCCCCTCCTTGGCCGCCATTTGTCTTTCTAAGCACTGGCTTCCTCTTCTCCGAAATAAAAAGCCGCGCGAGAGGGTGTGTTTGAGTGTAAGGCTGGAAGGAAAAAGGAAGGAATCCTGCTAGGAGTTTCAGGCTCGTACGGAAGTAACTTTAAAATCCTACTTATTTACACTGGGCGTGATGGCGCGCACCTATAATCCCAGTACTTGTTAGGCTGAGACAGTAGGATCGCGGTTCGAGGACAGCCTCAGCAAGTAGTGAGACTCTCATCAACTTAGACACTGTTTCAAAATAAAAATAAAGAAAAATTAAAATACAATAGGGCCGGGAATGTGGCTCAGAGGTAGAATGCCCTGGGTCCAATCCCCAGTACTACCAACCACACACACACACACACACACACACACACACATACACACACATACACACATACACACATACACACATACACACATACACACACATACACACATATACACATACACACACATACACACATACACACATACACACACATACACACACACATACACACATACATACACACATACACACATACACACATACACACACACATACACACACACATACACACACATACACACATACACACATACACACATACACACATACACACACATACACACACATACACACATACACACACATAAACACATATACACATACACACATACACACATACAGACACACACACATACACACACATACACACATACATACACACATACACACATACACACATACACACACATACACACATACACACATACACACATACATACACACATACACACATACACACATACACACACATACACACATACACACATACACACATACACACATACACACATACACACATACATATACATACACACATACATACACACACATACACACATGCATACACACATACACACATACACACATACACACACATACACACATACACACATACACACACGCATACACACACATACACACACATACACACACATACACACACATACACACATACACACATACACACATACACACACATACACATACACACATATACACATATACACATACACATACACACATACACACATACACACATACACACACATACACACATAAACACACACATACACACATACACACATACACACACATACACACACACATACACACACACACACACACACACACACACACACACACACACACACCCTACTTGTGGAATTCAAAGAGGAAACGCCAGGATTTCCTTCAGCACTTTCAGTCTAGACTCTTGTGAATGTCAGAAAGTCGACACCTAATCATTAACTTTTATTATGGAGGTGTCAGGCTTTATTGCCGACATAACGTGGTTATTTGCTGGCTGGCCATCGGCTGGCCCGGCCGGGCTGGACGTGGCGGCCTCTAGACCTTCAGCTCTAGCAGGAGCGCGAGCAGCGGCTGCGTCCGGGGAGGCCATGAACCGGCCATGTGAGTCCCCATCGCGGCTGGAACGGGCTCCCTGGCCTGAGAAACGGCGCTTCGTATGTTCCGGCACCGGTACCGTATTCTCGGGCGCGGATGCCACCCGAGTCTTCGTTTTGCTTATTATTTGGTGGTGATGACAGTCAGCGAGCCAGGGTTTTCTCTTCCCCACCCCACCTGTAGGGGGCTGCGGGGTCCTGGAGTGGCCAGGACCCTCCTCTTCCTCCCTCCCTCCATCCACTGGACCCGGGAAGCCTGGAATCGCTTGCTCGCCCCTGTAGCCAAGTCCCTGCAATTGAAAGCGCTGTTTCCCGTGTAGCAAGAAGCTAATTACTGATGCCAACTGGTTGAGCAGATGGCCCCTAACCTTTCTTTCTTTCTTTCTTTTTTCTTTCTTCCTTCCTTCCTTCCTTCCTTCCTTCCTTCCTTCCTTCCTTTCTTTCTTTCTTTCTTTCTTTCTTTCTTTCTTTCTTTCTTTCTTTCTTTCTTTCTTTCTTTCTTTCTTGTACTGGGGATGGAACCCAAGGGCATTCTACCTCCAGGCTACACTCCCAGACCATTATTATTATTATTATTATTATTATTATTATTATTATTTTGTTGGTACTGGGTTCCTGGAAGTCCTTCTATCTCCGGGCTACACTCCCAGACCCAATATATATATATATATATATATATATATATATATATATATATATATATATATATATATATTTTTTTTTTTTTTTTTTTTTTTTTTTTTGAAACAGGGTCTCTTAAGCCAGCGCGGCTGGCTTCTAACCTGCGCGATCCTCCTGTCTCCGCCTCCCAAGTGCGGGGATTACAAGCATGCGCCACCACGCCTGGCCCAGACCTATTTTTTATCTGGAAACAGGGTCTCACTAAGTTGCTGAGAGCCTCACTAAGTAGCTGAGGCTGGCTTTGAACCTGCATGATACACTGTCTCAGCCTCCCAAGAACTGGGATTACAAGTGTGCCCACCTCACCTCGCAGTCCCTAATGGTCCTGGGGATGGAACCCAGAGGCTTTCTACCTCCGGGCTATACTCCCAGACCTTTTTTATATTTCATTTGGAAACAGGGTCTCACTGAGTTGCTGAGAGCCTCACTAAGTAGCTGAGGCTGGCTTCGAACCCGTGCGATCCTCCTGCCTCAGCCTCCCAAGCGCGGGGATTACGAGCGTGCGCCACCACGCCCGGCTCTAGCCCCTAACCTTTCTAAGAAGCTCACCTACCTTGAAAATTGTTCTAGCCAGGTATAATGGCACAGGGCTGTAATCCCAGTACTTGGGAGGCTGAGACAGGAGGATCGCAGGTTCCAGGCCAGCTTCAGCAACTTATTGAGACCCTGTTTGAAAATGAAAAGAGCTGGGGTGTAGCTCAGAAGAAGAATACCCTAGGTCCAATCTCTAGTTCCATAAGAAAAATAAACCTGCTTTTTTTTTTTTTTAATTTGCTTGGAGCCGGGCGTGGTGGCGCACGCTTGTAATCCCAGCATTTGGGAGGCTGAGACGGAGGATCTTGGTTCACAGACAGCCTCAGCTACTAAGTGAGGCCCTCCGCAACTTAGCGAGACCCTGTTTCAAAATAAAGAATAAAAAGAAGGCAGGGGATGTGGCTCGGGGGTCAAATTCCCCTGGGTTCCATCCCCAGACCTCCCCACACACAAATAAATAAATAAAATAAATTTGCTTGGAATTCACTTCTGTGTTTGGAACTTATTTTTTCTATATCATCTATAAGAAGAGTTTTATAATTTTCTTTATGAAAGTCATACACATCTTTTATTATATTTACTTTTGTTTGATAGGTTGTCGAGAGTCTCTTTGAATCGCTGAGGCTGGTCTCTTGAACCTGTGATCCTCCCGTCTCCGCCTCCCAAGTGCTGGGATTACAGGTGTGCACACTCTTGGGTCAAAAAAAAAATTTTTTTTTTATGGTACTGGGGTTCCTGGAAGCCCTTCTACCTCCGGGATACACTCCCAGACCTATTTTTTTTTAAATATTTTATTTGGAAACAGGCTCTCTTAAGCCAGCGCGGCTGGCTTCGAACCTGCGCGATCCTTCTGTCTCCGCCTCCCAAGCGCGGGGATTACAAGCGTGCCCATCACGTGCGACTTGGGTCAGGACTTTTTGTTTTCATAATTTTTCTGCCTCTTCTAAGCGGTAGTTTTATAATGATAACATTATCCGTGTAATACACGTGAATTTTATAAAGTCTCTGAAACCCAGCAACCCCCGTGATCAACCCATGATCCAGATGACTACCCCTTCCAAAATTCTCCGACCTCTCTGCAGGTGGCCGCGTTTTCTGTGGACTCCGGTGTTTTCCCTTTTCCCTTCACGCGTCTGGAGTTGACTTCTTTTCCTGGTCTTATGCCCAAGCCAGGGCCTGTCACGCGCTGCACAGGCGTGGTGACGGTGACGGAGGTCTGCACTGCCTCGTGCCTCCCCGCGAGGGCACGTTTCGCATTTCCCACTTGGTAACTGCTGGCGTGGTGTCTGCTGTAGGCTTCTGACAGGCACCCTCTGTCCAATTATGGGATATGATGTCAGCCTTTACCCTGGTCTCAGAATAGTTTTACTAATTAATATTTTAATTATAGAAGTTAGACAAGCTCATAGAAACAGAAACCAAACAGGTGAGAGCAGAGGTAGCCGGGCTGGCGGTGCACACCTGGGATCCCAGTCCTTGGGAGGCTGAGACAGGAGGCTCACAGGATGGAGGACAGCCTCAGCAACTTGGTGAGACCATCGGCACTTTAGCGAGACCGTGTTTCAAAAGAAAAATAAAAATTAATAAAAAGGGCTGGGGGTATAGCTTAGAGGTAGAATGCCCCAGGGTCCAATCCCCAGTACTCCCTCCAAAAACCAACACACACACACACACACACACACACACACACACACACACACACATTCACAGGCACGTACACACATGCACACACCAAACAAAAACCTCACAAAAACAGCAGACCTGCCCCTCCTGGTCCTAGCCCTCCTCTTCACACGCGATCACTGCTGACGCTTTCTCTCCTTGTGGAAGAGTCCAGTGCACATTTTTCTGCCTTTGAGATTTTCTTTTTCACGCAGACTACGCCATGCACAGCACTGTACAGTTTGCTTTCCTTTTCTCTTTAAAATAAAGTATCCTGGACCTTACTCTGTGTCGGCAGGCCGAGCTCTGCGGAATCCCAGGTGTGGACCCCGGGGCCGCGTTCATCCGACGCCTTATCCATGTCATTAAAGCTGCTTCTAATAATGTGTATTATTATTATCCCTTTTTCTGCGGTTACAAATGCCGTATGCACACCCTTGCGACAGCAAGAACCCTTCGTTGGGACCGTTTCCGCCCCTCGCCCCTCTCCTGGGAGCAGCCTGCTCTTCACCAAGGAGCCTCAGAAAGGCCCCTCACCCCTTCATCAAAACCCTCCGGACAGCAGGCGCGCCCCTGTGGTCCGGTACTAGGGAGGCTGAGAACAGAGGAGCGCGTTCGCCGCCAGCCTCCGCGGCTTAGACCCTGTTTCAAAATTTAAAAGGGAGGGGAGGGGGCGTGCCGAGGCGAAGCCTAGAGACGCCCCGTAGTTCAGTCCCTCAAACCCCTAGTATCACAAATGAGTAAGCCGGGCCCGGGGTGCAGCTCAGCGGCAAAGCGCCTGCCTTGCAGGTGCGGCGCTCTGGGTTCAATCCCCGATTCAAAAAAAAAAAAAAAAAAACCCTTAAAAAAATTAATAAGCCGGGAGACTTCCGGGAAGATGGCGACCGAGAAAAGCGGGGCTTAAGAGCCCCGCTAACAACAAACCTCCATTACCACAAAATCAGCGCCTTTCATAGCCAGAAAACACCATCACCAGTGAAACAAAAAATCACCAGGCTCCAGAGAGAAAGCGGACTGAGAACAGAGCCACAGAGGAGATAACCGGCCTATCGCCGAGGACGCGGCCGACGCGGCAGCAGCGCCATACTGCCGGCGAATTCACGGGACGGCTACAGCAAGCCGAGGTGAGCCACTGCGGAACAGCTAGGCGGGATTTCTCCGCGCAGAGAGCATCTAAAGTTCCCAGTGGGCGAGCTCAGCACACGCTGCAGGGATTCAGAGTAGAAATCAAAATCAAGAAGAAAAAACCAGCCCCACAGCCGAGGGCGTGGCAGCGGCGCCATATTGCCACTGGCGGCAGCAGCACCGAATTCAGCGAGGCCAGTACAGCTACATCTGCGTACTCAAGAACAGTGAGTCAAATTGCGGGCCACAGAGGAGAAATCCCAGTACTGTACTCCCTGGGACTTGACCCAGTGGGGGAGGGGCGGTGGCAGAGATATCACACCATAGGAGAACGTGCAACCTGGCACCCCCCACAGTCTAAAGCAGCCTCTAGCGACTCTCTGGGTCGGAGACTCTGTGATAAAACCCAGTAAAGGAGTAGTGGGGTCCGAGATACTACTGACTCGAGATCCAGAACACCTTAAGGGAAGTCATAGTGACCCAAGGGAAGAACCCAGAGAAGGCACAAACATCGGAAATCATGGGAAAGAGGAATAATACTGGAGCAATAAATGCCCACAACCCCACAACATCAGAACCCGATAAAACTGAAAATCAGAGATTTCTAGAAGATCAAATCAGGAAAATAACTGTAGAAATAATAGAGGTGCTTCGAAAAGAACTCAGAGAGAGCCAAAAAGAGATAAAGGATGCAATTAATGAAGTAAAGGCCTCAATTCAAAGCACAAACAACCGATTAGACCACATGGAGAACAGAATCTCGCTCTTAGAAGATGAGCACTCCAAAAATGAACGCATAGTTTCTAATCTAGAAAAAAATATCCGTCAGCAGGAATCTGATATTGAAGAAATATGGGCCCATTTTAAGAGAGCTAACCTAAGAATAATTGGAATAGAGGAGGGAAAAGAAAGTGAAACCAAAGGGATCAACAATCTCTTCAAGGAAGTAATAGCAGAAAATTTTCCAGACATAGAGCAAGAGGTCGATACACAGATCCAGGAAACTTATAGAACTCCCTTTAGACAGGATCGGAGAAGAGGATCCCCACGCCACATAATTGTCAAAATGACCAATGTGGAAGCCAAGCAGAGAATCTTAAAGGCAACAAAAGCAAAGGGCCAAGTGACATTCAGAGACAAACCAATTAGAATCACTCCAGACTTCCCAAACCAAGTTATGAGAGCCAGAAGGGCTTGGAGTAACATATTCCAAACTCTGAAAGAAAACAACTTCCAGCCAAAAATTTCCTACCCAGCAAAACTTTCTATCAAATTAGAAGGAGAAATAAGAAGCTTCCATGACAAACAGAAACTGAAGGAATTTATGTCTTCAAAACCAGCACTAGAGAAAATACTCAAAGAGATTAACTACAAAGAAGAAATAGGTAACACACTCCAGAACTAGAGAAACAAGATTTTCCATCCAACAAACAACTAAGATTGGTTATCTGTGGAGATTCATTATTTATGTTAGTCTTTTACCTATCTCTAAAGGGTATTGTTTGCCTTTATTGTTGTTAATTTCTAGGATTCCTAGTTGGAATATTAATACACCTTCAGATATAGCATTTGGAAATATTTTATCCCATTCTATTAGTAACTGTTAACTCTGTTTACATTGTCTTTGGATATACAATTTTTTTTTTAGGGAGTTTGTATACTCCTCTGTTGCCTGTGCCTTTGAAATCATAACCAAGAAATCACTGCCAATTTCAATGTTGTGAGGTTTAATGACCCAGATTTTCTCCTAAAAGTTTATAGTCTTAAGATTTATATTTAGGTCTTTTATCTATTTTGAGTTAATATTTGTATATGGGATTAGGTAAGGGTCCAATTTTATTCTTTTCCATGTAATTATTATTTTTTAACAATATTTAGTTAAAAGATTAATATTTCCACCACCAAATGTTCGTGGAAACCTTGTCAAAAATAACTTGACAATATATGGAAGAATTTAGCTCTAGGCTTTTATTTAACTCCAATGGTTTATAGATCTGCCTTTAGAATAGTACTACACTGTTTCAATTATTGTAGCTTTATATGGTTTGAAATCAGAAAATATATATCTTCTAGCTTTGTTCTTTTTCAAGATCGTTTTGGGTACCTAGAGTCCATATTCCATATTAGGATAGATTTTTTTTCTGAAAAATAAATATATAAATATATGATAGTTTCACCTAAAAAATAGAAAAAAAATATTCTCTGGTAAGAAAGAAAGCAAAAAGAAATATTGAAATGTTATCTTTAAGTCATCAAAAGCTTGGTATCAGACAAATGAAACTGTTATGTGAGATTATCATTTTTAATTTTAGATAAATTGCCATAATACTAGATGTCAACTACTAAGCCAAGCATGGGAGGGAGGGATAGGGAGAGAATGGGGTGGGGATTGGTTGGGGGCTGACTGGGAAAAGTGTGCATGTATGTCTACAAAAGTATGTATCCTACTATGATGTATGAATACAGTGCACCAATAAAAATAAATAAATTTAAAAAAAAATAAAATAAAATAAATAAAAAAAAAAAATTAATAAGCCGGGCATGGTGGTGCACGCTTGTAATCCCAGTACTTGGGAGGCTGAGACGGGAGGATCATGGGTCCAAGGACAGTCTCAGCTACTTAGCCAGGCCCTTTGCAACTTAGTGAGATCTTGTTTCCAAATAAAGAATAAAAAACAGGGCTGGGGGTGGAGCTCAAAGGTAGAACATCCCTGGGTTCCACCCCCAGTACTTTAAAGAAAAATAAATAAGTGTAAAACTAAAAAGACCTTTCCCAGGATAGGTGAGTCTTTGCCCCTCCCAAGACCAAGGGCAGAGGGCAGACAACGGGCCAGGGTCCTGGGACTCCCTATGGGCCTGTCGTCCTCCGCTCCTCCAGTCACTGCCCGCGGACTCTGGACCCGGTGACTTATCTGGATGCCGTATCTGCCGCCCCTCCCGTCTCGGGGCTGCCTCCCCGGGTGCCGGCACCTCGGGTCCTCTCTGGCCATTGGACTTGGAGCCACGAGGCGGTGCGCCCCACTGCGCGGAAGGACGCCTTAGACGCCTAGCTCCTCACCCACCACCCCACCCTTCTCCTTCCTGGAATGGCCGACCCCAGCCCGCCCGTCCTGGCCCAGCCCTTCCTGACCCATCTTCCACCCAGCCCGGTCCTGCGAGAGCCCACGGGGTGCCCGGCCCTGCTGCCCGGCCCTCCAGCTTGTCTACCCTGCAGCCTGCAAATCCCTTCAAACAAAAGTCACATTATGGTTGTCTGTCTGTCCTTCCTCCCTCCCTCCCTCCCTCCCTCCCTCCCTCCCTCCCTCCCTTCCTCCCTCCCTCCCTTCCTTCTTTCTTCTCTTCCATCTTTCTTTATTTCTGAGCTGAGGATTGAACTCTAGGGCTTTCTACCTCCAAGCTAGTCCTTTTTATGTATTATTTTGAAACATGGTCTCACTAAGTTTCTGAGGGCCTCGCTAAGTCTCTGAGGGCCTCACTAAGTCTCTGAGGGCCTCTTCACTCCTGAGATTCTTCTGCCTCACCCCCCCAGTACTGAGATTACAGGTGTGCCCCACAACGCCTGGCTCATGTTCTTTCTTTTGTAAGGTCTTTTTCTGTGGTGTTAGGGTTTGACGGTGTTCACCAAAGCTCCTGTGCTGGAAGCATTTTATTTTATTCATTTGTTTTTTGTGGTACCAGAGACTGGACCCAAAGGCGCTCACCCTCGAGCTACACTGCCAGCCTGGTTTTGTTTCTTATTTGGAAACAGTCTCCAGGGCATGACTGAGCATGAAGCCCCCCCCAGCAGATGCCCTCACCCTCGGGCTTCCCAGCCTCCCGGACAGCGAGAAACAAGTCTCTATTGTTCTTCAACTGCCCAGTCTCAAGTATTTTGTTATAGCAGCAAAAAGAGACTAAGACATATGGCTTCCCAGTGCACTTAGAAAACAACCCACCACTGTGTCTCAGCCTGTCTCTTCCCCATGCTCTAGCCTCCACGTCTCTGGGGTCTTCCCACTGCCCTGCCCCAGCCCCTCCCCGCTGGCTTTACATCCGCTGTGTCCTCTGCTGGACACACCCTCCCCCTCGGGCAGACCAGCCTCACACCACTGTGTCCTGCCTTAGAAAAAGGCATACCTCCTTTCCCCTTCTCCTTTGCGGGTCTTACTATGTCTCCCCCGCAGGAATGGAAGAGCTTGTCCTTGGAGGAATACCTGTCCACCCCGGGGGCTGGGGTTGGCCAGCGTGTGCCCCGCAGAGTCTCCAGAGGCTGCGGCAAGCCACCGGCCACGGCCACGTGTCTGGCTCACTCCACCCTCCTCTCTGGAGTTCGACCCTGGTGCCGGGAAGAAGCTGACCTGGAGCTGGTCCTTGGTGACATCTGCACACCTGAAGTCCAGCTCCTACCAGCTCAGCTCCGCCCGCCCAGCCCCTCCGCCCTCCAGCACCCCAGGGTGGGCTCGCCATCTCCCCCAGGGCTTCTGACTCTGGCCCCAATCCTTCATTCTCTGTCTGTCTGTCTGTCTGTCTGTCTCCTACTAGGAATGGAACCCGGGGACATTCTACCTCTGAGCTACACTCCTAACCCTATTTTGTTTAAGCAGGGTCTCTCTGGGTTGCCGTGTCTGGCCTTGAACCTGCGGTCCTCCGGTCTCAGCCTCCCAGGTGCTGGGATGACAGCGTGCGCCCCTGTGCCCGGCTCCCTTTCTCATTCACTTCACTGACTTGGTTTCTGTCCTTTGCACTCAGAGGACCCTGAGCAGCCTCCAGGGGCAAGGCGACATCTGGCAACCTCTGACCCCTATCCCGCCCAGCTCTGGGTCTCACTCTGAAACCCTCTGTAAATACTGAGGAGATAGAAGGAAATAGGCAGATAGGGAAAAGGCCTCGGTGAAATAAAACTTAATTTCCTGAGGGGCGAGGGGCCAAGGTTCAGAGATAAAAAGGACCAAAGCTTCACAAAGTCATCGGTTTACTAATCAACAAACCCAGGAGCCATCACCAGAGCAAGTCTGGCACTCCGGAAAGGAGACTCTTCAAAAGACTTGAAAATACCCTATGCAAATTCTGAGAGCTACTTCCCAGAATTCCCAGGATCCCAAACTCACCCTAACCCAAAGAGGACTCGCAAACATTGGGCAAAGACCCTAGCCGGCCAGCAAATGGGGTTTTTCCCTCTCGGGACCCCCTCCCCTTTTGGGGAGCTGTTCTCTCTCTCGCAGGTCGTGTTGGCCCTGAGAGAAGGCAGAGTGCAATTGAGGGCACGTGGCTCGGGCAGCTCTCGGGTAGTGACCTGAAGGCCTCTGCTGGACATCAAGGCTGACCAGGGCCCCTAGGGGTGACCTGTACCTCTTTTCTGGCAGACCGTGTGGACTCTGGGAGAAAGTAGTTTGCAACTGACGGCACTTGGCTCGGGCGACACTCGGGTAGTGACCTAAAGGCAGCTACTGGACACCAGAGCCCGACAACCCTTTGGGGTGTCCGGCCACTTTTCCCTATTTCCTTCTGGCAGATCGCGTGGACTCCGGGAGAAAGCAGCCTGCACCTGAAGGCAATTGTCTTGGGCTACTCTCAAGTATTGTCCTGAAGGCAGCTGCTGGCCCCTTTGGGGTGTTCAGCCACCCTTGCCCCCTTCCCTGCTGCTTCCAATAAACCATTTACTCCCCTTCCTGAGGTCTGCGGGTGTCATTCTTCGCTCACCTTAGACAGGTGTAAGGAAATGCCGAGTTTCTTCTCAAAAAACTCCATTTCATCTTTGATGAAACACCAGGTTTCTTCTCAGGAAACCCCCCGTTTCATCTTGGGGGGCTCAGAAGAAACCCCCGGAAATGGGCGGCCGTCTCTGAGCAGGAAAAGGCCCAGACTAGCAACAAGGATGGGGTGTTTTGGAAAATGGGCCGGCCGCAGGAGCTATTTGGGGCTAGAGGGGTGGGTATGGAGGATTGAACCCACCTGGGGCATTTTACATCCAAGCTATGCCCCCCAGCCCTACCATTTACTTATTTACTTATTTATTACAGTACTGTGGATGGAACCCAGGGACATTCTACCTCTGAGCTACACCCCTGGTCCTATTTTTTATTCTTTATTTTGAAACCGGGTCTCACTGAGTTGCGAGGGCCTTACTACGTAGCTGAGGCTGTCCACGAACTGTGATCCTCCTGTCTCAGCCTCCCAAACGCTGGGATTACAAGCGTGCGCCACCACGCCCGGCTCCTATTTTATTTATTTTGGAAGAGTCTTGCTTACGAGATTACAAGTGTCACCACTGCGCGCGCTGGCAGCAGGAGGGGCTAACCGCATCCCACATCTCACAGGAGGGGTTAACCACATCTCACACATCTTTGGTTCTGGTTTTTGCTGCTCTTGGGTACAGATTGGGGCCCCAGGAGACCCTCGAGGGATGGATGGTCCATGTGCACCAGAAGTTAGCGTAGAACACCCGCTCCGTAGCATCCACACTCTAGCACTTACATAGGTGCATATTTACCTTTTATTGGGGTATTTTTCTTTGGTTAAAAGGGGAAGCTCCAGCTGAGTGGGTGGAACATATACCCATTCAGGTTTCTTGGTTTTGGGTTTTTTTTGCAGGTCTAGAGATGGAACCCAGAGGCATTTGACCTCTGACCTATACCCCCTGCCCCATTTTTTATTCTTTATTTTGAAACAGGGTCTCACTGAGTTGCAGAGGGCCTCACTAAGTAGCTGAGGCTGTCCTCATGCCACGATCCTCCGGTCTCAGCCTCCAGAATGCTGGGATGACAAGCGTGCCCACTACGCCCGGCTCACCTATTCAGATTTCTGATAACTTCCTAGATGCTGGAGGTCACAGGCTCATCTCTGTTGTTAAACGGATTCAATCCTCTTTTTCAGCCTTGATCTTTGGCTACATTTCAGTGATCAGCAGGAAAATACAGAGGCGATTGCTGACGGGCACTTCCTGGGTGAAAGGTAAATGTGTACTCACACGAATGCTGGTGTTTGGGTCCTGAATGCCCGCCCAGTGCCAAGGTGGTAGCCGGGGGCCTGCTTGTTACTTGGAAGACTGAGACGGGAGGATTGCAGGCTCGAGGCCAGCCTCAGCAACTTTGCCAGACCCTGTTTCAAAATAAAAAGAACTATGGGAGTGGCTGCGAGGTCGCCCTGGCCCACATCTCTATTCAAAACCGATTTCATTCTCTCTCTCCCCCGCCATCTCTTTCTCTGCCTGTAACCCGGGTCTCAATGAACAGCCCATGACGCCAGGGGTCACCAGCTTCCGGAATGCCGTGGGTCAGAGTCCTGCCCCTCAACAATGTGGGTTTCCACCCCTCCTCCCTCCTTAGCTATGCTCTGACCCTGGGACCTCCCCTCCTGCCAAGGAACAGTTCCCAAGAAAACACGGGCTCTTTCCTTCGCCCCTGCCTGGAAAGACATTCCAGTTCTTCTCCTTCCCCCTTTATTCACCAAAAGAAGCGGGGCCTCGCCCACCGGTGTGGGAGAAGGGGCGGGCTCAGGGCAGAGCGGACAGGCCCCCCGGGGGCACTGGGCATCAGCCGCTCTCTGACCTCACAGATCACAGGTGCCATTGGCTGGAGGCCAGGAGAGAGCAGCGCAGGGCTCTCGGACAGGAATTGCAAAGACCTTCAGGCCAGAGGCCCAGCTTCTAGAGGGCTTTCCTGATCCTGCTGGGAAACGGGGCAGTCAGAGCACCTCCCTCCCGGAAGGACCATTGATCGATGGAGTGATTGATTGTAGTGGGGATTTAGCCCAGAGGCAAAATCCGAGCTACGCCCTGTTTGTTTGTTTATTTTGCAGTACTGGGGATGGAACCCAGGGGCATTTTACCTCCAAGCTACACCCCCAGCCCTATTTTTTAATCCTTTGTTTTGCAACAGATCTCACTGAGTTGCAAAGAACCTCACTAAGTAGCTGAGGCTGTCATTGAACCGCGATCCTCCTGTCTCAGCCCACCGGATTACAAGCGTGCGCCACCACGCCTGGCTCTTTATTTTTTGTTTAGAAACAGGGTCTCTCCCGGAGTTGCTGGGGGTCTTGCTAAATGGCCGGGGCTGGCCTCCAGCTTGTGACCCTCCCATCTCTGCCTCCCAAGCGCGCGGATTCTAGACGTACGCCACGGAGCGGGGCTGGGAACGCTGATCAGGACACAGTGCGGCCCACGGGGCACACGTGAGGATGTGTGCCAGGTTCTGTTCAGCGCCACACTTGGGCGGGGCTGTCAGTCCTGAGAGCCTCCAGCCCCAGCTCCAGACAGCACCGGCCCAGAGGCAGGGGACACACCAGACCGCCTTTCATCCCCCAGGAAGGGGAGATCCGTGTGTGAGCACTCGTGGTCCCTGCCAGACCTAAGACGCTGCTGATCCAGCAGGTGTGGGGGTGGGGGATGGGGGGGGGCTGCCTCCATTTCCAGGAAGCCCGGACATCCAGACCTGTCATCTGCAGCGAGGACCAGAGCTCCAGGAAATGACTCAAGCCCTTGCCATCTTCCCACTCTCAGCCCTCCTCCCCCCCTCCTCCTCCTCCTCTTCCTCCTCCTCCTCCTCCTCCTCCTCCTCGCCAAGTCCCAGACCTGCCGGCTGTACCCCAGTCCTTCCTGCATCCTCTCCTCCTCCAGCTGCCACCACGCCCCACTCCGGCCTCTGGGTGATTCCTTTTCAATTCCCAAGCCCACAGCTGCCAAGCCGCCCTGCTCTGCAGCCAGGGGCCTCTTTGATCTGATCCTTGGAAACGTCTGATCAGCCCCACTGCCCCGGAATGCAGTCCAGACACGTCCTTTGGGGGCCCTTTCTCAGCTTCTCGTCTCGTGTACCCCCGTTCCCATTAACCCCCCGGGTCTGGATATGCACATCTGGGTTCTCGCCTGTGTAAGCTCCAGACTTCTGCCCCTGGGTGACCTCCCCGATGCCACCTGGACCCTTCCACATCATCAGTGACGAGTGACAACATCTATGTGGTTAATTTATTTTCATTTGTATTTATTATTAATTAATTTATTTATTTATTGCGGTACTGGGGGTGGAACCCAGGGACATTCTACCTCCGAGCTATACCCTCAGCCTTATATTTTGTTCTTTATTTTTGAAACAGGGTCTCACTGAGTTGCAGAGGGCCTCACTAAGTAGCTGACGCTGTCCTCGAACCACGATCCTCCTGTCTCAGCCTCCTGAATGCTGGGATTACAAGTGCGCGCCACCGCGCCCCGCTGATGCGGTTAATTTAGACAGTCTTTTGGGAGCTACTGAGCGGCGGGAGGCTTGGGACCAGGGCCTAAACACAGCACGGAGTATGAACGTGTCAAGGCTGGTTGGCATCCGGGGGTACCGGCACCCCTTAGAGTCATGCGACGTCTAATCACTGGGGAGGCTGAGGACAGGACACCCGGGACCTGTGTGTACAATCACTAACTTCCTGCGAGGCCATAATGATTTCAGAATACAATGTTTTAAGGAAAGAAGGGGAAACGAAGCAGGGCCTAGGGAGGCTGGCTATACAAGGCGCGGAGCCCAGGACACGTGTGTTCCGAGGTACAGGCCGGTAACAACCCAGCTACTGGCGCATTTCCCACTGGCAAAGTCTCTCAACAAGCTGGGTGCGGTGGTGCACGCCTGTAATCCTAACAATGGGGAGGCTGAGACAGGAGGATCGCAGGCTCGAGGCCAGCCTCAGCAAGTAGCAAGTCTCTTGTCAACCCAGCGAGACCCTTTTTTAAAATAAAAAGAATAAAATAGGGCCGGGGTGGAGCTCGGAGGTAGAATGCCCTGGGTTCCACCCTCAGTACCACCACCACAAAAAACAAAACAAAACAAAAAAAACCCCAAAACTCTCAACAGCCCCTTCGTGCGTGGGACCAAGGAGCCTGTGGTCAGCCAGGTGCAGATCTCAGAGCGACACAGTACTGCCAGGGTATGGGCAAGCCCAGCGCCTTAGATTTGAAGGCTATTGATGTTTTGCATTTATTTCTTTGTTTCTTTATCTATTTATTTTTGTGGCACTGGAGACTGAACCCAGGGGCACCATTCATTCTACCTCCAGGATGCACCTGCCAACCCTTCTAAGTCTCTAATTTTTTTTTCTTTTTGCAGAACTGGGGATGGAACCCAGGGGCATTCTACTTTCTAGCTACACCCCAGCCCTATTTTTTATTTTTGGTGGTACTGGGGGTGGAACCCAGGGGCTTTTCTACCTCCAGAATTTACTCCCAGACCTATTTTATATTTTATTTGGAGACAGGGTCTCATTAAGTTGCTGAGAGCCTCGCTAAGTAGCTGAGGCTGGCTTCGAACCTGTGCGATCCTCCTGTCTCAGCCTCCCAAGCGCGGGGATTACAAGCGTGCGCCACCATGCCTTATTCTCTATTTTGAAATAGGCTCTCACTAGGTCGAGGAGGGTATTGATAAATTGCCGAGGCTGGCCTTAAACCTGTGATCCTCTGGTCACAGCCTCCCAGGCGTGCGCCACCATGCCTGGTGTGGTGTTTTATCTTTATTGTAGCTCACCTGGGAGCAGGCAGAAACCTCTGAGCTGGTGAGTTCCGGCCTGGCCGTCACTCAGGCACGGGGCGGCCCGCTCCTCGTGGGGCCAGGCCGCTGAGCTCGCCGAGGGCGCCCCCGATGCTCCGTGTCCCCGCAGCCCTGCATCCTCATCCCTGAGCCGTCTCTGGACTTCTTGCTTTAGGTAAAGCATAAAACACTCGTGGTTTTGGAGTTTCTCCTTATCTTGTTCTTTCTTTCCTACCTTCCTAGAAACCTGTCCTTAAAAGTCACAGCTCCGCCGGGCGTGGTGGTGCACGCTTGTAATCCCAGTACTTGGGAGGCTGAGACAGGAGGACGGAGGTTTGCAGCCAGCCTCAGCTACTTTGTGAGGCCCGACGCAACTCAGTGAGACCCTGTTTCAAAAATAATGAAAAATAGGGCTGGGGTAGCGCAGAGGTAGAATGCCGCACCCAACCGGACTGGTTCTTTTGAGACATGAAATAAAAAGACAAGATTGTCTTAGAAGCCTACACAGGCTCATTTCCACTTTGCAGGGGAAAAAAAAAGTCCATCTGCAAACCGCAAGCCCTGGCTCTCCTTGCCAACCTCACCCACACCGCTGCCACCCCGCCCCTCCCGTCGGAGGTGCCACAGGATCAGTGGCCTCTGCAGGGCAGGGACAGAGTCCACTGCAGCAGGCCGAGTGGCTGCTCCAGGTAACACCTGCACCTCGCCCTGGCTGTTAGGATGCCGGCCCTGCCACGCCCCTTGGCCCGGAGCACCCCACCCCTGTGACGCATCGCCTTTTGCTAGAGAAAGCTCTGGGGCCCTGCTTCTGCAGAAGATACGGCTTCACCTCCCCTCCCCAGTGATTTCCTGTCCCTCTTCCTTTCTGGCCTCTCCTTGCCCCATTGGACTCGGACTCTGACTCCCCTAAGCCTCTGTTTAAACATTAGCACCAAGATTTCTGTGCCAGTAGCCAGGCGTGGTGGCACATGCTTGCCATACAAGTGCTTGTGAGGCCGAGATAGGAGAATTGCAGGTCCGTGGCCAGCCCCAGCTTCTTAGTGAGGCTCTCAGCAACTTAGCGGAACCCTGTTTCAAAATAAAAAGAATAAAATAGGGCTGGGGGTATAGCTCAGAGGCGGAATGCCCCTGGGTTCCAACCCCAGGACTGCAAGCGAGCAAACTAGATTTGTGTGCCTTGCCACCCGTGACTCTGTTTTCTCTGCCCAATTTTCATGCCCCCATCACTGAATCTAAGAGGTTAAAGAAAGTTTTCCCTCTTCAACAAATAGTGTTGCTGGTTTTGAAGAGCTCCTAAGGAGGGGAGCTGCGAGCCCAGAAACAGCTCTCAGCTCTGCGCCCCTCTGCGGTCTTACCTCTTTATCAGCTCTCTCCGTGGGCAGCCAGCATCTCTCCTTTCTTTTATGGCTCCATCCTCTGCTCTCTTTGATCTTCGCCTGCATTTAGGACGAAAAGAATCTTCGAAGACTGGTTTCCCCCATTGGTGCCAGTATCCACCACGCTAGATGGTGGGGCTTGGTCCATTTCTGCTGAGAGCAGGACCATCTCTGCCCCTCTGCCCCATGACCGCAGCTCTCAGCACAGCGCCTGCGCAGTACAGGGGCTCTGCGGATTTGTCCCATGAACAGATCGGTTATTTCTAGGAACTCTTCATCCTCTCTGAGAAGTCAGAGCTGGTCCAGAACTGGTCCGTCTTCTCCTCTCGGGATCTGGAAACCAGCAGATGTTTGCTGATTTCTTCATCTGAAGAAACTCATTGGCGCCCTGGCCCTTGCCACTTTTGGGATCGCCATCTTGGTGCCTTGGATGGGATGGCACCCAGAGGGGCTTGGCTCTCAGCTGCAGCGAGGCGATGCATGTGCAGGAACTGCAGTGCGGAACTCTGTGTCCTCCAGTGGGGAGGAGGAGGAGGAGGAGGAGGGGGAGGAGGAGGGGGAGGAGGAGGGGGAGGGGGGAGGGGGAGGAGGGGAGGGGGAGGAGGGGAGGGGGAGGAGGGGAGGGGGAGGGGGAGGGAGGAGGAGAGGGCTGCTGGAGTGCGGTGGGGATCCCCGGCTTAGCTGCACCCGTCAGTCACTCATTTTTTTTTTTTTTTTTTTTTTTGGTGGTACTGGGCTTCCTGAAAACCCTTCTACCTCCGGGCCAAATACCCAGACATATATTTTTATTTGGAAACAGGGTCTCTTAAACCAGCGAGGCTGGCTTCGAACCTGCGCGATCCTCCTGTCTCCGCCTGCCGAGCTTGGGGATGACAAGCGTGCCCACCGCGCCCGGCTCTGTCATTCATCTTTTGGAAGCCTCAAGACCCCTCTGCCCACTTTCACATTTTTCTCTCACCTGGGGCCAGGGATCGAGGCCTGGGTCCTTTTAGTGAGAGTGAGGAATCAGCTCGGCAGTGACAGCAGCCAGATTCCCCTGGAAGAAGAACAGCCGGGATTGTTGGTTCAATTTTAATTAATTAATTAATTAATTAATTATTTTGGTGGTACTGGGGTTCCTGGAAGCCCTTCTACCTCCGGGCTACACTCCCAGACCTATTTTTTATATTTTTATTTGGAAACAGGGCCTCTCAAGCCAGTGAGGCTGGCTTCGAACCTGGCGATCCTCCTGTCTCCGCCTCCCAAGCGCGGGGATGACAAGCGTGCGCCACTGCGCCCGGCTATTTTATTTTTAATTAATTAATTAATTCTTGTCCATTTTAGTGGCTGCTGTGACTGGCACGCTGGGTCTGGGAGCTCCCTGCATGATTGCTAGAAGGCTTCCTTCACAAAGCCCAGTGTTTCCCCGTCGCGTTTCGACACACCCACCCCATCTCCTGACGTAAAAAGACAAGAGACTGGAATTAATTGATGGTTCACCTCAGCAGATTAGGCAGACATCACAGAGAGCCAAGAACTCTACAGAGTGATCTCCACAGTCACATCAGCGTACTAAGTTACGTTGTCCCAGACGGAGGGCGCCTCTCAAAACTCGAGCTGAGCCACGCACATATCACTTACGGTAACTTTCAACATCAATATTATGTTTTGAAAGTTCATTTGAGAAAAAGGTAATAAGTGAATATTAGAACATTTGAAGAACTATATACATAGAAATGTATGTGAAATATATATACCTCCTTTATCCATGCACATGGGATACATAAAGGATATATCAGCTTTAGACTGTGATTTCCGACCTATTTTAATGGACCAGTGTCAATTTTGTTGAAATAATCACAAATTTAAAAACTTTTTTTTTTTCCAAATTGGAGATGGAGCCCAGGGGCATTCTACCTCTGAGCTACACCCCAGCCCTAGTTTTTATTATTTATTTTGAAACAGGGTCTCACTGAGTTGCAGAGGGCCTCACTAAGTAGCCGAGGCTGTCCGCGAACCCAGATCCTCCTGTCTCAGCCTCCCGAATGCTGGGATGACAAGTGTGCGCCACCACGCCCAGCTCACAAAATCCAACACTTGATAAAGGGTTAAAAGTACCTTTTGGGGTGTATTCATTCGAGTCACCCCTCCGTGCCAGTCTGGTATGGAGCTGTACCTACCCTCTGTATTTCTATCTTTTAATAAACTTCTTAAAGAAAAGTACCTTTTGCCTTTTTGTTCTCGTGAGTTTTACAGTTGTTATAACTATTCAATAACAAACAAATTTTCTTTCTTCTTTCTTTCTTTCTTTCTTTCTTTCTTTCTTCCTTCCTTCCTTTCTTTTTTTTGGTGGTACTGGGGTTCCTGGAAGCCCTTCTACCTCCGGTATACACTCCCACGGGCTACACTCCCAGACCTATTTTTTAACATTTTTATGTGGAAACAGAGTCTCTTAAGCCAGCGAGGCTGGCTCCGAACCAGCGCGATCCTCCTGTCTCCGCCTCCCAAGCGCGGGGATTACAAGCGTGCGCCACCACGCCCGGCTCTTTCTTTCTTTCTTTCTTTCTTTCTTTCTTTCTTTCTTTCTTTCTTTCCTTTCTTGGTACTGGGGGTAGGATTTTTACCTCTGAGCTACACATCCCAAAGCCTTTTATTTATTTATTTATTTATTTATTTATTTATTTTTGTGGTACTGGGGTTCCTGGAAGCCCTTCTACCTCCGGGCTACACTCCCAGACCTATTTTGTTTTTGTTTTTGTTTTTTTTTTTTTGTTTGTGTGTGTGTGTGTGTGTGGTACTGGGGTTCCTGGAAGCCCTTCTACCTCCGGGCTACACTCCCAGACCTATTTTTACATTTTTATTTTGGAAACAGGGTCTCCTAAGCCAGCGCACGCGGCTGGCTTCGAACCTGCCCGATCCTCCTGTCTCCGCCTCCGGAGCGCGGGGATGACAAGCGTGCGCCACCACGCCCGGCAGCCTTATTTATTTTGAAAGAGGGTCTCACCGAGTTGCTGAGGCTGGCCTCGAACAGGCCATCCCCCTGTCTCCGCCTCCCAGGCATTGAGATTACAGGTGCGTGCCAGCATACTTGGCTAGTAACACTTTAAGCTAATGAAGCATAAAGGAAGACCATCCAGAGGAGAAAGCACTGTTTTGAATACCCCCAGAGGGAAGCTGATTTTAGCAGGGTGCTCGGCCGCCCTGGTTTGGATGGGTCTGTGTGCTAGACAATGGCCCGGTGGCCAGCGAAGCTTTGAGATACGCCCAGCTGCCTGAAGCCACCACTCTCCCGCTCCGTGTAGGAATGAGGAGAGGGTCCGACAGCAGATGGTGCCAGGCACCGGGGGGTGGGGGGGTGGGGGTGTCTCCCAGCAGAGATGTGCAGGCTGAGCGGGCCTGGGGGAGCGCTCCTGGCCTCCACGTGAGCCTGTCTGCTGAGGAGATCTTGTCTGCTGGGGTCCCATGTCTGCATGCCCTCCAGACACCAGGGCCCCCCATTACCACCAACATAACACACACGGGAAGCTGGGTGGGTGGCGCACGCCTGTAATCCCAGCAGTTGGGAGGCTGAGAAAAGAGAATTGCAGGTAGGAGGCTAGCCTCAGCAATACAGGGAGATGCCTAGAAAGACCCTGTTTCAAAGCAAAAAATTAAAAGGGCTGGGGGCGCAGGTGGAAGGTGGAATGCCCCTGGATTCAATTCCTAGTGTCTGTCTCTCTCCCCTCCCCCTTCTCCTTCTCCCTTTCCGGCTCCCTCTCCCGCTCTCTCTCCCTCAGTGCTTGGCAGGGGCGCTGCCAGTCACCTGAGGCTGCAGCTCCATTGTCTATTATGGCCTGTGATCCACGCCCTCCCACCCACAGACCCATTTTCCGGAAAGAGTAAACGCAGAATTCGAACAGAAGGACACTATTCTCTGCTCTTTTAATTTAACCTCAACTGTTAGCAGAAGGGCTTTTACATCCTACAGCGGAACAACAGATGACTTCAGCCAGACCAGGCTGTCTGGAAGAAATGTAAAATAAATTCAAAGGCCCTGACTCATCGGAGAGCACATCCCGCAGCTGTGGGCAGAGGCAGGAAAACGCAGCCGAGCTCCTGCTCCAGCGCGCCTGGAGGCCGAGCCTGGAGAGCCCGCCGAGGGCTCCCGCGCACACAGGGCCCTCGCCGGCTGGGACCGTCCTCGCCAGCTCCCACTCGCTCTGGGCGGCCTCCGGGAAGCTCTGAACGTCCCCGTGGTCAACGCGCCACCCGAGGGCCAGTGTGCGGTAGCTCTGTGACCTGTTTCACCTCCTGTCCTTCTCCTTTCCCTCTCTCTATTTTTTTTGTACTGGGCATTGAACCCAGGGACATTCTACCTCAGAGCAGCACCCCCAGCCCCCCTTTTTTGTTGCCAAGGCTGGCGTCCAGCCTGTGATCCTCTTGTCTCAGCCTCCCAGGTATTGGGATTACAGGTGTGCACCCCATGGCCGGTTCCTTTACATCTTTAAGTGACCCTTTCTTTGGCAGGTAGACGTCTTATCAGTCAGGGTAGAAGGCGAGGAAGCGGTCCCTGGAGGGCCACCAGCCCGCCCTCCTGGGATAAGCCAGTGCCACCTTGTGAAACATCTCCGCTGCGTGCGTCTCGTAAATCAGGGCTCCACGTTGCTCTACCGAGATGCAGAGAGACAAGTTAAGTGTAAGAGGATGCCTGTGCGCTGGGCGTGGCAGCACACGCTTGTAATCCCAGTACTTGGGCTGAGACAGGGATTCCAGGTTCAGATCAGCCTTGGCAACCTAGTGAGACCTTGTTTCAAAATGTCATCCCCGCGCTTGGGAGGCTGAGACAGGAGGATCGCGCAGGTTCGAAGCCAGCCTTGGCTGGTTTAAGAGACCCTGTTTCCAAATAAAATATAAAATAGGTCTGGGAGTGTAGCCCGGAGGTAGAAGACCCCTGGGTTCCATCCCCAGCACCACCACCCCCAAAAAAAAAAAAAATATATATATATATATATATATATATATTAAAATAAATAAATAAGTAAACAAATATACTGGGAGTGTAGCTTGGAGGCAGAATGCCTTTGGGTTTAATACATGGTACTGAAAATAAAAAGGGATATATGTAGCATGCTAACATATGCTTTTAATCCCAGTCCTTTGAAGGCTGAGGCAAGAAGAAGGATCGGATTTGAGGCCAGCCTCAGCAATTTAGCGAGGCCATCAACAACTTAGACCCTGTTTTAAAATAGAAAATAGAAAAAGGCTTAGGAATGTAACTCAGAGGTAGAATGCCCCTGGCTTCATCCCCCACCACAAGAAAAGAAAGAAAGAAAGAAAGAGAGAGAAAGGAGAAAGAAAGGTACATTTGCTTTCAGAGCGAATAAAAGCTTAATCATCTTTTTCCTTCAGAGTCTGACGCCATCGCTCTGCCCACAGAGGGGGCATCTGAGGCCGGGATTTTGAAATTCCATTTTCTATAAATTCCTTTTGTCGATTTTGAAAATGGTTGTAGGAAGCGTAACTAGACGGGCCAGGGAAAGCGGCGGGAGCAGCAGAGTGCACGTTTTTGTGGGAATGAGTCTACACCGCGCTGTCCTTTCTTGGGTGTGGGCGATGGAAGCCAGGGCCTCCTCCGCTGGCCCAGCGCTCTGCCGCTGAGCTGGGCCTCAGCCTCCACCGCAGACTCCTTTCAGCTCCCAATCTGTTTTGTCTTTCCCTGCCGGGGACTGAACCCAGGGGCCTTCTGCCTCTGAGCTACACACACCCCAGTCCTGTTTTATTCTTTATTTTGAAACAGGGCCTCCTGCCAACCTGTGGCCCTCCTGCCTCAACTTCCCCAGTGCTACGATTACAGGATTGTAGCCCCCCCCCCCAGATCTTCACCCCCAATTCCTGATGGCCCCAAATGTGGGGTCCCTCCTGTACGCAAGCTGCAGCGCGACTGCAGACTAAGTCACCCTCCAAGGACGCCTCTATTTTCTGAGGGAAAGCCCCTCAAAAACAGGCAAGCATGCCTTGGCCACAGCCCTTCCCCAGGGGCCTGCGGGCCCGGGAACATCAGTGCGGGGGCCATGGTGTGTTGGGGGGTGACATTTTTTTCTTTGTGGTACTGAGCTTTGACTCCATTCTACCTGTGAGCCACACCCCAGTCCTATTTGACTCCTGACCTCCAGGGGCTCCCCCAGGCTGCTTGCTGGGGGCCCACGGGCAGGAAGGCCAGACCTCCCGCCGCCAGGGCTCCGTCCAGCCCCGGGAGAAGGCTGGAGCGCGGGCCCGGCAAAAATAAACCTGTGCCATAAATAAGCCGGCCATGTCTTCAAGGTGCCAGCCGTCGGCGCCCCCCCTGGAAAACTTGCGAAGGCGGACGAGGGACGATACGCGGCCAGGCGCCGGGCTCCTTCACCCCGCCAGCACCTTCAAAGGGCCATAGCTTCCCGTGGCCGCTGTCCAGCTTCCACTGCGGCCAGGTCCGCGGGGGCCCCTCCTCGTCTCCCCTGCGAGGCCACCCTCTAGGCAGGAGCCTGGTTTTGCAGGTGCTTGGGCCTCCCCTTCCCCCGGGGCCTCCTTTTCTCGCCCTGATTCATCTGTGGGGCAGTTTGGGACCCCAGACATGCTCAGGCACCCCTCTTCTAAAAGAAGCCCGACGCTCACACTGCCCGCCCTCCCCTCCCCATCACTGGCCTCCCATTCTTGCAGAGCTCGGTCCTCGGGCTCCCCAGCCGCCTGGCTGGGGTCCCTGCCGTGGTCCCCAAAGCACCCTTTTAAAAGCAACGGGATCTTTTGCATGCATGTTATTTCAAACCTAAAGACGTGGCAAAAACATTACCCAGAGCGCTCCCGCGCCCTCCCCGGATCCTTCTCTACCTCTGGGGATGGGGCCCAGGGGCACTTGACCTCTGAGCTACACTCCCAGCCCTATATTTTATTCTTTAGTTTGAAACAGGGTCTCGCTGAGTTGCAGAGGGCCTAAGTAGCTGAGGCTGGCTGCGAGCCGCCATCCTCCTGTCTGGGTCTCCCAAATGCTGGGGTTACAAGCGTGCGCCACCACCCGGTAAGAGACTTTTTAAAAGTTCCTCTGAGCCGCCCAGTCCAGCACCCTCCGGGGGCCCCTAGGCCTGTCCGCTCTGCCTCTCGCCCTCTCCCCTTCCCGGGGCTCCTGGCTCCTTTTCAGCCTCTCCCTGGAGGTCGGCCGTCACTCGTGTTCAACAAGGGCAGTATCCTCAGCCTGGGCCCCTTCTAGGTGCGCCGAGTTCCCACTGCTTGCTAGGAGCCCATACCAGACCGCGCTAAGGTCCTCCACTTCGTGCTCTACACCGGACGTGTCAAAGAACTGAAGTCATGTTACTGTACCTACCTCCCATGCGCGCACACACAGGCCCCTCTCCACAGGGCTGTCCAAACTGAGCAGGAAACCCCGCTCGCCCCTCCTGCTGGTCAGAAGCCCCGTCCTGCTTCCTGAGCCGGACCCATCTGGCCTGGCCAGGTGCCTGGACTCGCTGCCCGCAGCCCCGGGGTACCGCTTCGCCTGGGCTGAAATCACCACCCTGAGCCGGGCAGGGGCTGCACACCTGGAATCCAGGACTTGGGAGGCTGAGACAGGAGGATCCCAGAGGAGGCTCCGCTCTCAGAACTGGGCCCAGGCACACATCCACGGCAAAATGAACAGCTCAGACAGATGCTGGGATTACAAGCGTGCGCACCACAGCTGGCTCCAGGGCTGCTCTCCAGACAGCGCGGCCGCCTATGGCAGTGATGGGCGCTCGGTACCGGTGGCGGGTCCTTCTCTCCAGAGGGCGCTGCTCTGAGCGGGATGGCCACCTCCCTCCCAGCCACTGCAAGGCTGCTCTGGCTCTCGTTTTAGCAGAGGACACTCATGGCATGCTCTCCTTAGGGCCTGGGGACTGAGCACCGTCAGAGAGTCATGGTTATTGGTTCTGTTGACTCCTGGTGGGAGGGATAAATGAAGATACAAATTAACCTAAAATGATGTGGTGGTGCACACTTGTAATTCCAGGTAATTCCAGCATTCGGGAGGCTGAGCCCGGAGGATCACGGTTCGCGGACAGCCTCAGCTACTTAGTGAGGCCCTCCGCAACTCACTGAGACCCTGTTTCAAAACAAAAGAGTAAAATGGGGCTGGAGGTGTAGCTCGGAGGTAGAATGTTCCTGGTATCCATCCCCAGTACCAAAATAAATAAATAAATAAATAAATAAATAAATAAATAAATAAATAAATAAAATAAATAAATAAAATCAGGCTGGGTATAGCTCAGAGTTAGTATGCCCTGAGTTAAGTCCTCAGTACCATCAAAAAATAAATTTTAACAGCCGGGCGTGGTGGCGCACACTTGTAATCCCCGCGCTTGGGAGGCGGAGACAGGAGGATCGCACAGGTTTGAAGTCAGCCGCGCTGGCTTAAGAGACCCTGTTTCCAAATAAAAATATATTAAAAAAATAGGTCTGGGAGTGTAGCCCAGAGGTAGAAGGGTTTCCAGGAACCCCAATACCACCAAAAAAAAATATATATATATATATATTTAAAAAAAAATATATATATATATATATTTTTTTTTTTAAAGAGTTGGACCTGGTGGTGCATGCTTATAATCCCAGTACTTGGGAGGCTGAGACAGGAGGATCGCAGGTCTGTAGCCAGCCTCAGCTACTTAGCGAGGCCCTTCGCAACTCAGTGAGACCCTGTTTCAAAAAATAAAAAAGACTGAGCTGGGCATGGTGGCGCACGCTTGTAATCCCAGCATTCGGGAGGCTGAGACAGGAGGATCACTGTTCGAGGACAGCCTCAGCTACTTAGTGAGGCCCTCTGCAACTCAGCGAGACCCTGTTTCAAAATAAAGAATAAATAATAGGGCAGGGGTGTAGTTCGGAGGTCTAATGCCCCTGGGTTCCATCCCCAGACCCGCAAAAAAGTAAAAAATAAAAAATAAAAAATAAAAATAAAAAAGACTAAAAAATAGAGCTAGGGTGTAGCTCAGAGGTACAAGTACTGGGGATGGTCCCCAGTACTGCAAATATAAATAAATAAAACGACACTTGTGAAAGTGCTCAGAGATCACACCAGAGGGGCTCTGGCCCATCCTAGAGCAGCCATGGAAGGCTTAGCGGCAGGCCTGTGGGACCTGAAATTGGGAGGAAGTGAATGAGGTGGGGCAGAGAGCCTGCGGGCTGGGCGGAAGCATGTCCAAAGGCCCTGGGGCAGGAGGGACAAGATCCTTCCAGGAACCTTTATTGAGCAGGTGGCTGAGCAGGTGGAATGCAGACAGGCCTGGATTTTGTAGCAGAAGATGGGGGAGAGTTTCTGAGTTATCTGCGAGGATGACTGGAATGTGGGAAGAGTTTAGAAGGTATCTCACAAAAACATTTCTCAGCTCATGCCTGGCTTAGGGGAAAGCGCCGTAGCTGGAAAGGCAGATTGGCCTGAAGGTGGTGGTGCACACCTGTGATTCCTGCGATGGGAGGACCGCAGGGTCCAGAGCAGCCTCCGTGATTTAGCAAGACTCTCGGAAATCTAAGAGTGAGACCTTGTTTCAAGACAAAAATAAAAAGGCCTGAGCTCGAGGGTAGAATTTCCCTGGGTTCAATCCCCAGTACCATAAATAAAATAAGTAAAAAGGGCCGCGGGGGTAGCTCAGAGATAAAATGCCCCTGAGTTTAATTCCTAGTGCCAAAAATAAAATAAAAAATAAAGATCCAAGTTCCAAATCTCTCCTCTTAGCCACAAAGAAATCACGCCGTCAATCAATCTAACACCCAGGGCCCTGGCACCCTTGACTCCCTTGGATAAGGTTTCTTTTTTTTCTTTCTTTCTTTCTTTCTTTTTTTTTGGTGGTACTGGGGTTCCTGGAAGCCCTTCTACCTCCGGGCTACACTCCCAAACCTATTTTTACATTTTTATTTGGAAACAGGGTCTCCTAAGCCAGCGCACGCGGCTGGCTTCGAACCTGCGCGATCCTCCTGTCTCCGCCTCCCGAGCGCGGGGATTACAAGCGTGGGCCACCACGCCCGGCATCTTGGATAAGGTTTCTAAATAATTCCAGAGGGAGGGAGGGAGGGAGAGAAAAACGCCCCCGATGAGGAACGTATCAGTCACTTATTCCGTTAGTATTTGATCCTGGTAAAAATGCGCGGGAACCCCAAAGCTCGCCAGACACTGAGCCAGTCAGTGCAAAGACTTTCTGTGTCTCCGGCCCGCGACCCTCGCCTACTAAATTTTTGTCTTTTTTTTTTTTTTTTTGGTGGTACTGGGGTTCCTGGAAGCCCTTCTACCTCCAGGCTATACCTATTTCATATTTTTATTTGGAAACAGGGTCTCTTAACCAGCGCGGCTGGCTTCGAACCTGCGCGATCCTCCTGTCTCCGCCTCCCAAGCGCAGGGATTACAGGCCTGCGCTACCACACCTGGTTAAATTTTTGTCTTTATTAAAAAAAAGAAAAAGAGCCGGGTGTGGTGGCACAAGTTTGTAATCCCAGCATTGGGGAGGCGGAGACAAGAGGATTACGTTTTGTGGACAGCCTCAGCTACTCAGGGAGGCCCTTTGCAACTCAGTGAGACCCTGTTCTTTTTATCAAAGGGGGAGGGGGAGGAGAAGCATAGAGGAGAGGGAGTGCACAGTAATCAAGATGTTTCTCATACCTACCTACCCTCAACAGGTTGCTGCTGGAGACGGGAAGGAGGCGGCGCCTCAGAGCTCAGTTTGAGAGCCGAGCGTAGTAGGGCCAGATGCCCCGGGAGACCCTGCAGCCCTGGCCTTCCGCTCCTGGGAATTTCTCCTAAGGAAATCGTCTGAGTAATAACTCGGTGATAACTGGAGGGACCGTGAAAGCCGCGGGCAGGTGCACACGCGGTGCCTGCCGCCGCCTCCCTGGTTGTGTCTGTGAGACCTTACTTAGACTTTGTTCCCGGGGTGGGCGCAGGGTGTCATATGTGAGTCAGAGTGAGGGTGAGAGGGCCTGCGAGGACCCGGGGCTGGGGGGCGCCCGGAGCGCGAGGCCTGACTAAGGCTTAGCCTGAGGTTGAGGAGGAAGGCTTAGTCAATGGATTGGGTTTTTCCTGGTATTGCGGATGCAACCCAGGGGCATTCTACCTCCGAGCTACACCCCAGACCTATTTTTTATTCTTTATTTTGAAACAGGGTCTCACTGAGTTGCAGAGGGCCTCGCTAAGTAGCTGAGGCTGTCCGCGAACCGGATCCTCCGGTCTCAGCCTCCCGAATGCTGGGATGACAAGCGTGTGCCACCACGCCCTGCGGTCAATGGGGTATTTAAAGAATCTTTTAAATGTGCAAAGGGAAAGGGAAGGGAGAATCTAGAAGGAGATAGATGGGCCGGGTGGATGGTGGTAGCCATGTAAGATGGGGCAAGAGGGCCGAGGCGAGCGGGCTGGGGTCGCCTGGGCGGCCTGGACGTCCAGGGAGCGAGAAGCCCGGGAGACCGTGGAAGAGTTGGGCCAAGAGAGGAAGGCGGCTGGAGGGAAATCACAGTAAATAAACGTCTTCTCAAAGAACTAGAATATGTTAACCGAGCGTGGTGGTGCGTGTCTGTCTGTAATTATAGTACTTGGGAGGCTGAAACAGGAGGACTGCAGGCTTGGGGCCGGCCTCGGCAATGCAGTGAGGCTCTCAGCAACCTAGTGAGACCCTGTTTCCAAATAAAAAATAAAATAGGGTTGGGGGCATAGCTCAGAAGTAGAGCGCCTCTGGGTTCAGCCCCCAGCTCCAAAAAGATCTGGGATGGTCGGTTTGGATCTGAGACGCCCCCCAGAGCTCCTGCGTGGAAGGCTTGGATCCCCGGGCGGGGGAGTTCAGCAGTGGGGCCTTGGGGAAGCAAGTGGGTCATGAAGGCTCTGGCCTCATGGATTATTCCACTGACGGGCTCATAATTTTTATTTTTGGGTACTGAGGATTGAACTCGGGAGTGTTTAGCCTCCAGCCCATTTTATTTTGAAGCCGGGCTTCACCAAGTTGCTGAGAATGTCCCTAGGTTGCTGGGGCTGCCTCTGAACTGCCAGCCTCCAGTCTCAGCCTCCCGAGGCCTGGGATTCCAGATGCGCCGCCACGCCCGGCTCAGACATTTTAATACACAGGTCCCGGGTGCTTGTCCCCTTCATTACTGAGGGGTCTGAGTCAAGAACGAGGCCGAATGTTCAGCCTTTGCTGGAGCTTGACAAGGCGTCTCCCCAAACGTCTGTGCTTTGGTCTATCAGAAAAACACCAAGTATTGATGGGATAGCTGAGGAACACAGACCAGCAGGCGGGGAGGCCCCTGCAGGTTTTATAAGCCCGGGGGAGAATTCTCCCCGCGTTTGACAGCAGGCACTCAGCCAGTGCCCGGCTCCTTTAGACTCTCGGCAACGCGGGCCCTGTGACGCGTCTGTGCCTCGCGGCACGGCAAGCCTCTTCCCCCGTGCCAGCTCATTGCTTTAGCCTGCCTTCCTCCCCTTTTTACTTCCTTCCTTCTTTCCTTCCTTCCTTCCTTCTTTTCTTTTTTTCCCCTTGGTACTAAAGATGGAACCCAGAGGCCTTCTACCTCTGAGCTACACCCCAACCCTACTTTATTCTTTATTTTGAAAAAGGCTCTCCCTAAGTTGCTGAGGGCTCACTAAGTAGCCGAGGCTTGGCCTCAAACCTGCCATCCTCTTGTTTAGGCCTCCCATGTGCTGGGATCACAGGTGTGTGCCACCATGCCTGTAAAAGAGCCCGTCTTTGGCCAAGTGGGGTGGCGCACGCTTGTCATCCCAGCACTTGGGAGGCTGAGACAGGAGGATCTCAGGTGTGTGGACGGCCTCAGCTACTTAGTGAGCCCTCTGCAACTCAGTGGGACCCGGTTTCAAAATGAAGAATGAGAAATAGGGCTGGAGCCGGGCGTGGTGGCGCACGCTTGTAATCCCAGCATTCGGGAGGCTGAGACCTGGAGGATCGCGGTTCGCGGCCAGCCTCAGCTACTTAGTGAGCCCTCTGCAACTCAGTGGGACCCGGTTTCAAAATAAAGAATAAAAAATAGGGCAGGGGGTGTAACTCGGTGGTCAAATGCCCCTGGGTTCCATCACCAGACCCGCAAAAAAAAAAAAAAAAAAAAAGAAATAGGGCTGGGCATGTAGCTCAGAGGTGGAATGCCCCTGGGTTCCATCCCCAGTACTACACACACACACACACACACACACACACACACACACACACACACACACACAATAAATAAAAAGGAGCCCATCTTCTATGGCGCCTGGTCGACGGTCAGCAGCACCCCGACGTCCCGCGGCTGGCTCTGTGCCCTCATCTGGTCCCACCCGGTCCGGTCCCGAGGGCCTCGTCCCTCACCCGCTTGTCTTTACTACGTCCCCTGTCCTCTGACCACCCAGATGGGAGCTACCAAAACACCACCTCCCCTCTGGCTTCCAAACACTTCTGCAGCCTCCGCTCCCGGGCGTGGCCCGGGCTCAGGCCCCGGCCCCTCTGCGTACAAACGTGGCTGTGAGCCAGGCTCCCCTTGAGGAGCCTCTGCGATGGGGCGATCGCCAACCTGCCACTTAGGGGCGGCCTGGCCGGTGCTGACGGTGAAGGCGAGGGCTCTGAGCGCTCAGCGGGGGTCGCAGGTGCTCGGCAGGGATGAGCCGGGGTCCGGCGTCCCGTCCACCTCATACCCACGTGCTCCACCTGCTGCAAGCTTCTCCCTCCCGACTTCAGCCTGCCGCCAGGGGACCGCCCGGCGACTTGCCTGGAGCCTGAGATCTAGTGGGGATCTTTCGAGGGCGTCACTGCCGGCCAGCAGCCCACCCCAGCCCCCCTTCCCGCTCTCCACAGGAATCCACAGGATCCATTCCAGCCTCCACCCATGGGTTGTGTTTTTGTACTGGGGATCCACCTCTGAGCATGCCAGTAATCCCGGTATTTGGGAGGCTGAGACAAGAGGATCACAGGTTCGAGGCTAGCCTCAGCCACTTAGCAAGACTATGTTTCAAAATAAAAATTAAAAAGGGCCGGGGTGCAGCTTGGAGGTAGAATGCCTGAGTTCAATTCCTGGTATCAAAAAAAAAAAAAAAAAGAAAAAGAAAAAAGAAAAAAAAAGGTGACATTTTCTAGGATTCAGATGTACAATAGGTGACCCACATGGCCGAGTTTTTAGAGAGTTAGGCTGCCTTTCCTGTGACTTAATCTGAGATGTCAGGGACAAAGAATTTCAGAAATGGTGGCCATGTTGCCGGCAGAATTCCTCAGTCACGATGCCGCACGCACCTGTCCCGCAGGCCTCAAGCGTCCCTGGCTGGGGTGGCCTTGGTGGCGGGAGGCTGGGGCGCAGCAATGCCCGCCCGCTCCGTGGACGTGGCCCGGGTGAACCCGCGGCCCTGCTGCAGGCCTGTGTGTCTTTGTTCAGTCCCGGGGGGGAAGCGGGTGGCCTACCGCCGGCTGCAGCCGAGCAGTGCCCCCAGAAACAGGCCGCGTTCAAGAGGAGGGGTGACTCGGGGCTCCCGCCTCTCCAGAGCCACCAAGGCCGAACCGAGGGGCTGGGATGGCAAGATGGTGCCCGGGCCGCAGGCCTTGGGGTGCAGAGCCCAGGCAGGCCGCGCAGCGCCCGGAGCCGGGGGGGGGGGGGCTCCTCCACGCACAGGCGGCCTTCCTGCTGTCCAAATGCTGGGGGGGGGGGGCGAGGAGGAAGCCAGGCGGCCAGACCCGGGGGGACTTTTGGGGGTGGTTCGGAATTTTACCTGGTGTGAGGGGAGGCCCCTGTCCTTAGACGCAGCTCTTGTAATATTGGTTTGCTACTCCTCCTCCTCCTCCTCCTCCTCCTCCTCCTCTTCCTCCTCCTCTTCCTCCTCCTCTTCCTCCTCCTCCTCCTCCTCCTCTTCCTCCTCCTCTTCCTCCTCCTCCTCCTCCTCCTCTTCCTCCTCCTCCTCCTCCTCCTCTTCCTCCTCCTCCTCCTCCTCCTCCTCCTCTTCCTCCTCCTCCTCCTCCTCCTCCTCCTCTTCCTCCTCCTCCTCCTCCTCCTCCTCTTCCTCCTCCTCCTCCTCCTTCTCCTCTTCCTCCTCCTCCTCCTCCTCCTCTTCTTCCTCCTCCTCCTCCTCCTCCTCTTCCTCCTCCTCCTCCTCCTCCTTCTCCTCTTCCTCCTCCTCCTCCTCCTCCTCCTCCTCCTCCTCTTTCTCCTCCTCCTCCTCCTCCTCCTCCTCCTCCTCCTCTGCCTCCTTGAGGTGCTGGGGATTGAATCCAGGGGCATTCTACATTTAAGCTACGCCCCCCAGCCCTTTTTATTTATTTATTTTTATTTTGAAACAGGGTCTCACTAAGTTTTTGAGGTTGGCCACAAATCTGTGATCCTCCTGTCTCAGCCTCCCACGTACCGGGATTACAGGTGTGCGCCACCACGCCCCCTTTAATTCTACCTTTTATATTATTTATTTATTTATTTATTTAGATTTTGAAACAGAGTCTTGCTAAGCTGCTGAGGCTGTCCTCAAAACTGCTCTCCTCTCGTCTCAGCCTCGGATGACAGGCATGTGCCACCATGCCTGTTTCAATTCTTTTATATTTTTAATTTTTGTGTGTGGTCCTGGGGATGGAACCCAGGGGATTTCTACCTTTGGGCTATACCCCTTGTTAAGTTGGGTCCTGCACTCATGTGACTTTGTGTCACATGACCTCTGCAGGGCAAGGGAGGGGCTGAAACCCCCGCGAGAATTGGGCATTTCCGCGAGTAAACCCCCATCTCGCGAGATGCATGCCTTTAAAAGGAGAGCCCGCGTCCTCTAGCTTCGGATAGGCGCGCGGGCCCCACGGTGCCTCGCCCTGATCCCCGGGAGAGCCGTGCCATTAAAACTTTACATGCCACGTGTACCGGACCTCTCTCGTGTTTTTCACACTCCGCCGTACTCACATATTTTTATTTTACTCGCATTTAATTTTTTATTTTACTTATCATTTGGTGCCGAACCAGGAGAACTCTTGGGTCCCTCCCCATTTTTTTCCTTTTTTTTCTGTTTTCTCTTTTTATTTTTACTCTCTTTTTGAGCCCCGGACTCTCCGACCCGCCAGCAGCTCGACTGTGAGGTCCCACACCAGTGCTCCGCTTGCAGGCGTTGCTCCCGCCACTGCCGCCACTGCCGCCCGTGCCTGCCCGGACCGTAAGCCTTCTTCCCCTGCCCCGCGCTCTCCGGGAGAGCCGGCGGCCTTCTTCCCGCCCCGGGCTCTGCTGAGAGTCCGCGGCCATCTTTCCAGCCCCGAGCTCTGCTGAGAGCTCGCGGCCATCTTTTCGGCCCCGCACTCTGCTGAGAGTCTGCGGCCATCATTCCAGCCCTGCACTCTGCTGAGAGCCAGTGGCCATCTTTTCCTGCCCACGTGCTCTCTTCTGGAGCGCCGATGGCAATCTTCCACTGCCACTGCGGCCGCAGCCACCACTGCCGGGGCGTGCAGGCTCCGCCGGCCGCCAGGCTGCCAGTTCCACCCGCCCGGAGCCAGGCTCCTTGGGTGATGCTGGCACCTGCTCTGCTCCTGCCTGCCGCTTGGACCTCCTAAAACCGCCGTTCCCGCCTGCCCACGCCGCCCGCCGCTGGAATGGGACCGCGCCGCCCGCGGACTGCGCCACACCGCGCGCTTATGTCTTCTCCGCGCCTGGCGTTGCTTAGACCCGCCTGCCGGGGCCGCCTGCCTCCTCCATCTAGGCGGCCGCCACTCTGCTAAACAGCCCCCAGCCCGCCAAGTCCAGCCCGCGCTCCAGCTGGTTCCTCCACTCGGACTCGCGCCCTGGCGCCCTTCACCCTGTGCCTGCCCACCCCTGCTGCCTGGGCCTGGCCATTCCGGTAAGCAGCCACATGGAATTACTGGGGGGGGGGTCGCCAGCTTTGGCCCGCCATCTTGGACACGTGGAATCACTGGGGAGCCGCCATCTTGGCCCCACCATCTTTAACCCCTCCCACCTCATGGCCTCACTGGAGGCCTCGCCATCCTTAACCCCTCCCACCTCATGGCCTCACTGGAGGCCTCGCCATCCTTAACCCCTCCCACCTCATGGCCTCACTGGAGGCCTCGCCATCCTTAACCCCTCCCACCTCATGGCCTCACTGGAGGCCTCACCATCTTTAACCCCTCCCACCTCATGGCCTCACTGGAGGCCTCACAATCTTTAATCCCTCCCACTTTCCACTCCTAACCAATCCTAGGAGTCGGCGGCCATCTTTCTGGCCCGAGCCAGGCAGCTTGGCACTTGCTCTGCCTGCCAACCGCCTGTGCGGGCCAGGACCTCTGCCTGCCGCCTGGACCTCCTAAAGCACCGTTCCAGCTTGGTTCTCCGGTCACTGCCGGGACCTCTGGCCGGTTTGCCCCACCCGCCCCGAGCCAGGCTCACTGGCGGTGCCCCTCGGGGCCCAGCCTCAGCGTCTGGCGCGTGCCTGGAAGCCATTTTGTCTCCACACCGCGGGCCCAGCAAGCCATGCCGCCTGCGCACCCCCACTGATCCCACCTGCGCCAGCCGCCAGTGCCATCCACACCAGCCACCGGCATCCACGCGCCCCAGCTCCACCATGCTCCCAGCAGCTTCTCAGCGCTTCTGTCGCAGCCAGCGCTGGCCGGCAACACTTCACTCCGGTAAACTGCCTCCTTCCCTTGGTTAGCGGGTTCCGGACTTGGGTCTTCTGGTCCACTGGGACCCCAAAATCCAAGCGCTTGGTGACCCATTGTCCCCCGGTCCACTGGGACCACCCTGCGGATGACCAGGTCATCCTCCGGTTTTGAGAAGGAATGAAGACGTTCTTCCCTATCTCTTAACCTCTGTTTCCGAACGATTGAGCAGGGAAATCGGGGACGCCCATTTCCTGTTCTTCGTTTCCGCCCGCGAACCAATTATGGGGAGTCGAACCTTTATACTAGCAGATGCCCTGAGAGCCTGTCTGCCTTGATACGAGTTGGGAAATAGGTTGCGGTGGCCCAGGAATAGTTAGGAACTTTTATAAGCGGTCTGGTATCCCTCCAAATGCTCTCCCCCATCAGCTTCCATTTATTTTCCCGCCAGCTGCCATTTTGTGATGGCGCGTAGTCACTGCCTGGTGATGTCACAGTCACCATCTTGGCCTGCGCCAGACTGCAATTTTGCTGGGTGGCCCGCTCGGGCGCGCCCTAGGTGCTGCGGGAAACGCCGGGGCCAGGCCGGGGCTGGGGCGACACCCTCTGCCCATGGGGAGTCTGCGTTGCCATTCTTGCCGGACACCAGCCCCGGGACGTGCTCTTTGTGAGTATAGGTCCGTCACAGCTGACAGAACCTTAACATAGCATCTAAGTTTTAATTCCAGAGAGAAACAGGCGGAGATGGAGCGTACCCTCTTGACTTTGCCAAAAAGCAGATCCCTGGTAGCTGCCCTTCAGCCCCCTGGAGCGCCACCTAGGTGTGGAGGACTGCAACAACAACTACCTCCAGGAGCCTGCCTCAAGTGGGGCAAAGCCACGCCTACCAATCAGACTGCTCGGCGTGTGGCCAGGAGGGCCACTGGAACAGTGCCCTAGGAAAAGGTTGAGCCCCAGGTGCCTCAACACAGGGGGAGCACCTTTCCAGACCAGGCCCCACCGCTGGCCCTACTCAGCCTGGCTGAAGACTGATGGCTCCTGGATCCCTCAACCTCCATCCTCTTTGCCAGCTCAGGGTAGCTCTCCAGGTACTGAGTAAGCCAGTCTCCTTTTTGGTCGCCTGCTCAATCTCATGATTTGTTTTTTTCTTTAATAGCCCTTGCCTGTTCAAGTCTCCTCAAGCGCACATCACTAAGCTGTCCAGGGTAACCTCCAATTCGCACTGCAGCTATGCACCCACCTGCACCCCCTTCTGGGGGACTGGACTCCCAACTCCTCCCGGCCTGGGGCCCCTGACGACGCCCCTTGACAGCAGGAAGAAGCTAGAGGGTCCAACGTCATCCATTATCCCTACCATCAAAAGGCCGGAATGTTAAGTTGGGTCCTGCACTCATGTGACTTTGTGTCACATGACCTCTGCAGGGCAAGGGAGGGGCTGAAACCCCCGCGAGAATTGGGCATTCCCGCGAGTAAACCCTCATCTCGCGAGATGCATGCCTTGAAAAGGAGAGCCCGCGTCCTCAAGCTTCGGACAGGCACGCGGGCCCCACGGTGCCTCGCCCTGATCCCCGGGAGATCCGTGCCATTATGCACATTATTTTTATTTTACTCGCATTTAATTTTTTATTTTACTTATCACCCCTAGACCTATTTTCTATTTTGTTCGGAAACAGGGTCTCACTAAGCTGCTGAGAGCCTCACTAAGTAGCAGAGGCTGGCTTCGAACCCGTGCAATCCTCCAGTCTCAGCCTCCCAAATCCTGGGATTACCAGTGTGCGCCACCACGCCCAGCTTTATTTATTTATTTTTATTTTGAAACAGAGTCTTGCTAAGTTGCTGAGGCTGTCCTCCAACCTGAGATCCTCCTGTCTCAGCCTCTCGAGTCCCGGATGACAGGCACGGGCCACCGCGCCTGGCTTCGATCCTTTCTTTCTTCTTGTCAGAGACCTGGAGCGTTGTCCTCACCTGGCTATTCCTCCCGGGCCTCAAGTTACCTCTTTTCCCTTCAGATTAAATGCTTTCCTAATAGAAGGACTTGGAAAATTCTTTCAAGGGCGAGAATTTGGCAAGTGTCCCTGCCAACGAAGGGCGCGTGGGCTTCGCGGGGGCTTTACGATGTTCCAGAGAGAGGCCACCTGTTCCTCCTCACCCACCTCTGGGCGCCGGGCCACGGGGTAATGAGCCGGGAGGCGGCCCAGGTGCCAGCCAGCGCGGAGGCCTGTTCTGAGCCACGACCCACACAGGGCCCTCCTGGGGCGCGTCGAGGTCGGGCCGGGCCCCAAGAGCTGCTGAGCCGTGGCCTCCGGGTTCTTACTTCTCAATCTGTGTTTACTCACCTGGAAGAAGAAAAACTCCTGTTTCCCAAGGTGGCTCACGAGAACCTTCCATTCCCCGAAGGCCACGGAGTGCCGGTGGGCGCCAGGGCCCGGAGAGTCTCACCAAGCAAAAATTAGCTTGTGCCAAGAGGCCGGAAGGAGGCCGGCGGGCGCCGGGCCGGCCCCGCGCTATCTCCACATCTCTCCCTCTATCGCTGCGACCATCTCTGCTCCGTGACTCAAGGCTGGAAGTCGACGTGGAGACCGTGTCACCTGCCCGGGGCTGGACACGGAGGCCCCGTGTGGGGAGCGCCAGGCACGGCTCCCGAGCTGGCCAGCGGGCGGCTGCCACTCCCTGCTCCCGCCGGGGATGGGCACAGGCCTGCGATCGGAACAGAGAAACCGAATTCCGCGCGCGTGTGTGTGTGTGTGTGTGTGTGTGTGTGTGTGTAAGTGGCACTGGGGTGTTCTACCTCTCAGCAACACCCCAGCCCTATTTACTTATTTCATTGATTCTTTTATTGTGATGTTGGGATTGAACCCAGGGATAGTCTACCCACAAGCCATACCCTTCGCCATGTATATATATATTTATTCTTTATTTTGAAACAAGCTCTCACTGAGTTGCCAGGGGCCTCACTATGTAGCCGAGGCTGTCTGTGAACCGCGATCCTCCGGTCTCAGCCTCCCAAGTGTGCGCTACCACGCCCCGGCCCCTTTGTATATTTTTATTTTGCAACAGGGTCTGGCTAGGTTGCTGAGTCTGACCTCTGACCTGCAGTCCTCCAGTACCAGCCTCCGAGTGCTGGGATTACAGGTGTGACCCCGGCAGAGGGCTGTGTGTGGAGGAGCCCTCCACACAGTGATTCAGCACCCTGCTACGTCAAGGCCAGGCCCAGGACCCCCCAGTCACGGTCACCTCCGGGTGGAGTTCCCGATGTGGGCTTCTGTGTCGCCCAGCTCTAGGAGGCCTTGCGTCTTGTATGACTCTGTGTTCAAAGGTTCAGTCTCTCAGGTCCCCTACAACTGAGCATTAAGCACTGCTGAGTCGGGGAGGTCAGAGTCACACAGAGTCAGCAGATGGAAAAAGGAATATCTGTGGCCGGGTGTGGTGGTGCAGGAGGCTTGTTATTCCAGTACTTGGGAGGCTGAGACAGGAGGATCGCAGGCTCGCGGCCAGCCTCAGCTACTTAGTGAGACCCTTTGCAACTTAGTGAGACCTTGTTTCAAAATAAAGAGTTAAAAATAGGGTTGGGGGTGTAGCTCAGAGGTAGAAAGCCCGTGGGCTCCATCTCTAGGACCGCAAAAAAAAAAAAAAAAAAAAAAATAGATCTTTGCCATCAGGGCTGGGGTGTAGCTCGGTACTAGAGCACTTGCCTGGCAGGCTCCAGCTCCGGGTTCTGTTCTCCGCACCATAAGAAACAGAATAAAATAAAAGAAACGGTGTCATTCGCCTTTCAACCCAGGAATGTCTCAGGCACCTGCTGAGACAGAGCCCACCTGCACATTGTCCCCCCACCCAGGGGTCACGGTGGCTGGGGGCAGGGAGGCTGCCCCCCAACAGCCTCCTTCTCTGTCACCTTGAAGCCATCGCGGGGTCACAGCGGTCAGGGCCACAGCTCAGACGCACGGGGACTCCTGCACTCGGGGTCACAGCGGTCAGGGCCACAGCTCAGACGGAGACTCCTGCACTCAGAGGGATCTGCCCGGGGCCGGAGCTCAGCAGCGCCATCGTCAGCCTCTCTGTAATTTTCTCTAGGACTCTGGGGTTTGTAAGTCAGTCCCCTTGGGGTGATGGAGCTTGTGCCGTGAGGGATGGGGACCCAAGGAGAATTGGGGTTGGGCACATGTGCCCCTAACAAGAGGAGTCACCGACTCACGGGCAGGATCCTGGCACCGGCCACCCACAGTGAGGTCTGCGAGAAAGCCCATGTCCAACAGCCCCCCAGCTAAGAGCGAATAAGAAAGATCGTAACAGGTCAAGAGGAAGACAGAGAGACACGCTGAGGGGAAGAAGAACCCTGTCTCCGGCTTTTATGTGTGTTTTTGTACTGGGGATTGAACCTCCGAGCTACATCCCCAGCCTTATTTTATTTTTAATTTTGGAACGGGGTCTCACTAAGTTGCTGAGGGCCTTGCTAAGTTGCTAAGGCTGGCTTTGAACCTGTGATCCTCCTGTCTCAGCCTCCCAAGTGCTGGGATGACACACGTGTGCACCACTGCGCTGGGCTCCGCCTCCTGTTTTAGCAGGAGGAGGCTGGTGGTTCATTTTGGATGCAGGCGGCCGGTGGGGGAGCGGCTCTGCGGGCGGGCCCCCTCCCCACCCAGAGACGTCTGCCCCGGGCTGCAGGAGCTGCCCCGTGCGCTGGAACCTCGCACTGTAGACCTTCTGTGTTAAAAAACGTAACAGTGTGAGATGGAGCCCGGGTTCTTGTTCTTAGCTATTTTTAGAGAAGAATAGCCAGAACCATTTGCTTTAAGCAATTTTTATTCTTACAAAGGCAGAAAGAAGGGACAGAAATGATAAATCACTGCGTCGGCGAGTGGCAGAGTAGAGCGCCTTGAAAATAAGACCAAGTGTTTGAACATCGAACAGTTTTATAAAGATTATTGTCGCTCTTCTTGCTCAACCAATAGTCTTCCTGACCCGACTAGGTGCGGATCTGCCCATTCCCTCTGCTGTGGTTATGAGTCCTTCCTGCCCGGATGCAGGCGTGGGCCCGGGTGTTAAGACCAGAACGGGCTCCTCCTCGGTTAACCCAGCCCGGGTCACGCGGAATCTGTCCATCCTTCCGCATTCTTGGGGAATTTTAGCCTATCTGCTACAAGTTATTTATTATGTAAACCTCTCTTTAAACTACGAAGGCCCTGGGCCGCAGCTCTTCTGCGCACTTGCTAATCACTCTTGATGAGGGGCTCTGCATTATAACAAGCGGCCTGAGGGTCTGGCAGCAGCCGGGCCCTGACTACTTTTTTTTTTTTTTTTTTTTTTTTACATTTTAGAATTAGAATTAGCACCAGAGCAATTCTCCAATATATTTTGAAATTAGTACCCAAACCATTTCCCAATACCAGCACTTGGAGGACGAGCTCCCCTGTCCCCCCAGAGACACGTGGGGTTGGCAGAGTAAGCCCGGTGACGTCTTCAGCGCCCAGCCGGCCGCCCCAGGCCAGCTGTCGCCTGCCCCCGCCTTGACTTCCTACCCAGCAAACAGAGATAAGAAAGGAGAGCTTTCAAGATCTTTTCTAGTTTCTGTTTGTGCAAATCTAGTGCAGGCGACTTCGCTTTCCTAAGGGCATATAATATTCATAGAATTAGCAACACGCTCGGCCTAAGGTTCAGTTTCCCAGGAAGACGACTGACAGTTAAGTGCCAGTTTTGGCACCTGGGTCAGGATGAAAATCTCCCGACCAACCCCAGGAGGCACGAACCAAACGGGAGGCGCCAAGTGTCCTGTCCGTTAACAGCAGCTTTATATTTGGCTTAAAGATAACTCCTTGTACATCATAGCCCGAGTGACTGAAATGTATAAAACTGCCCTGGAACAAAGACTCGGGGTCCTTGTCGGGACTCCACTGCATCGGAGGGACCCGGACCCCAGCTCCAGCTAGTTCCCCCAATAAACCCTTCCTGCCTTTACGCTATTGTGTGTGGCGGTGGTCTCTGTCCCCCCGGGGTCCCGGACTTTGAATAGATCAAATTATAAACAGCGGCAGCTAGGCGCAATGGCGTGCACCTGTGATCCCAGTACTTTCGAGACTGAGATAGGAGAATCACAGTTTTGAGGCCAGCATAAAGTAATTTAGCAAGACTCTGAAAATAAAGAAAAACTAATAAAATAGGGCTAAGAGTATAGCTCACAGTATAGCCGCCCCCGGGTTCAATCTCTAGTACCACAGACACGTAACAAAATTGTTCAAATAATTTTTTTGTAAAACTAATGGCAGAAATGATAAAAAAAAAAAAAGGGATCAATGCGACAGAGTATCAAATGTATTATTTAGTTAGCAATTCTGGGGGCTTGAGCCTAGCGCCTAGGGCTTGTTAGGCGAACTCCCTACCCCAGAGCTAAACCTCCAGCCCCCAGAGTGTCATTTTCTAGTCCGACTTCTTACAGGAGGCAGTCACGGCAAGTCAGCGCCCATGCATGGTGGAGGAGAGAGGAGGTTAGTAAGTATCCCTGCCGTGGTCGGGCGGGCTAAAGAAAGTGACAGATAAAATAGGGATGCAGAAACTAGTAGCGCCCTGCCTGTGGCTAAGCGCAGTTAGACATGGCGGCCACTCTCTCAGAAAAGTGCCGGTGCGCTCTTGCCTTCCGTCTCATTTTAAACGGAGCATTAAAGGAGCGCAGTATTTTAATCAGAACGCCGCCAGTATGTCTGTCTAAAGACCTGTCGCTATTTCTGTTTTGATTGAAATTTTCATCTCAAGAAAGGCAGGATTACGCTTTTTTTTTCTAACAGATTGAGTTGGTGCACTCTCCCCTTGGTTAGCAGAAATATTCTTGTAGCTTCGGGATTTTGAATTGAATATTGATGTGGGAAAGGCACACTGCACAGTATAATCTTTTTGTTTGTTTGTTTGTTTGTTTGTGCGGTACGACTGGGGATTGAACCCAGGGGCATTCTACCTCCAAGCTACCCCCCCTGCCCTATTTTTTATTCTTTATTTTGAAACAGGGTCTCACTAAGTAGCTGAGGCTGTACACGAACTGCGATCCTCCGGTCTCAGCCTCCCAAGTGCTGGGATTACAAGCGTGCGCCACCACGCTTGGCTTGTTTTTTTTTTTTTTTAATTTTGAAACGAGGTCTTGCTAGGTTGCTGAGGCTGGCCTCAAACCTGCAATCCTCCTGTCTCAGCCTCCTGAGTTCTGGAATTACAGACGTGGACCACCATACCTGGCTTTCTTTGGCAAAGGACTTTGTGGAAATGAAGGCTGTTGATTTCTCTGGAGCCCTTCGCTTAGGTGAGTGGCCTTCGCCGCTGGAGCGTTCCAGCGCACACCTTGTTCAGTATCAGTGCCTGACCCGCTGCGCCAACCTGTCTTTGTGAATAGGGCATAATTGAGATTTCGGAAATTCCGTTATTTTAGATTGTTAGGTTGACCAGGAAAGGGGCCAGGCAGCTGTGGAGAAGGACATTCAGGGGAATAGGATTGTGAAAAAAATTAATAAAAGCTTTCAAGAATGTCATAGCAACAGATGCTTAAAATATAAAGGGACGTGATTCGTTCTGATCCAGTCCCTAACGCAGCGAAGCTAGCCGTGGATCTGCAGCCGTCTTCGGTGTCCCGGGGGACAGTTTTCGGGGCCTGCACGGATACCGAAATCCTTATGGAATTATTAAGGAATTATTAAGGAATGCCCAGATTCCTTATGTAAAATGGCACGGCACTTGCGTAGAGCCGACACACATGCCGTGTAATCTCTAGATGACTTACGCTATCCAATGCCGTGGAAAACATTTGCAAGAGACGGAACCCAGGGCCTTCCACCCCCAGCCCTATTTTTTATTCTTTATCTTAAAACGGGGTCTCACAGAGCTATGGAGGGCCTCACTAAGTAGCCGAGGCTGGCCGCGAACCTGCGATCCTCCTGTCTCAGCCTCCCGAGTACTGGGATTGCAGGTGTGTGCCGTAGCTCCCAGTTTTTCCACTATTTTTTTTTTGGTGGTACTGTGGCTGGAACCCAGAGGCTTTCTACCTCTGGGCTATACTCCCAGACCTGTTTTATATTTTATTTGGAAACAGGGTCTCACTGAGTTGCCGAGAGCCTCACCCTGTAGCTGAGGCTGGCTTCGAACCCGCGCGATCCTCCCGTCTCAGCCTCCCGAGCGCGGGGATGACAGGCGAGCCCACCGCGCCCGGCCTTTCCAGTGTCTTTGATGTGTGGTTTGGTTGAAGCTGTTTGAAAGCGGACGCCTGGGATGCGGAGGGCAGAGGGGACTTCCTCCTTCGCTCCGAAGACGGGACACAGATCCAAGAGATCTGGAAAGAAAGGCGGGAGGCAGAAGCAGCTCTCTGCAGCCCTCAGAAGCCGCTAATCTCACAGCAGATGCGATACCTTGGGGACCACTATCTGACGAAGAGTAGGGAGACATTTTCTTCCGTTTAAAGGTGCAACCGATACGGGCCGTGCTGGGGCGCTCTTCCTTGGGAAGGCTCTGGCCAATTTCAGGATCAGGAAACGATCCCACGTTCCCTGCACCTGTGCGTGTTGGGAAAGCAACTAAAACTTTCCGCGCATCCCGAGCGCAAAATCGGAAAGACAAGACAAAACAAAAACGGTTGAAAGCCATCTTATAGAATCTTTTTTTCTGAGGCAAACACCGCCCTGGCCGAGGCTGGGAGAATTGCTTTTCCCCTTGCTAACTGGCCCGTGGTGGGTAAGAGGCCGGGCCCGGGGAGCCTGGGTTGTGCCAAGGGACGGCCCCGGCGCGGCTCACCACAGGTCGCAGGTTAGGACCGGCCGGCAGGGTGCTGGCGATGCCACATCGGGGCCCTTGGCGAGTAAAGGCACGAAGGCGCGTCTTCTCCCCGGCTGAACTCCGCGGGCGGAGCTGAGTGGGAAGCCAGGTGCCCCGGGCCTCTCAGCCCACGACAGAAAGCATTTTTATTCTATTACGCACCTTTCTCTTCCTTCCGTGGTGATGAATCAGAACGTTTTTGGGCTGGGAGTTTCAGGGACGTCCCGGTCGTTCCTGGCGTTTAGAGATGGAGCAGGTCCCGGGGCTGATGGATACCTGAGTTTTCTGACTCAGAACCTGTGCAAAGGACCACAGCTGGGCAGTCTCGCCGCGACTTGGTTGTGTGTGTCAGAGCACTTACACACGCCTGGATGAACAGCCTGAGCTACACCCTCGGCCCTATTTTTCATTCTATTTATCTCTTTGTTTTTGTGGTACTGGGGGGTTGAATCCAGGGGCTTTCTATCTTCTAGAGACACCCCCAGCCCTATTTTATTTTTATTTCAAAACAGGGTCTCGCTAGGTTGATGAGAGTCTCACTACTTGCTGAGGCTGGCCTCCAACCTGTGATCCTCCCATCTCAGCCTCCAAAGCACTGGCATTATAGGCACGTGCTGCCATGCCCAGCTCGTTTGTTTGTTTGTTTGTTTGTTTGTTTGTTTGTTTGTTTTGCGGGTCTAGGGATGGAACCCAGGGGCATTCAACCTCCGAGCTACGCCCCCTGTCCTGTTTCTTATTCTTTATTTTGAAACCAGGTCTCACTGAGTTGCAGAGGGCCTCACTAAGTAGCTGAGGCTGTCCGCGAACCACGATCCTCCAGTCTCAGCCTCCCGAATGCTGGGATTATAAGCGTGCCCACCACGCCCGGCTTATTTTTTATTTTGAAACAAGGACTTGCTAAGTTGCTGAGGGCCTCAATAAGTTGCTGAGGCTGTCCTCAAACCTGTAATTCTCCTGTCTCAGCCTCCCAAGTACTGGGAACACAGGTGTGCACCACCACGCCTGGCCGGTGTTGCTTACCCCACAGACACACATTAGTCTTGGCAAACACAGGGTCAGACTCCTCGTTTCTGGCATCTTTTACCTCTACTTTTTGTCCCATGGAAGGGTTTTCAGAGGTGGCAACAGGCAAGGAACAGCCACCTCCTACCTCCCTGTCTGCTTCTGGGATGCCTGCTAAGGCACCTGTGTGTTTGACAGTTAACTTAAAAAAAAAAAAAATATATATATATATATATATATATATATATATATATATAGTATATCTACGTATATATGTAGATACATATATCTACATATATTATATATAGAAATATACTTAGAATTAGGGGCATGGTAGCATACACCTGTAATTGTAACCCAGTACTTGGGAGGCTAAGATAGGAGAATTGCAGGTTTGAGACCGGCCTCAGAAACTTAGTGAAAAATAAAACAGGGGTGTAGCTGAGAGGTAGAACAGCCCTGGGCTCAGTCCTCAGGACACTGAATGAACAAATGAAAAGATAAAAAGTCTAGTAAACACATAAACCAGTAACAGTCGTTACTTGTATTTTTAAAGTCTGATGGACTGGACGCGATGGTATGGCTATACTTGAATAGACTGGCACATAGTAGGCTGTTTTCTATCGTGGTGAACATGAAGACATGACAGTGAGCAGGACACGGCAGGGGCGGTGGGGATTTCTCGTGTGATCCCGCGTGGCCGTCGCTGGGTGAAGGGATCACGCGGCGCCGGCCCGTGTGGCCCTGGACTCTGATGATGCCCTGATGGCTCCCGTCCACTCTTTCCACTGCGGGGCCCCCAAAGCCACAAGAGCATCCTTGCCTGGCCTGGCTTCCACGGAGGAGGGGTTTTATGTTGTGGTGCTGGGACTGAAACCCGAGGACGTTCTACCCCCGTCACACCCCCGTCACACCCCCGTCACACCCCACACACCACTCCCCACGCATTTCAGCTTTAGGACTTTTGTGTGTGTGGCACTGGGGGTGGAACCCAGGGGCTTTCTACCCTCCAGGCTGCACCTCCAGACCGGTTTTCTATTTTATTAGGATACAGAGTCTCACCAAGCTGCGGAGGGCCTCACTAAGTTGCTGAAGCTGACCTCGAACCTGGGATCCTCCTGCCTCAGCCTCCCAAGCACTGGGACGACAGGCGTGTGCCACCCACGCCCCGCTCAACTGAGTGTGGTGGTCGCAGGCTCTCTGCTGGGCCAGGTTCAGCCATAAGGCACAGACCCCGAGGCTCTGGACACAGGAGGGAGAGGGTGGGGGGTCCACCGCTGTCACAGACCCCAGCCGGCTGCAGAATGTGATGGGAGAAGGTGGGTGGGAAGGATCGGCGCCCCCAGGTGGTAGGCCCAGGTCTCAGGCCGACCTGCAGGCCCCAGCCCGGTGTCCCCTGGGGCTCCGGGGAGGGAATGGCTTCCTGGCAGCTGAGCCCGCCGGGGGCTGCCTCGGGTAAGTCCTGTGGCTTCCTGAAACCACAAGGTGAGTCTGAGCCTTGCCGGAAGGAACAAACCAAAAAGCCGGTCCCCAAACCGGGTGCGAAGCTAGAGCCACGGGCGGTGATCTCCCGTGTCGCCTGCTTGTCCCCGTCCTGTGCCCGGGGCCGGCGTGACCCGCCATCTGGGGGTCCTTCCTGCAAGTGTGAGCCAGCCTCTGTCCTGGTGACCTGTGCTGCCCCCACCCCGGACCTAGAGGCCTGTGACTTCTGGCAGGATGTTTTATGCTGAGTTAAATGCCTTAAAAATGTGTGTGTGTGTGTGTGTGTGTGTGTGTGTGTGTGTGTGTGTGTGGTACTGGGGATGGAACCCAGGGGCATTCCACCTCCGAGCTACACCCCCTGCCCTATTTTTTATTCTTTACTTTGCAACAGGGTCTCACTGAGTTGCGGAGGGCCTCACTAAGTAGCTGAGGCTGTCTGCGTACTGCGATCCTCCTGTCTCGGCCTCCCGAATGCTGGGATGACAAGCGTGCGCCCCCACGCCCGGCTTTAAAATGTCATTGAGCCAGAACTACTGGCTCCTGCCAGGTCACATGACCCCACACGCCCAGCGAGCGCATCTCTGTCACAGTACGGTTCCCTGGAGGCTGAGGCGGGAGGATCACAGGTCTGAGGCCAGCCTCGGAAACTTAGCAAGATCCTTACCTCAGCAACTCAGTGATAAAAAAATAATAAAGGCAGAAGGTGTAGCTCGGCACACACACACACACACACACACACAGTATCAGTACAGGTTAAGTCTCCTTTGTCTAAAAGCTTGGAGCCAGAAGCCACCTGTACCCTGTAATTGCAGTACTGGGGAGGCTGAAACAGGAGGATTACAGGTTTGAAGCCAACCTCAGCAACTTACTGAGACCCTGTTTCAAAATTAAAAACTAGGGCTAGGGAGCCGGGCGTGGTGGCGCGCGCTTGTCATCCCGGTACTTGGGAGGCTGAGACCCGAGGATCGCGCAGGTTCGAAGCCAGCCTCAGCTACTTAGTGAGGCTCTCGGCAACTCAGTGAGACCCTGTTTCCAAATAAAGAATAAAAAATAGGGCTGGGGGTGTAGTGGGAGGTAAATGCCCTGGGTTCTATCCCCAGTACCACAAAATAAAATAAAATAAAATAAAATAAAATAAAATAAAATACAGTCAATACGAGAACCCAGGTCTTAGGGTGCTCCGTGGATTCAGTGGCTTCATCCTGAAAGCCCTTGAATGGCGTCACTCACCCCGAGATGCCTGTCGGTGACGGGCTGCCTTTGAGCTGCGCGCGCCTGTGCCTGGCAGCCCGCGTGCGGGGACCTCGGGAGCACCTCGCGGAGCTGGGGACGTCCTGTCTTCTGAGTCAGGCTGTTCCATTTTGAAACTGCTCTGAGAACGTTCTTCCTGGTGTTTCACCAAAATCCACCTCCCTTTCGCTCCCCGCCGTCCCGTCGGGCCTGGCTCTGCCAGAAGGCAAATGTCAAATAATAATAATAATAATAATAATAATAATAATAATAATGCTGGCAGGGGAGCGTGTGTAAGGCGTGGTAGAGCCGGGTGCAGGGTGCCAGCGGCCCCAGCCCGGCGCCCAGCAGACGTCACCGGCCGGGGCTCCGCCCGCAGCACCTGCGATGGCCTCCGTCCCCCTCCCGTCTCCTCAGCCCCCAGGCTGCCTGCGGGTCAGGAGACGCAGGGGAAAGTGCCTTTGCTGAGTGAAGGTGACGTTTTCAGGGCGCTGGAGCCGTGACCTCACCCCACTAACTACGTGCTGTGCAGCCTGTAATCACAGTGCACCGGGAGCGCAGGGCTCCTGTTTCCAGAGCCTTCCTGGCGTCAGGTGTCAAGTCACGACCCGGGAGTCCTTCCTGCCTCCCGGAGCCGCGCGTGCGGCGTGACGCAGGAGGAAGACACACGTCTTTTTGTAAGATGGATGTGATAGCCGAGCTGTCTGATGACTTGTTCAGAACCACTGGGAGCCGGGCGTGGTGCTGCGTGCCTGTAATTTCAGTACTTGGGAGGCTGAGACCGGAGGATCGCGGGTTTTAGGCCAGCCGTGGCAACTTCATGAGTCCCTCTTTTAAAACAAAGAATACTAGTCGGGGGATGGTGAGGCACGCTTGTCATCCCGGCATTCGGGAGGCTGAGACAGGAGGATCGCGGGTCGCGGACAGCCTCAGCTACTTAGCGAGGCCCTGTGCAACTCAGTGAGACCCGGTTTCAAACATAAAGAATAAAAAAATATAGGGCTGGGGGTGTGGCTTGGAGGTAGAATGTCCCTGGGTTCCATCCCAGTGCTGCATAAATAAATAAATAAATAAATAAATAAATAAATAAATAAATAAACAAACTATCCAGCCAGGTGTGGTGGCGCGCACTTGTAATCCCAGCACTTAGGAGGCCGAGACAGGAGGACTGCAGGTTGGAGGACAGCCTCGGCAGTTTAGCAAGACTCTCAGAAACTTAGTGAGACCCTGTTTCAAAATAAAAAAGGTCAGGCCGGGCGTGGTGGCGCACGCTTGTAATCCCCGCGCTTGGGAGGCGGAGACAGGAGGATCGCGGATCGCGCAGGTTCGCAGCCAGCCGCGCTGGCTTAAGAGACCCTGTTTCCAAGTAAAAATATATAAAAATAGGTCTGGGAGTGTAGCCTGGAGGCAGAAGGGTTTCCAGGAAGCCCAGCACCACCAAAAATAAAATAAAATAAAATAATAAAATAAAAAAGGTCTGGGGGTGTAGCTCGGAGATAGAATGGCTCTGGGTTCAGCCCCCAGGACCCTCTCAACAGCCCCTGGGGGCAGGGAGGCTGGGAAGGGTCGGCCTACACTTCCTGGACCACCGCGAACAGACCCAAGACCTCGGCGTTCTGCGTCCTTCCCCGCCAGGCTTGGTCTTCTCAACTCAGCAAAGCCTGTCCGCGAGTCACAGGCCCGCCCGACGCCCCGCTGCCCGACGCCCCGCTGCGGGTGCCGGGACAGCCCAGGGCGCCCGAGCCCAGCTCCAGGCAGCAGGTCCTGCGCAGCTGGGGAGCAGCGGCCTGCACCCCAGTCCTGCTCCTGCAGCAGCCACGGCCCGGGAGGGACAGGAGGGACGGTGGGCGTCTTTACGGCTCAGGAACAGAACCTTGCTTTTGATTCAGATACATTTTATGTTTCCCGTGTTTGTTTGTTTATTTTTGTGGTTCTGGGGATGGAACCCAGGGGCCTTCTACCTCCGGGCTACACCGCCAGCCCTATTTTTTAGTCTTTCTTTTGAAGCAGGGTCTCACTGAGTTGCAGAGGGCCTCACTAAGTAGCCGAGGCTGCCCGCGAACCATGATCCTCCTGTCTCAGCCTCCCGAATGCTGGGATTACGAGTGTGCGCCATCACGCCGGTCACTGTTTCCTGAGTTTTAAATATCATCTAGCCGCGCGTGGTGGCGCACGCTTGTAATCCCAGCGCTTGGGAGGCTGAGACAGGAGGATCGCACAGGTTCGAAGCCAGCCTCGGCTACTTACTGAGGCCCTCTGCAACTGAGTGAGACCCTGTTTGTAAATAAAGTATAAACTAGGTCTCGGAGTATAGCCCGGAGGTAGAAAAGCCCCTGGGTTCCACCCCTAGTACCCACAAAATAAATAAATAAATAAATATAAAAATAAATTAATATTAACATTCAGGTGTGGTGGTGCACACTGGGAAGCCCAGCACTTGAGAGGCTGAGCCAGGAGGATGGCAGGCTCAAGGCCAGCCTCAGCAACTGAATGAAGCCCTCAGCAACTTAGCGAGACCCTGCTTGAAAATAAAGCGGCGCACGCTTGTAATCCCAGCATTCGATGGAGGCTGAAACAGGAGGAGCTCGGTTCTCGGCCAGCCTCAGCTACTACTCAATGAGGCCCTTTGCAACTCAGTGAGACCCTGTTCCAAAATAGAGAATAAAAATTATGGCCAGGGGTGTAGCTCAGAGGTACAATGCCCTGTGTTCCATCCCCAGTACTGAAAAAAATTAAAATTAAAATAATGATATTTTTTAAAGGCTGGGAATATAGCAAGGAGGTAGAATGCCCCTGGGTTCAGTTCCCATTATGCCCCCAACAAAATTAACTAGTATCAGTCCTTTGTCCCGTGATATGGGGCACTGGGGTGGCCTTGTCTCCCGAGACCCTGCAGGAGCGGGACCCTGCCTCCGGCGGCCTCCCTGGGCTCTGGGTGCCAGGGGCTTGTGCTGACCCTCCTGGCTCTCCGGCCGCCTCTCGCCTCCCTCCTCCCACAGGTGGACTGTCCAAAGGGCCTGGCCTCAGGCCTCCCTCCCGGGGCCATAGCCGCTCCTGGTTTACCGAAGGCTTGACTCCTCCTGAGTCAACAAGGGTACTGACTCACCGGCTGAGGTTCCCGGGGCACCCAGACCCTCTCCCTGCCACCTGGCCGCAGCGAGGACCTCTGGCAGGCCTGGGTGCTCGTCACCAAGCCCCTCCGGGGGTCCTGCCCGCCCCAGCCACCTTCTCCAGTCCTGCGCCTAGGTCACGGGGGGCTCCAGAAGATACAGGTCCTGCCGGGCGTGGTGGCACACCCTGTCATCTTGAGGGCCGAGAGGAGGATCGCAGGTTCGAGGCCAGCCTCAGAAATGTGGTGAGACTCTCGGCAACCTAGTGAGACCCTGTTTCTAAATAAAAATTAAATAGAGCTGGGGATGTAGCTCGGAGGTAAAATGCCCCTGAGTTCAATCCCCAGTACCACAAAGTCAATCAATCAATCAATCATAAAATAGGGCTGAGGTATAGCTCAGAGGTAGAATGCCCAAGGGTTCAATCCCCAGTAAAACACATAAATACACACAGTAAATAAAATAAATAAATAAATAAATATAAATATAAATAGGCTGGGGGTATAGCTTGGAGGTAGAATGCCCCTGGGTTCAATCCCCATTTACACACACACACACACACACACACACACACACACACTACTACTACTACTACTACTACTACTACTAATAATAATAATAATAAATAAAAATAGAGCTCTGGGTGTCGCTTGGAGGAAGAATGCCCCTGGGTTCAATCCCCATTTACACACACACACACACACACACACACACACACACACACACACACTACTACTACTACTACTAATAATAATACTAATAATAATAATAAATAAAAATAGAGCTCTGGGTGTCGCTTGGAGGAAGAATGCCCCTGGGTTCAACCCCTAGTACCACAATAAGTAAATAAATAAAAGTAGGGCCGGGGTGTAGCTCGGAGGCAGAGCCCCTGGGCCGGTCCCCGGTACCACACACGCACAAAGATACAGGTCCTGCCTTCCCAGGCTCAAGCCAGCACTCTGGCCAGTCTTGATCTCCTTTTCTCGGTAGTGACAGGCCCAGCTCCTACCGCAGGAGGGCTTCTATCTGGCGTCCTAACTCCTCTGTCCGACTTCCTTCGAGGAAGCCAGGCAAGCGGACGCCGCGGTGGGCTCTGCGCCCCGAGCACGCATCGCCGCGAATCGCGCTTCTGTGCCAGCTCTGCCGGCCCTCCCCGGGCCTTTGCTCGGCCTCATTCTAGCCCTCGCTGCCGGGCGCCTGGGTCTCTGTCGGTCTCCGTCCCTCAAAGGCAAAGTGGGGAGAATCAACCCAAAAAGTGTCGCACAGAGCAAGCGCTCGTCCCTGGAGCCCTGACGTGACGATGAAGGCGACGGCGATGGCGGTGGTCAAGTGTCACACAGAGCGAGCGCGCGTTCGTGGAGGATGGATGCGCTGTCACGGTGAAGGGTGATGGCGGTGACGGCGCCGGTGACGATCCCGGTCGTCTCTGCCAACATGGCGCTGCTATCAACCACGACAACTGACCACACCACTCGCAGCGGGGACGACTTGTCTGCTCACGGTTTCCCAAGCCAGGTCTGTCTGCAGAGCTCAGCATGGCCCGCTCGCCCGCCATGCAGGCCAGCGGGAGGGGGAAGAGCCGTGGACTTCCCGGGGCCCCACCGAGGGACCCGCCTCAACCCAGCCCCGCTCCCAGCATGCTACTGTGTCTCCACGAGGGCTGGGGAGACAGAGTGGACCGGCACTCACGATGGTGATGGTGGTGATGCTGATGGTGGTGATGGTGGTGGTGGTGATGGTGATGTTGGGGGTGGTGGTGGTGGTGGTGCTAGTGATGATAATGGTGATGTTGGTGATGGTAGTGATGATGTGATCATCATGGTGATGGTGATGATGTTGGTGATGATGGTGGTGGTGGTGGTGGTGATGGTAGTAGTGGTGGTGATGATGCTGATGGTGGTGATGTTGGTGATGCTGGTAGTGATGGTGGTGATGGTAGTAGTGGTGGTGATGATGCTGATGGTGGTGGTTGGTGATGTTGAGGATGCTGGTGGTGGTGTTGGTAGTGATGATAATGGTGATGATGGTGGTGGTGATGGTAGTGATGGTAATGATGATAGTGGTGATGGTGATGGTGGTGGTGGTGGTGCTGATGTTGAGAATGGTGATGGTGTTGGTGGTGTTGGTAGTGGTGCTGGTAGTTATGATAATGGTGATGTTGGTGATGATGGTGATCATGATGGTGTTAGTGGTGATGGTAATGATGATAGTGGTTGTGGTGGTGATGGTGATGGTGATGGTGGTGGTGCTGTTGGTGTTGGTAGTGATGATAATGGTGATGGTGGTGGTGGTGATGGTGGTGATCATGATGGTGATGGTGATGGTGATGGTAATGATGACAGTGGTGATGGTGATAGAGGTGGTGCTGATGTTGAGGATGGTGATGGTGGTGCTGGTGTTGGTAGTGATGATAATGGTGATGGTGGTGATGATGGTGATGGTGGTGATGGTGATGGTGGTGGTGCTGATGTTGAGGATGGTGATGGTGGTGGTGTTGGTGATGATGATGGTGATGGTAATGGTGGTGGTGGTGATGAGAATAAACCTGCCCCTAAAATTTCACAGATCACTTCAGAAAGTTTTTCCCTTTTTTTGTGGACATATGCACACACACACACACACACACACACACACACACACACACGCATGGCTATTCCCATCGTGTTAGATGGTCTACACCCCAACAGCGCTATACACACGAGGTCAGGTTGAAGTGTTGCAGTGCCTCAGGGGAAAGCATTGCCAAGCACACACAGGGACGGCAGGCGGGCCGCAGATCCCACAACCACAGGGACCCGCCACCTGCGAAGGCGACTAGCCTTGCGGGGGAGAGACGCGTCTTAATAATAAGGACAGTTATAGAAAGAAAGAGAAGATGAGAGGGGAGGGGAGAGATGGGAAAGGGTAGGAAGAGAGGGAGGGAGGGAGGAAAGAAAGACGAGGAAGAAAAAAGAAGATAAGGGAAGGGAAGAAGAAGGAAAGGGGAGGAAAGAAGGAAGGAAGGAACGAATGAACACTGGGCCTTTCTCTAGCTCTCATGAATAGGTCTCCTGAATTTTATTTTATTTATTTATTTTTTTGTGTGTGTGGTACTGGGGATTATTATTATTATTATTATTATTTTATTTTTTATTTTTTTGGTGGTACTGGGGTTCCTGGAAGCCCTTCTACCTCTGGGCTACACTCCCAGACCTATTTTATATTTTTATTTGGAAACAGGGTCTCCTAAGCCAGCGCAGGCAGCTGGCTTCGAACCTGCGCGATCCTCCTGTCTCCGCCTCCCAAGCGCGGGGATTACAAGCGTGCGCCACCACGCCCGGCGGTACTGGGGATTAAACCCAGTGGCATTCTATCTCTAAGCTATACCACCCAGCTCTATTTAATTTTTATTTGGAGACGGGGTCTCACTAAGTTGTGGAGGGCCTCACTAAGTAGCTGGGGCTGGCCACGAACTAAAAACCTGCCATCCTCCTGTCTCAGCCTCCCAAGGTACTGGGATTACAAGCATGTGCCACCACGCCTGGCTTATTTATCTATCTACTTATTTATTTATGGTACTGGAGATCGAATCCAGGGACATTCTACCTCCAAGCCACACCGACGACACTTTTTATTTTTTTATTCTTATTTTGAAACAGAGTGTCACTAAGTGGCCGAGGGTCTCACCAAGTTGCTCAGGCTGGCTTTGAACCTGCGATCCTCCTGTTGCAACCTTCCAAGTTCTGAGATTAAAGGCATGACTGTACTTTTAGAATATACTTTTTCCTGTAAATGTTCCAAAGCTTGACCGGGTTTCAAACACTCTCTCTGGCTGCCTGCTGCCTTGAAGAACAGGGTTCTTAGTTGGAGACACACAATTTTGACTTTGTAGCAAAGAGCGACCAAGTCTATTTCTAGTTGTTTCAAAACAACCCTTGGCTAAGGCACTGTCCTAACAAGGAAGGGATGGACATTTGATTTAATGTCTTTCTTTTTGTGGTACTGGGGATTGAACTCAGAGGCATTCTACCTCTGAGCTACGTCTCCAACCCTTTTCAATTTTTATTTTGAAACTGGTTCTCACTGTGTTGCTGAGTCTGGCTAAGTAGCTGAGGCTGGCCTCCAACCTGTGATCCTCCCGTCTCAGCCTCCCAAGTACTGGGATTACAGAGGTGCGCCACCACGCCTGGCTAGGGACAGACATTTGGACATGCCCTCTTCTCCCATCTGCTCGAGCGAGGGGGTAGAAGCCGGCCGTCTTCCAGCCCCGTCCCAGGCACTGGATTCCCTCTCCTGGTATTTCATCATTTCTGGACCTCAAGAAGAGAACGCTGTCATGCCTCGTGAACGCCAGGGGGGCCCTTTGGAGAAGTGACACCGGGCACGGGCAGCGGGCCTCAGCCAAGGTTGCTGGGGCAAGCACTATGCTCTGTCCTCGGAGCTGCTGCCTCCTACACAGGTCCCACCGCCTCTAGTCCTCTGGAGTGCACTGGAGCTCCTCGTCCTCCCCCTCCTCCCCCTCCTCATCCTCCTCCTCCTCCTCCTTCTCCTCCTCCTTGTCCTCCTCCTCCTCGTCTTCCTGCTCCCCCTCTTCCTCGTCCTCCTCCTCCTCCCCCCTTCCTTCTCCTCCTCCTCTTCCTCCTCCTTCTTCTTTCTTTTTGGCACTGGGGTTGAACCAGGAGCACTCTCTCTCTGAGCCACACCCCCCACCCTTTTTATTTTATTTTATTTTTATTTATTTTTTTGGTGGTACTGGAAGTAGAACCCAGAGGCTTTCTACCTCCGGGCTATACTCCCAGACCTATATTATATTTTATTTGGAAACAGGGTCTCACTAAGTTGCCGAGAGCCTCACTGAGTAGCTGAGGCTGGCTTTGAACCTGCGTGATCCTCCTGTCTCAGCCTCCCAAGCGCGGGGATTACAGGCATGAGCCACTGCACCTGGCTCTTGGAAGTTTTGGGCCTCAAGGCTCTGTGAGAAGCCACACAAGCGGCACCTGCTGGAGTCCGTGTCATGGGGCACAAGCAGTTACATTCTCTCAAAACCCTAGTAATGAGCCGGGCGTGGTGGGCACGCTTGTCATCCCAGCACTCAGGAGACTGAGACCGGAGGATCGCGGTTCGCGGACAGCCCCAGCTACTTAGTGAGGCCCTCCGTGACTCAGTGAGACCCGGTTTCAAAAAGAAAAAGAAATAGGGCTGGGGCTGTAACTCAGAGGTATAATGCCTCTGGGTCCCATCTCCAGTACTGCAAAACAAACAAACAAACAGACAAACAAACCAACAAGCAAACTCTAGTAGCATTACCAAGGACCACTCACCGTGGAGAGCATGGAGGGGAGCGTGTGAGGCTGATAAAAGCTTCCTGTTTCGAATCCGGCCGACTTCCTCCTGTCTCCTCGGGGAAGCTGGCACACTTGTCAGGTTCCCTCTGAGCGAGGCTGTACCCCTTCCATACGGCCACACGCGAGGGCCGATGGGCTGCCCGCGCTGAGCTGTCTGTCCAGGTGCCTGGTGGTTTTCTTGCTAAATTCACAATTTCTTCTCTGGTCCCATTTGGCATTAGAACTTCTGTCGGCCATTCATGGATCCAGAGGTCAGGAAAGTGCCTTTGCCACCCAATGAACTCAAGCTGATTTAGACGCGTCAGACACGACCAGCAGCCCCCACCCCTTTGGTACTGGGGACTGAACCCTGGGGCATTCTACCTCCAGGCTACACCTCTAGCCCTATTTATTTATTTATTTATTTATTTATTTATTTATTTATTTATTTATTTATTTATTTATTGTGGTCCTGGGGATGGAACCCAGCAGACACTACCTTCAAGCCACACCCCCCCCCCCCCAGTGAGACTCTGTTTCAAAATAAAGAATAAAAAATCAGGGCTGGGGTGTAGCTCGGCGGTAGCGTGCTCCGGGGTCCCATCCCCAGTAGCACACAAAAAAATTTCCAAGTGCTGTGTGCGCATATGTTTCCAGCATTCTGAACCTGAGTATGATACTTAATTACAATGTACCAATAAAAATTCCTTTAAATACTTTCACTGAATGTCTTTATCATCTCTAAAAAGAAAAAATTCCAACGTTTGAATACCCGACTATTTATATTTCTGAATGCAAAAATACCATAATCCAAGATAAAAGGCTGATGACTAACTTCTTTCCCGAAAATATAAGAATCACAGGTTCCCTTATATAAGTAGGTCTTACACACCACCAGGAAGAAGAATTCTCCAGTGGAAAATCGACAAAAACTGGCCATGCAAATTTTTTGATGCCTGAGAAGCTACACAAAGATGGGTCGTCACATGAGTAATCAAACACATTTGAATTAAAATGCAAATTTTCTTGGGCTGTTATATTTAGAAAATTTTAATATAGAAACCATTATGGACCGAGATCTGGTGGGAGGGGGAGGATATGTTGGCAGAATCTCTCTAGAAAGTTATTTGGTAACATCTTTCCAGCTCTTAGCAGAGCCGGGCACAGCGGCACACGCCTGGAATCTCAGGACTTGTGAGGCCGAGACAGGAGGTGTGAGGCCAGTACTGTGCGACAACTTGACAAAACCTTGTTTCAAAGCAAAAAGTAAAAGAGGTCTGGGGGGGTTAGCTCAGAGATAGAATGCCCCTGGGTTTATTCTCCAGTACCACACACACACACACACACACACACACACACACACACACACACAAACACACACACAAAACCCCAAACCAAAAACACACCAGCCGGGTGTGGTGGTGCACGCTTGTAATCCTAGCACTCAGGAGGATGGCGGATCACGGTTCCCGGCCAGCCTCAAGCTGCTGCTTAGGCCCTTTGCAACTCAGTGAGACCCTGTTTCAAACATAAAAAGAACTAAAAAATAGGGCTGGGGGTATAGCTCGGAGGTAGAATGCCGCTGGGCTCCATCCCCAGTACCGCGGAAACAAAACAAAACAACAACAAAAAAAGAAAACCCCAACAAAAGCCGGGCGTGGTGGGCACGCTTGTCATCCCCGCGCTCGGGAGGCAGAGACAGGAGGATGGCGCAGGTTCGAAGCCAGCCGCGCGCTGGCTTAGGAGACCCTGTTTCCAAATAAAAATGTAAAAATAGGTCTGGGAGTGTAGCCCGGAGGTGGAAGGGCTTCCAGGAACCCCAGTACCACACACACACACACAAAAAAACCAAAACCCACAAATAACAAAAGCCTGAGTGGCCATAAAACCCCGCAGGTATGTACTCAAAGGCAGGAAAATCCATTCCTACAGAAAACCCCATAGACACTTGTGCAGGAATCTCCAAAGCGTGGGAACAACCCAAACGCCCATCAACTGACCAGCAGACCAGCCAGGGGAGACGGGCGCCACCCAGCCGTCGAGGGAAGGGGCTCGCGCGGCCGCTGGGCTTTGACAGCTGCTCGGCGGAGGAGCAAAACCCACGGCTGCCCCGTCCACGGGTAGGGAAGGCCCACCCGCAGCCGTAGCAGCGGCCGGGGAGGGCGGGAGCGGGTGCCAGCCCGTGCAAGCCTCCCTTCCCGAGGACGAAAATGTTCTGAAATCGACTGCGGCCGGGCTCTATGAATAAACCACTCCATGCCTACTTCAAGTGGGGAATTAAACGTCAGGACAACAAAGGCGTTAAAAATCTATTTCTGTGTATTGAGGCATAGGAAAACATTTTGGAAAGTCCGCCGAATCTGATCGCTAATGGCTATTGTTGCTAAGTGCCGGATTATCTTAGCTTTCTGTCTGTGTACCTCCTGCTTTTTTCTGTACGATGCAAAGATCGTATGTTTATATAATCAAAGAGACAAGACGAGCCCCTTATCTGTTCCAGGACTCTTTTTTGGGGGGCGGGGATGCTGGGGATTGGACCCGGGGGGCATTCCACCTCAGAGCTACATCCCCAGCCCCTTTTTGCTTTTTGGTTTGAAACAGGGTCTCGCTAAGTTGTTGAGGGTGGCCTCGAACCCGTGACCTTCCTGTCTCAGCCTCCCAAGGACTGGGATCATAAGCGTGGGCCGCTACACCTGGCTTCAGGACTCTTCAAGTCCTTCAAGTCCTAGAACTTTTCCAGGGTGGACGCACCCCACACCCACATCGTAGCGAGCGTTAAAATATACTCAGGCTCAGCACTCTCTGCACACTTGATTTCATAGAAACATAGGAAACGATCTGCACGGTTTTTCTTTTGAAATTATTAGGCTACAGAGAACTCACGCATAGGCTCCGCCTCTCTCTGCTGTCGTCCTGCAGACCTGGGAATTCTCAAGCGGGAGCACGATCACTGGCGACAGCCTTACAGGGAGAGAAGAGTTTTATGAATTATAAATTGTAAACGGGTTGCATCTCCCATCACTAAGGGGAGCCTTAGCTGGACGTGCTGATCTTAGCGCTTCGGAGACTCAGACAGGAGGATCACGGGTTCAAGGCCAGCCTCCGCAATTTAGTGAGCCCCTCAGCAACTTTTTATTTATTTATTTATTTATTTATTTATTTATTTATTTATTTTTGTGGTACTGAGGGTGGAACCCAGAGGCTTTCTACCTCCAGGCTATACTCCCAGACCTATTTTATACTTTATTTGGAAACACGGTCTTACTAAGATGCTGAGAGCCTCACTAAGTAGTTGAGGCTGGCTTCGAACCCGTGCGATCCTCCTGTCTCAGCCTCCCGAGCGCGGGGATTACAAGTGTGCGCCACCGCGCCTGGACTGTCTTTTCATTTTTTTGAAACAGGGTTTCACTGAGTTGCAGAGGGCCTCGCTAAGTAGCTGAGGCTGTCCTCGAACCGCGATCCTCCGGTCTCAGCCTCCTGAATGCTGGGATGACAAGCGTGCGCCCCACCACACTTGGCAAAGGTCCTGTTTTAAAATACAAAATAAGCCAGGCTTGTAATCCTGCACTTGGGAGGCTGAGACAGGAGGATCGCGCAGGTTCGAAGCTAGCCTCAGCTACTTAGTGAGGCTCTCAGCAAATTAGTGAGACCCTGTTTCCAAATAAAATTTAAAAACTGGTCTGAGAGTATAGCCCGGAGGTAGAAAGCCCCTGAGTTCCACCCCCGTTGCCACCAAAAATACATACATACATACATACATACAATAAAAAATAAAGTAACCCAGGTGTGGTGGCGCACACTTGTCATCCCAGCATTCGGGAGGCTGAGACTGGAGGATCGTGGTTCGAAGCCAGCCTCAGCTACTTAGTGAGGCCCTCTGCAACTCAGTGAGACCCTGCTTCAAAAAATAAAGAATAAAAAACAGGGCTGGGGCATAGCTTGGAGGTGGAGGTAGAATACCTCTGGGTTTTAACCCCAGTACTGCTATAAAATAAAAAAATAAATTAAATAAATAAAAATCGGGCTGGGGGCATAGCTCGGAGGTAGAATGCCCCTGGGTTCCATCCCCAGTACCACACACACACACACACACACACACACACACACACACACACACACTAAAAATAAAAATAAAAAATAAATAACTAGGGTTGGGGGTGTGGCTTGGTGGTAGAACCCCACTGGCTTCGATTCCTAGTACCACACACACAAAAAAAGTTGGGTATAAATGCAAATTGCTAAAATACTTCACAACAGTTGAAATTATGATACAATGTAATGTCTCTTACTCAGCCTCACAATAATTTACTTTTTTTTTTTTTTTGGTGGTACTGGGGTCCCTGGAAGCCCTTCTACCTCCGGGCTACACTCCCAGACCTATTTTTACATTTGTATTTGGAAACAGGGTCTCTTAAGCCAGCACGGCTGGCTTCGAACCCGCGCGATCCTCCTGTCTCCGCCTCCCGAGCGCGGGGATGACCAGCGTGCCCACCACGCCCGGCCATTTACATTTTTAAAAGCCTTCGCTGGCACAAATTCTCCCTCGGCTCACCTAGGTAACAGGCTCAGTGTTCACAGCCAGCCGTCGCCCTTCTGTTTGTCTTTTGAATGTTCTGAACTGTTTTGGCGCCAGGAATCAGCATCGCTCACAACCCTCAGTTGCTGTCGCAGCTGCTTTTTCCCTTGAAATAATAATAATTAGGCCTTTCTTCTTCTGCTGATGGAATTTAAGATAAGCGAGCGGAGGAAGCCGGGCCTGGTGGGGCACACCTGTAATTCCGGTATCTAGGAGGTGGAGACAAGAGGATCACAGGTTTGAGGCCAGTCCATTTCAAAATAAATAAAAGCCCGATGTGGTGGCGCACGCCTATTATGCCAGGGCTTGGGAGGCTGGCGCACGGAGGCCGCGGGTTCAGGGACAGCCTCGGCGAGTCGTGATAAGCTCATCGGCCCAGGGAGACCCTTCCAAAGTAAAAAAATAAAATAAAATAGGGCTGGGGTGTAGCTCAGAGGTAGAATGCTTCTGGGTTCAATCCCCAGTACCACAATTAATTAATTAATTAATTAATTAAAAAATAAGCCGGGCGTGGTGGCGCACGCTGGTCATCCCCGCGCTCGGGAGGCAGAGACAGGAGGATGGCGCAGGTTCGAAGCCAGCCGCGCACGCTGGCTTAGGAGACCCTGTTTCCAAATAAAAATGTAAAAATAGGTCTGGGAGTGTAGCCCGGAGGTAGAAGGGCTTCCAGGAACCCCAGTACCACTATAAATAAATAAGTAAATAAGTAAATAAATAAATAAAAAATAGTAGGAAGGGATGGGGTGCAGCTCAAAAGGTTGAATGCCCCTGGGTTCAATCCCCAGCAACACACACACACACACACACACACACACACACACACACTCTCTCTCACACACTCACACTCACACACACACGTCTGTATTGTAGTGTGAGTCCGTGTTTGCTGTTACTGTCATTATTAATTTGGTCCCACTGGGTCTTAAGTCATACGTTATCACTGTTAAACGACTGTTCTCAAATAACTGGAAGGAGGGAGATTGGACAAAAGAAAACAAATTACTGGGGGCGCCGAAACCTTCCGGGTTGTTAAGAAAATGTTTTAGGAACATATAATTTAGAGCGTCACAATTTTATATCATCCTTTATTTGATAGGAGGGATTTTTTTTTTTTTTTTTTGGTGGTACTGGGGTTCCTGGAAGCCCTTCTACCTCCGGGCTACACTCCCAGACCTATTTTTTTTATTAATAGTTTTTTATTTGGAAACAGGGTCTCTTAAGCCAGCGAGGCTGGCTCCGAACCAGCACGATCCTCCTGTCTCTGCGGGGATTACAAGTGTGCACCACCACACCCAGCTTGGGAGCGATTTTTAATTATCTAAGCAACGTGTTGGGAGGGTGCTGGGTTTACACCCAGGGCTCTTCTGTCCCGCCTTGCTAAATTGCTGAGGCTGGTCTCTAATCCGTGAGCCTCCTGTCTCAGCCTCCTAAGCACGATAAGCACCGCCATGCCCGGCTCCAAGGGGTTTTGTTCAAGAGGCACCTTCAGTGGCGCGGGAGCCCTGCGTGCACACCCCCCTGGCAGCGTGCCCCCTGCCCTGGCACGTTCGGTCCCGTCCCAGAGTCTCCCTCCTGAGGACGGTGGCAAGCTGCAGAGCCAGCGCCTCCCAAGGTGCGGCGGCTTCTCATCTGTCAGAGAGATGGACAAAGGAGTCGGAGTGTGGTCCCCAGAGCAAGTGTTTCTGTTTTCACTTTTTTTTTTTTTTTTTTTTTTGGTTCTGGGGATGGAACCCTGGAGCCTTCTACCTCTGGGCTACATCCTCAGACTTATTTTATATTTTATTTAAAAAAAAAAAAACAGGGTCTCACTAAGTTGCTGAGAGCCTCACTAAGTAGCTGAGGCTGGCTTTGAACCTGCGGCCCTCCCGTCTCAGCCTCCCAAGCGCGGGGATTACAAGCGTGCGCCACCACGCCCGGTACATTGTTTTAAAATTTTGTTTATTTTTATTTATTTATTTATTTATTATTTTTTGCGGTACTGGGGGTAGGACCAAGGGCATTCTATTTCTGAGCTACACCCCCGGCCCTATTTTTTATTCTTTATTTGGAAACAGGATCTCACTAAGTTGCGGAAGGCCTCACAAAGCTGCTGAGGCTGGTTATGAACCTGCGAGCCTCCCGTCTCAGCCTCCCAAGCGCGGGGATGAGCAGCGTGCGCCACCACCCTGAGGTCGGTGGACCAAGTCCGACCCCTAAGCTTCCCCGCTTTGCGGCACCGCCGAGAATGCACGAAGGTGGCCACAGCCGAGCAGAGCTCGGGCGCCGCGGCCTCAGGGCTCGGCCACCCCTGGGCGCTCATGGAAACTCGGTGCTTCCGAGAAGACGTTCCGCTGGGTGAGCGGAGGGGAGGCCCCACGACACAGCCACGTGGCAGGGGCCACCAGCACAGGGCTCGGCCTCTCCACCGGAGGCCAGCCTCCCTCACAAACCTTTCCGGGATTATCCCTGGCTCCAGCCCAACCACGTGAGAACTCAAATTATGGCTTCCATCTCTGTGCCCTCCGCCTTTCCTTTTTAGATTGCGTACCGAGCTGGGTGCAGGGTACGTGTCTGCAGTCCTGGTACGTGGGAGGCCGAGTCAGGAGGCTCGCAGGTTTGAAGCCAGCCTCAACAATTAAGGGAAAACTTGTTGCTTTAAAAAAAAAGTGTCAACTTTCTTCTTTCATTTTTCAGATAAGAACTCAACCAGAAGAGAGAGTTTGCACCATTTTGGCTCCCAGGATGGGACTACAAAGGAAAGAAACTGTAAAGCACGCGTGGAATCCCAGCATTCGGGAGGCTGAGACAGGAGGATCGCGGTTCGCGGACAGCCTCAGCTACTTAGTGAGGTCCTCGGCAACTCAGTGAGACCCGGTTTCAAAATAAAGAATAAAATATAGGGCTTGTGGGGGTGTAGCTGGAAGGTAGAGTGCCCCTGGGTTCCATCCCCAGTACTGCAAAAGAAAAAAAAAAAAAAAAAGATAGGCAGGCTGGGGATGTAGCTCAGAGGTAGAGAGTGTACTTGGCATGCGCAGTCCTTAACATCAATAAAGAAAAAAAAAAACACTGAAAAGGTAATAAGGAGAACAGGAGAATAGGATAAATAATTTTAAAGGCATATTTGAAATTTATATGAAAGATATAAATTTCTAGAAAAAAGATAACATACTAATATTGACTGAAGAAGACAGAGAAAGCTTGAATGGCCCTGGAATTATTAAAGAAGTTGAAATATTAAAAGTCTGCCCACAACAAAACGCAGATCAGAAGTTTCACAGCTGAGTTCCTTAAAATTTTCGTGACACTGATTTCCCAATCTCGCAAAAATTCCCAGCACACAGAAAGAGAACACTTTCCAACTCATAACTCGTTCTGTGGTCTCAGAATAATCTTTTTCTTTTTTTCTTTGATTGAACCCAGGAGCATTCTACCTCTTTGCTCCACCCCAGCCCTACTTTTATTCTTCATTTTAAAACAGGGCCTCACTAAGCAGCTGAGGCTGTCCGTGAACCTCGATCCTCCTGTCTCAGCCTCCCGAATGCTGGGATTCCAAGCGTGCGCCACCACGCTGGCTTATTATTATCTTGAAACAGAGTCTCACTAGGTTGCTGAGGTCCTGGCTAAATTGCTCAAGCCTCTACCCTGGAGTCCTCCTATCTTAGCCTCCTAAGTATTGGGATTACCTGGCACCCGGCTTCAGTACGATCTGAATTTAAAAATTAGGCAAGGCTAGAGAGATGAAAATCATATGCCGATCCCGTGCATAAACACAGATGGAACCCCCTTTGAAAAATTAGCAAAAAGGGTCCAGCAATGCTTTCAAAAACATTACGTCATTCCAGGAATGCAAGGATGGACTGACATCAGCAAAACCTGTGCACGTCCTTCTGTGGTGAAGAAATCACCCTGCTCTTAGGAGAGTTCTGGCTTTTGTCCGAGTCTCTGGGAGATAACCTCTACACCTTGGCGTTTCCTGAGCAGCTGGGACGTTTTCGTTACTTGTGGTGGGTCGTTTGGGCCTCACCAGAGAGTTGTGTTAAAGGTGGGTCCGAGAAGGCTCTGGGACCACTTCTGAGCATCCGGATAATGAGCGGACTCGGGATGGAGCTGGCCACGCTGGCAAGACCGGCTGTGTGTTTGAGGCTGGGGCTCTGGGCCGCTTGGAATCAATTCAGCCCCGGCCGGAGGCGGCCTGTGAGCTCCAGGGGGCCCTGGAAACACAGCGGCCGGCCGCGGCAGCCTGAAGCCTCCGCTGAAGTCCCACCGGAGTGAGCTTCCTGGGGCGGCGGCTTCCTGGGGCGCCTCCACCCGAGGGAGCCTCCCTGGGACAGACGCGGGCGCTCTGCGTTCCAAACCTTCTCTTCCGATTCGACGCCTCGTGCCTCTCCCACTGGCTGCTTGGTTTTGTATCCTTCGGCCAGGATGAAACCGTAATAGACGCGGAGCCTCCTGCTCTGAGCTTCTCCAGTGCGCCCGAGGGAGCCCGGGCCTGGGTTTCCCAGCCAGTCGGTCTCAGTGAAGGTGGCCATGGGGGCCCCAGGCCGCCCCATCTGGACGAGGATGCCCTTAATCTGTGTGTGTGTGTGTGTGTGTGTGTGTGTGTGTGTGTGTTACTAGGGATTGAATCCAGGGGTGTTCTACTTCCAAGCTAAACCCCCGGCCCTATTTATTTATTTATTATTTATTTATTTATTTATTTATTTTGCGGTACTAGGGATTGAACCCAGGGGCATCCTACCTCCAAGCTACACCCCCAGCACTATTTTTATTATTTATTTATTTATTTATTTTGGTGGTACTGAAGTTCCTGGAAGCCCTTCTACCTCCGGGCTACACTCCCAGACCTATTATTTTATATTTTTATTTGGAAACAGGGTCTCTGAAGCCAGCGAGGCTGGCTTCGAACCTGAGCGATCCTCCTGTCTCCGCCTCCCAAGCGCGGGGATGACAAGCGTGCGCCGCCACGCCCGGCACTATTTTTATTTTGAAACAGGGTCTCACTAAGTTGCAGAGGGCCTCACTAAGTAGCTGAGGCTGGCTGCAAACCTGCGATCCTTCTGTTTCAGCCTCCCAAGTACTGGGATTACAAGTGTGCGCCACCACGCCTGGCTCCTATTTTATTTTATTTATTTATTTATTTTGTGGTACTGGGGATGGAACCCATAGGCATTCTATCTCTGAGCTACATCCCCAGATCTTTTTTAAAATTATTATTCTTTATTTTGAAACAGGGTCTCACTGAGTTTCAGAGGGCCTCACCAAGTAGCTGAGGCTGTCTGCGAACTGCGATCCTCCGGTCTCAGCCTCCCAAATGCTGGGATTACAGGCGTGTGCCACCACGCCCAGCCCTCCTATTTTATTTTGAAACATATTCTTGCTAAGTTGCTAAGGGTCTTTCTAGATTGCTAAGGCTGGCCTCCAATCTGCACTTCTCCTGTCTCAGCCTCCCCGCACTGGGATTACAGGCGTGCGCCATCATGTCTGGCTAGATGCCTTCAGTCTTGTGTTCAGCTAACACTACAACCGTTTACCACAATGATTTAATGAGAAACCATTTGTTAATCCCAACAGATACAGAAAAAGAATTTATAAAATTTTCTACTCATTTCAATAGAAAAAAACCTTTAATAGACTAGAAGAAAACTTTTCTTTTTTTTTTGTGGTCTTGGGGTTCTTGGAAACCCTGCTACCTCTGGGCTACATTCCCAGACACCTATTTTTCTTAATATTTTTATTTGGAAACAGGGTCTCTTAGGCAAGCGCGGCTGGCTTCGAATCCGCGTGATCCTCCTGTCTCCGCCTCCCAAGTGTGGGGATTACAAGCGTGCTCCACCACGCCCGGTGGAAGAAAACTTTCTTAATGTGTTAAAGAAAGCATAAAAAAGCCAAGGATAGTAGTGCCTCGTAATCCCAGAATTGGGGAGACTGAGACAGGAGATCTGCAAATTCAAGGGCAGCCTCAGCAAGTTCTCAAGACCCTTAGCAACCGAGTTGCTCTTAGACCCTATCATGGAGGGTGGTGCCTGTCTAAGCAGGCGATGGCACTCTGGTTCTCCCCAGAATCTTCAGGCTGGCGCTAGTTGACGGGCGGCACTGAGATCACCCAGGCTAATATCGCCTAATCGACGGATCCGTCTAAACGCATTCTGTAGGCTAACGAAATATATATGTGCGCCAGTGACTTGATTCTTAGTGCTCTAAGACATTGGACTTTGAAGAATTCAGGCTTGGAGGAGAACAGGCTGCAGAGGGGCGGAGACAGTGATCAGAGTGTTTAGATATAAAGCGACAGACCCTCTCTCCCTCCGTCTGTCTCCTTCCTGCCCATCTCTTTTACTCCTACGCCCCGTGCGTGGCACGCAGCCCCCCTTCCCACCCGAGGCCTGGCACCCCAGGACGCACAGGGCCCTGTCAACACCTCGGCCATCCTGGGCTGCTTCTGACGCCTAAGACGGTGTGCGTGCCGCGGACACCGCCTTACGCGCTATGGCTTAGGGAACGCCGACAGGAAACGAAGTCTCTGCGTCTTCACTACGGATGCGCTTCTTTTCTTCCAACTCTGTGTGACCCGAGGCTGGTTGACTCTGTAGACTGGGGACCAGAGCTCCCGAGGCCGGGCCGCCGTCTCATCAGGTGGAGTTCTGCGGAAGAGCTCCGCGAGCCTTGGAGGCCGGCGGTGGCTGCGTTTCAAGAGACCACTGGGATGAGCTGGCTCGCCTCTCGTCCAGGAACGCCGCCATGCTGTTTTCTTTCCGGGCAGACGAGGCCGGGCGTCCCCGCGAGGCCCGGGCAGCGGTCGCTCCGGGATGCTGGCGGCGCAGGCCGAGGCGGGGCGCTGGCCACGCTGCCCGGGTGACTGGGGAAGGCTCTCCAGCCAACAAGCCCAGGTGCACGTGTTTTTCTGTGCAGGGAGAGCAGCTCAGGCTTTTATGGGCCGCAGACGCCTATCTGGAGGTGATAAGACAGGCTGCTGGGAGGAGGGGCCGGGCTCTCTGCCGATTGGAGAACTGTTTCATCACTGCAAGCGTGAAACACTCAGATGAGTCATCTAGAAGGGCCTGTGACCCCCCCTGAAAATGTATCTGTTGGTGTAAACACACACACACACACACACACACACACACACACACACACACATACACACACGCCCTCAAAGCTTGCCATCAGGGACCCTCCTCAGGGACCACCCCATGCCCAATGACAATCAGCAAACTAAATCTGAGGCCACACCCCAGCCTGTTTTATTTGGTACTAGGGAGACCCTACCTCTGAGCTACTCCCCCAGCCCTTTGTGTCTTCTTCCTTTCTTTCTTTCTTTCTTTCTGTACTGGGAATGGAACCCCAGGGACCTTCTACCTCCGGGCTACACTCCCAAGACCTATTTTATATTTTATTTGGAAACAGGGTCTCACTAAGTTGCTGAGAGCCTCACTAAGTAGCGGAGGCTGGCTTCGAACCCGTGCGATCCTCCTGTCTCCGCCTCCCAAGCGCGAGGATGACAAGCGTGCGCCACCACGCCCGGCTCATTTACTTACCTTCAACATCATAATCATTCTTATTGGTACTGGGACACTGAAATCTGGGTCATTCTAACTCTGAGCTACACCCTCTGCCCTTTTTCTTTTTGTGGGTTTGGGGATGGAACCCAGGGGCATTCTACCTCCGAGCTACACCCCCAGCCCTATTTTTTATTCTTTATTTTGAAACGGGGTCTCGCTGAGTTGCAGAGGACCTCGCTAAGAAGCTGAGGAGGACTGCGTACGGCAGTCCTGCCTTAGCCTCCCAAATGCAGAGATTACAAGCCTGCGCCACCAATGCCCGGCCTTTTTTTATTTTTTATATTGAAATAGGGTCTCACCAAGTTGCTGGCGGTCTGGTTAAATTGCTGAGGCTGGCCTCCAACTGCGATCCTCCTGTCTCAGCCTCCCAAGCTGGGATTCCAGGCCTGTGCCACCGAGACTGGTCATCACCGGTTTATTATAAAAATTGCAGCTTCGGGAACAGCTGGAGAGAAAAAAGGAACCGGGCAGGGCCAGGGCTGGGGTCCCTGAGCACCCGCGTCCCCCCCAGGGCCTCCAAGGCTCACCGACCCCCAGGCTTTGGGGCTTCCTGTCTCGCAGGTGTCAGGGATTCAGTCTAGGGTCCTAGGGCAGCCCCTCCCCCAAAGGAGGGGCGGCGGGAGCGGAAGCCCCGCCCCTCGATCTCACCTGGCCTGCCCCTGAGCCACTTCCCTGATGATTTCGAGGGGTTCGGGAGCTGTCTGCTGGAGCCAAGTGCCAGGACCACATACCTATCCTCTGTACTCTACCGAGCACCCTGAAGACTTGGCCAACCGGCCAGCACTCCCTTGCCAGTAGTGAACCTGGCCCCATCCGCGACTGCATGGTGACCAGGAGGACAACGTCAGACTCGCCGAATGGCGCCGGGGAGCTGGAGTATCCAGGGCCCTCCGCGGGACGAGCCTGACCTCTAAACCACGATTTCAGAGTCGCCAATCCCCAGAGTCTTGTCTTTTCTTGTACTGGGGATGGAACCCAGGGGCATCCTACCTCCGAGCTACGCTCCCAGCCCTTTTTGTTTTTATTTTATTTTTGGGTTGGAAGCCGGGGCTTGCTAGGTTGCTGAGGCTGTCCTGCGATCCTCCTGTCTCAGCCTCCCAAGTACTGGGCTCACAAGCGTCGGCCAGGCCGTTCGGCTTGGAGTGTTTTCTTCCTAGTGCAATTGTGTTTAAAACCAAGTAAGCCTGCATCACTTGGGGTTACTGGGGGTCTGGGATTAGGATTGGGGCGGTTCCTGGCAGGAGTGGCTGCAGCCTCCAGGACTCACCTGCCAGGCCTCGCTGCCTTCCCTCCACCCTGCCGCGTCCCCAGAGGCGGCGCTGAACCCGCGGCCCTGCGGGCTGGATGCGCGGATCATCTCCAGGTTCTTCCAGGAACCCTGAAAGCCTGGCCGGGCAGACGGAGGCAGGAGGGAACAGAGAAACCACTCGTGGTTAGCTGTAAGCAAATCACACTGCAAAATCTACTCTGTCTTCAAACATCTTCAGACCCCTGAACGCAGGAAATTTGGGGAATCTGGGCGGGCTGTTTAAGGGCCGATGATCAAACTTCTTGGGCGTCTAGGGAACAGGAGGCGGCTTCTTCCGCCCAGATCATCGGGCATCGTGTAATTTACCACCTTCTTTCTTTGTACTGTTTTTTGAATAATATTTCTCTTTTAAAAATACATATGTAATTTTAAGTTCTGGCTGTGCCTACAGCCTACAGGTGTGTGTGTGTGTGTGTGTGTGTGTGTGTGTGTGTGTGTGTGTGTGTACTGGCATGCAGAGGTACTGGGGATTATACCCAGGACTGCTCAGCCACTAAACTATACCTCTAGTTTCTTTCCTTCCTTCTTTCTTTCTTTCTTTCTTTCTTTCTTTCTTTCTTTCTTTCTTTCTTTCTGCACTGGGGATTGAACTCAGGGGCATCCTACCTCCAAGCTACACTTCCAGCTTTTTTATATTGAAACATGGTCTCACTAAGTTCCTGAGGGTCTTGACAAATTGCTGAAGCTGTCTCTGAACCTGCGACCCTTTATCTCAGCCTCCCTGGTACTGGGATTACAGGTGTGTGCCACGATGTCTGGTTTACATCTTTCCTTTTAAGAATAAAACACATTCTTTTCTAAGATACTAAAAAACATCTTCCAGCCAGGTATGGTAGCTTGTGCCTGTCATTCCAGTACTTGGGAGGCTAAGACAGGAGGATCACAGGCTTGAGGCCAGCCTCAGCCACTTAGGAAAACCCTCAGCAGTTTAGTGAGACACTGTTTTAAAATAAAACAATTTTTTAAAAAAGGGCTAGGGTGTAGCTTGAAGAGAGAATGCCTCTGGGTTCAACCTCTAGTACAAGAAAAAGCCAGAAAGCAAAGAAGCAAGGAAGCAAGGAAGGAAGGAAGGAAGGAAAGGAAGAAATAAAGATCTTCCTTCTCTGTCTGAAGAAAAGATTTTTTATTTTATTTTATTTTATTTTGTGTGTGTGTGTGTGTGTGTGTGTGTGTGTGTGTGTGTGTGGTACTGGGGGTGTAAACCAAGGGCCTCCTACCTCTGGGCTACACCTCCAGACCTATTTTATACTTTATTTGGAAACAGGGTCTCACTAAGTTGCTGAGAGCCTCACTAAGTAGCTGAGGCTGGCTTTGAACCTGTGTGATCCTCCTGTCTCAGCCTCCAAAGTGCTGGGATTACAAGCGTGCGTCACCACGCCCGGCTCTGAAGAAAAGATTTTTGGAATCTGTTAGAACTCAGAGAAAGGGTGGCTGAACCCATCTCTCTTTTTTTTTAATATGATAATGCTCTTTATAAACTGGCTGTGGTGGCACATGCATGTAATCCAGTACTTGAGAGGCTGAGACAGGAGGCTCACAGTTTTGAGACCAGCCTCAGCAACTCAGTAAGACCCTGAACAACTTAGTGAGATCCTGATAAAAAATAAAAATGTAATAAAACAGGACTGGGGGGGTGTAGCCCAGGAGTAACATATCCCTGGATTCAGTCCCCAGCACCAAAAATTTTTTACAAAGCGATTTCTATTTTTTCTGGCCACAGAATGATTCACCACTTGGCCTACGTTTAGCCTGCACAGGACGGCCTGCGCATTGAAGGGTGCTTTACCCGGGCCTATCGCGTCCCAGGATGGCTCCCGCAACGGGCCCGGCACTGGGGAAGTGGACAGATTAATAAGTTTTGTGTTTTCAAATTCTCATTTGGTCTTCCACACCGTGGGCATCACGTGAACGCTACCCCCGCAGCCGCCCCTCCATCATCCCCGGCAGCGCGGGCCCTGCCGGGGAGGTGCTCGTGAGCTGGGCCTTTGTCCACAGGGGAGGAAGAAAGACCAGGTGCTCGCTTGCTCTGCGCCGCTGCTCAGACAGGGGCTCCAGCGCTGAGCGTGCAGCCTTTGTCTAAGCTGCACAGTCAGGCTGGAGATGAGGCACCCCCACGTGTGAGGCACGGGCTTCGACGGCCAGCACCGCCACTAATGACAACAGTAATACGCCTGCAAGCCGGCGTGGTGCGCACGCACGCTTGCAATCCCAGCATTCGGGAGGCTGAGACAGGAGGATCGCGATTGGAGGACAGCCTCAGCTACTTAGGCCCTCTGCAACTCAGTGAGACCCTGTTTCAAAATAAAGAATAAAATAGGCTGGGGGTGCAGCTCGGAGGTAGAATGCCCCTGGGTTCCATCTACAGTAGCACACATGCACACACACACGTATACTAATACTAATAATAGTAGTAATAATAATAATATAGCAGCAAAGCCGTATCTGGAGGGTTAATGCCCCAAGAACATGGCTCGTTTGCCTTTGAAATAGCTCAAAGAGAGCCGGGAGTGGTGGCGCACGCTTGTAATCCCAGCATTCGGGAGGCTGAGACAGGAGGATCACGGCTCCCGGCCGGCCTCAGCTACTTAGTGAGGCCCTTCGCAACTCAGTGAGACCCTGTTTCAAAATAAAGGCCGGGCGTGGTGGCGCACGCTTGTAATCCCCGCGCTCGGGAGGCTGAGACAGGAGGATCGCACGGGTTCGAAGCCAGCCTCAGCTACTTAGTGAGGCTCTCAGCAACTCAGTGAGACCCTGTTTCTAATAAAATATAAAATAGGTCTGAGAGTATAGCCCCGAAGTAGAAAAGCCTCTGGGTTCCACCCCCAGTACCACCAAAATAAAAAAAATAAAGGCTGGGGGATGTAGCTGGGAGGTAGAATGCCCCTGGGTTCCATGCCCAGTACCGCAAATGAAAGAAAGAAAGAAACAGAGGGAGGGGGAGAGAGAGAAAGAAAGAGGAAGAAAAACAGCTCACAGAACTTCATGTCCACTCTCCCTTAGTGACCAAGAAACGCTTCAAACCACAAGGGCCCCAGTGACTGTTCTCCTCAAATAAGCAAAATAAACACAGCCGCCAGGAATGTCCGCGCGGGCCAGGAGGACACAGCCAGTGCTGAGCGCGGAATCTGCCGGCCCAGCGTGGCCGCCCCACGGCGAGCGTTCTGTCCAGGCGAGTGTCACTAAGCTGCTACCCGCGGCCTCCAACTTGCCATCCTCCTGTCTCCCGGGTAGCTGGGACTGCAGGTGCGTATCACTGTGGCTGGTTAGGCTGAATTTCTTTTTCTTCCAGTGTGTGTGTGTGTGTGTGTGTGTGTGTGTGTTACTAGGGATTGAAGCCAGGGATATTCTACCTCTGAGCTACAACCCCAGCCCTTTTTTTATTTTCTTTTTTGAAACAGGGTCTCACTGAGTTGCTAAGGGCCTCATGAAGTTGCCGAGGCTGGCCTCGAACCTCGATCCTCCTGTCTCTGCCTCCCAAGTGCTGGGATGACACGCATGAACCAGTTCACCCAGTAGGCTGGATTTTAGAAAGCGATCGTTATGTGGGGCAGGGGAGGGCCAGGGAGTCAGAATTCGCTTGTCCCTTCAGTACTGGGCTCACCCCGCGCACATTTCTCTGCTCCCTGGTCAGCGGGCAGCCTGTGAGCTTTCTACACCGCTGCACAAAATCCTGCAAACCTGAGCCGCAGGTGTCTTCCCGAGAGGCTGGCAGGTCGCTGGGGCAGGAAGACCATCCATCAGGCCGCCGGCTGGCGAGGACGGTCACGTGGTCACCTCTTTCTGGGACAAGATGATGAATGACCTAGAATTTGGCCTGACCCAGAGCAGCAAGTTCGTGCTGGTGGCAGGGCAGGCTGTATGGCTTAACTGATCATCAGAAGCCCAGCTCTGCTGTTAACTAGCTGTGTGCCAGTGAGCTCGCCATTTGCCTAGGTCTGAGCCTCCTTGGGGCTTCCTGACCTTCAAAGCCCCTTCAGTTCCAACGTGTCTGGGATCCTGGTTTCCTTTGTTAATGTAAGGAAAAGAACGTAGCAAAAGGATCTTTTCTTTAAACTCCAAATCTAGTCGGGCGTGGTGGCGCACGCTTGTAATCCCAGCCTTTGAGAGGCTGAGACAGGAGGATCGGGGTTCGTGGATAGCCTCAGCTACTTAGGCCCTTTGCAACCCAGTGAGACCTTGTTTTAAAATAAAGAATAAAAAATAGGTCTAGGGGTAGAGCTCAGAAGTAGAATGCCCCTGGGTTCCATCCCCAGGACTGCCAAAAAATAAAATAAAATAAACTGCAAGTCTATCACAATAAAAACACTATCCATGCATTGATTCTGAAAGTAGCCCTTTTTTAAAAAAAAAATTGGGCAAATAAGGATGTAGAGGCATATAACACACATCTGGTCCAGCTTCAACTCAGCTTCAAAACGGAAGAACAAATAAATATAAAATTAAATTATGATAAAGCCAGGCATGGTGACACACACCTGTCACCCCAGTACCTGTGAGGCTGAGACAAGAAGGTTGCAGGTTCAAGGGCAGACTCAGAAACTTTACAAGACAAGAAATAAAAGAGGCGGGGAGTCGGGCGTGGTGGCGCACACTTGTAATCAACTTAGTGAGACCCTGTTTCAAAATAAAGAATAAAAAATAGGTCTGGGAGTGTGGCCCAGAGGTAGAAGGGCTTCCAGGAACCCCAGTGCCACACACACACACACAATAGGGCTGGGGGTTTAGCTTGAAGATAGAATGCCTCTGGGTTCCATCCCTAGGAGAGAGAGAGAGAGAGAGAGAGAGAGAGAGAGAGAGAGAGAGAGAGAGAGAAAGACATTCTAAGCCGGTAAGCCGGGCGTGGTGGCCCACGCTTGTCATCTCAGTACTAGGGAGGCCAAGACAGGAAGATCACACCGGCTGTGGGTCTGGGGATGGAACCCAGGCACACTCTACCTCCGAGCTACACCCCAGCTCTATTTTTTATTCTCTATTTCGAAACAATCTCACTAAATTGTAGAGGGCCTCACTAAGTAGTTGAGGTTGGCCTGGAACCTGTGATCCTCCCGTCTCGGCCTCCCAAGTACTGAGTTTATAGACATGCACCACCATGCCCGACTTTATTTTTTGTTTTGAAACAGGGTCTCACTAAGTTCCCGAGTCTGTCCTTGAACCTGCAATCCTCCTGTCTCAGCCTCCTCAGAACCGCGATGACCGGCAGCCCCCCCCCCCCCGCATGACTAATCCATTTTAGATACCCTGTTCCTCTGATGGCAGTGGGGGATTTGTGCCTTCTCCCCCACCCGCCCTGTCTCCTCTGCTATTGTTGGAGAAATATTCAATATTTATCCTATTAGAACCATGTGAATATTATGTGTTGATGAACCAGGCAGGAAACTGGTTATATTTTTTTCTCTTTTACAACTTTTTGTTTGTCTCGGAGTTAATGGTTGCCTTCTGTTTGGTTTTACTTAAAGTTATTTGTACGGAGTTTCTCCACGCCCCTCAATAGCCTCTCACTCCAGTAATCAGTCGCACGCGTGTGTGTGTGTGTGTGTGTGTGTGTGTGTGTGTGTGTGTGTCCAGGACACCCTTCCTGGAGCACCCCGAGCACCCCGATCCCCGCTCAGCTCTGGATTCTGCGGCCTCTCCATCGCGGGGCCCTGGGCCCTGCCTCCACCAGCCGCCAGCCGCCTGGAAATTCCCTGGGCTTCCTGTCAGCCTTGCTCCATCATCCCGTGACTCCCTCTTTCCCATGGACCGTGTTTTCCAGTAGCTTCCTGAGAAAATTTGCAGAGCTCACGGAGAGATGAGTGGCGGGGCCAAAGGGAGGGAGGCGGGACACAGACCTCAGCTGGGCTGCGGAGGCTGCTGGGAGCAGGTGGCTTCCTGGGCGCGTCCAGGGGCACACCCTCCTCTGGCACCCTAGAATCAGGCTCACCCACTCAGTGGGCCGCCTGTCCAGGTGGGCGGCAACTGCCCCGAACACCGGCGCCCTGAGACAGCAGAGCCCAGAGAACAGAGGGGAAGCCTGCCGAGGGCCGCCCTGGCCCTCCCGAAGGGAAATGGCGCCTCCCCTTCCAGAACCTTCTCAGACCAGCGGGTAACTTCCTGTTACATGGGACGCATTTGCCCGAGGCATAGAGGTCTCCCCCAGAGGGTTTTGGGGATTGAACCCAAGTAACGCCCCCAGCTCTTATTTTTTTTTTTTTTAGAAACAGGGTCTCACTAAGTAGCTGAGGCTGATCTCAAACCTGTGATCCTCCTGTCTCAGCCCCCCAAGTACTGGGGATGACAGGCGTGTCATCATTACATATATATATTTTTTTCTTAACAGGATCTGGTTAAATTACTGAGGCTAGCCTTGAACCTGTGATCCTCCTGTCTCAGCCTCCCAAGCACTGGGACTACATGCATGCGCCACCCTGCCCAGAGTTACAGATGGAGCCCGTGAGGATTCGGGCCCTGGAGCATGTTGGGTGGGCGCCGGCGGCTCTCAGAGAACTGGCGAGCTGTGTCTCTGCTCAGAGTGCAGACACACGGCCCGGAAACTCTCTTCTCAAAAGGGCCTCTGTAGACCAAATAACTCACTCAATTATAGAGATTTCCCCAAACACCCATTCCCTCCCCCTTCAGTACTGGGGATGGAACCCAGGGACCTCCTACGTCCGAGCTACACCCCCAGCCCTATTTTTTATTTCTCCTTCTCCTTCTCCTTCTCCTTCTCTTTCTCCTCCTCCTTCTTCTTCTTTGGCGGGTCTGGGAATGGAAGCCAGGGGCATTCAAACTCCAGTCTACACCCCCCAGCCCTATTTTTCATTCCTTATTTTGAAGCAGGGTCTCACTAGGTTGCAGAGGGCCTCACTAAGTAGCTGAGGCTGTCCTCGAATCACGATCCTCCTGTCTCAGCCTCCCAAGTACTGGGATTCCAAGTGTGCACCGCCACGCCCGGCTCCCTAAACGCCCTCTCCTACAGCACGGCACAAGGGGACCTCCCTGGTCGTCCGTGTGTGCACAGACTCCTGACTCTGACACTCAGCTGCCCCATCTTGGCAAGGCACGTGGCCCCTCTGAGCCTCAGGTCCCCTGTCTCTAAACACACATACTATTAACTGAGCTTCGTGCCTGCAAGAGTTAAAATGAGATGTCCTCCCAGGGGTGGGTGCTTGTGGGCTTACAGGTGCCAATCAGAGGCCTTGCAGCAGGAATAACCTGCCAGGTCGGAGAGCCTTCCCCCTCAAGCCAAAGAGACAGTCTGCTTTCTCCTCCCAGCATGCCCTCCTGCAGCCCACCTTCAGAACCTTTCTGTGCTTTCACCCTGAATGGGACGACGAGGTACCGAGATAAAGCACCCAGCTCGACGGGGAGCAGCCCAGGTTCTGCTGCTGTGATTATTATTGTGGTACAGGGGTGGAACCCAGGGGCGGCCTACCATGCCCCCCCCCCCGCCCTTCTTTTCTTATTTTGAAATAGTCTCAGTAAATTGCCTACTCTGGTCTTGAACTTGGAATGTTCTTGTCTCAGCCTTCCAAGTACTGGGATAAACTGTATTTTAAAACCAGTGGGGAAGCTGGGCGCGGTGGCGCACACCTGGAATCACAGTACTTGGGAGGTTGAGGCAGGAGGATCACAGGTTCAAGGCCAGCCTCAGCAACTTAGTAAGACCCTGTTTCAAACTAAAAATTTAAAAGAGCTTTGAGTGTAGCTTGGGAGGTAGAATGCCCCTGGGTTCAATCCCCAGCACCATAAAATATAAAAGAAAAAAAACCAGCGGGGCAGCTTGGTTCTTGCAAAATGTCCTGGCTGGGCCGAGTCCCGGGGAGCACACTTCCCTGCTGATGCAGGGCAGAATGAACTCGGTGAACCGCAGCGCTCTGCTTGGGCCGACTGCAGGCCCGGAGCTCGCACGACAGAGCCGCGCAGCCCTGGAGGCTGGAGACCCGAGACGGAGGCCTGGGTCTCCATCAGAGGTGGAGGCAGCCTCGTCTCTGTGCGGCACCCCTGGCGTCTCCTCCTCTGCCTAGAGGAGCACCAGCTCCCCGGGATTGGGACCCGAAGCTTGCAACCCCAGCGAACCAACGTCCTGAAAGGCTGCCACCAAAGCCAGTCCCGTTGCCGGGCCAGGGGTTCGACCTACGCGTCTGGGGCCGGGAGACTCGGTCCTAGCGCCCACTCTCCTCTCCCACGCGGAGCTGCCTCCCTGAACGCAGCACTGGCCGGAGCCACCCGTGCCCCCTCTGGCATGAGATGGCCCGAGGGCCTCTTCAGCAGAGACCCCGCAGGACGAAGGACGCAGAGGGCAGACCGAGACAGACCAAGGACCTCAGAGGCCTGGCCTTGGGCCCAGGTGCTCGGGAGGCTGAGGCGGGAGGATCCCTTGAGGCCAGTTCAGGTCTGGCCTGTAACACAGCCAGCACCATCTCGACAGACAGACAGACAGACAGACAGACAGACAGACAGACAGACAGATGCTGGAGTGCAGAAGAGACCAAGTCTCTGGAGAAAGGCCAGCGGTGTGCTGAAGAGGGGTGCCGCAGGGGCCGCCTGCCGCGAGGGCCGGCCCAGCCCAGAAGCAGAGACAAGTGGGAGTTCCGTCTCCCAAGGGCGCCACTCTCTGCTCTGTGCATGCTCAGGTTCCTGGATAGAGCTCGAACCCACGGGAACGTTCTTTCTGTACTATTATTATTATTATTATTATTATTATTATTATTATATTGCAGTACCGGGGATGGAACCCAGAGGCATTTGACCTCTGAGCTACACCCCCAGCCCTATTTTTTATTCTTTATTTTGAAACAGGGTCTCACTTAGTTGCAAAGAGCCTCACTAGGTACCTGAGGCTGTCCATGAACCTCGATCCTCCTGTCTCAGCCTCCCAAAAGCTGGGATTACAAGTGTGCACCACCACACCCAGCTCTGTATTATTATCTTTTAATATGGTACTAGGGATGAAACCCAGAGGCATTTTATCTCCGAGCTATACCCCCACCCTTATTTTTCATTCTTTATTCTGAAACAGAGCCTCGCTAAGTTGCAGAGGGCCTCACTAAGTAGCCGAGGCTGAACGTGAACCTGCGATCCTCCCACCCCAGCCTCCCCAGTGCTGGGATTCCAAGCGCATGCCCGGCCCCTGTAAACTTCCAGTGCCTTTGAAGCAGAGCTACCCACGTGGCGGTGGATGGTTCTGGAAGCCTCTTCCTTGGACCACTGGCTGGAGAAGGACTCTGGAGAGAGTATATTGGTGAATCTGAAACCTCAAGAGGACTGAAGTCTCCTGGAGTTGACGGTGAGGTCAGAGAACCCGCCGCCCTGGAATTCGCAGCGCCTGTGGTTTGACATAATAACCACCTATTGAGTTTGCCCCCGCGTGACCCGTGCACACTGCCATTAGAAAGAAGCCGGCACCGTCGTGCGTCTCTGCGGAGGACTCCTTCAACTTCATCTTAGGAGACGATTTGCTGTCACCCGTCATGAGCCTCTGCGAAGGACTCCCTTCAACTTCATCTTAGGAGAGACTTACACCATTATTTGGCTAAGCTCGGCTTCCAGAGCCCCGCTCAAGATGGCCAGAGGCAGTAAGACTGTTCTCATCTGGGGTCGGCCCCACGCGACTTCCCGACAAATTAGAATGGGAGGTGTTTGTTTTGTTCTTGAACAAGATATCAATGATGATGAGATATCAATGATGATGAGATATCAATGATGATGAGATATCAATGATGATGAGATATCAATGATGATGAGATATCAATGATGATGAGATAAGCCCAAATTAAAGATTTACTGAAGGAGGAAGAAAGGAGGAGGAGGAGGGGAGGGGAGGAGGGGAGGAGGGAAGGAGGAGGAGAGGAGGAGGAGGAGGATAGGAAGGGAGGAGGGAAGGAGGAGGAGAGGAGGAGGAGGAGGAGAGGAGGAGGAGGAGGATAGGAAGGGAGGAGGGAAGGAGGAGGAGAGGAGGAGGAGGAGAGGAGGAGGAGGAGGATAGGAGGGGAGGAGGGAAGGAGGAGGAGAGGAGGAGGAGGAGGAGGAGAGGAGGAGGAGAGGAGGAGGAGGAGGAGGAGGAGGAGAGGAGGAGGAGGAGGATAGGAGGGGAGGAGGGAAGGAGGAGGAGAGGAGGAGGAGGATAGGAGGGGAGGAGGGAAGGAGGAGGAGAGGAGGAGGAGGAGGAGAGGAGGAGGAGGAGGAGGAGAGGAGAGGAGGAGGGAAGGAGGAGAGGAGAGGAGGAGGAGAGGAGGAGGAAGGGAGGAGAGGAGGAGGGAAGGAGGAGGAGAGGAGGAGAGGAGGAGGAGGAGGAGAGGAAGAGGAGAAGAAGGGGAAGAAGGAGGAGAAGGAGAAGAAGGAGAAGAAGAAGGAGAAGAAGAAGAAGAAGAAGAAGAAGAAGAAGAAGAAGAAGAAGAAGAAGAAGGAGGAGGAGGAGGAGGAGGAGGAGGAGGAGGAGGAGGAGGAGGAGGAGGAGAAGGAGGAGGAGGAAGCTTCCAGGCGGTGTCCAGGTTAATGTCTATTGGTCTCATCTGCTGTCATCCTTCAGGAGAGAGAGTGCTCAAAATGCGGATTCCAAGGCACCGTGCAATCCTGAGCCACGCTGTACGATTCACTCATGGGCACTGCAGTGTGGAAAAGTGGGCTAACATATTCAGTGGACATGGATATTTAGTAGGTAGGTAAAAGCTGCAGCTGGACCCATGTCTTGTAAATGTTATAATGAAGTCTGTTGTCCAGTACAATGAAGGTGGGGACAGTTTGTTCACCTGTCTGATGAAGGATTAAGTTTTATATCCACAGAGGCTTCTTGGCCCCCACGTGTGCTCTCGCCCAGGCCCAGCGGCGAGGCCAGGCGTGGCTTCCCAGGGATGCCATCCTAACACACCCTTTATCTTTCTTCTCTGCCAACCTTAGCATGCGGCTTATTTTCACGTCATGGTCTCAAGATGACTGCCCCAGCACCGGCCTCGTGTCCTCATTCAGGTAGGAAGATGAAGACCAAGAGAAAGAGGATAAGGCGGTGGGATTATCACAAAAGCCAAGAATTCCCAGAAATCCCTGGAAGACTTCCCATACCAACTCAAAACCACATCACCTGGCCTCCCCCAACTAGAAAGGCCTGGAGAAAGGTGGATAGTTTAGCTGGGTATGGTACCGCCCCAAACAAAATGAGTCTCTGAAGATGAGGCCACGGGAGAGAATTGTTACTAAGTAGCAGGGTTTGCCACACACCAGGGTCAGGAGCAGAGGGGACACCCGGTCACAAGGGACATTCAGTGGGTGACACCTACTTTCTGGGGAAAGGCTGAGATTCTGCTTAGGGCCAAGATCACAGACCAAAGATCCTCAGGGAGTCCAGGAGGAAGAAGCAGACGGACCAAGGCACGAGGCTGTCAAAAGGGTTCCACAGGGCTATTTGGCAACTCGTGTCTAAAGCTTTGAGGAAACGGGAACTTCCGGTTCTAAGGCGCCTGCCGCCCAGGTTCCTGGAGTGGTTTCGAGGCCCGGTGACTCAGCCCGGCCTCCCGTTCTTCGTGCTCCCCCACATCCGCCTCCCACATTCTTTGGGGCCTCTTTTATTGGCCATGGTTGATTTAGCGGCAGCTCCCATTCCCAAGTCAAGGGCCCGAGGGGGAGCTTTGCTACAGACGGCGGCGAGCAGAAAGGCCACCGCCAGTGCTGCTGTTAGTAAGATCCTGGCATTGTTTCAGAGCGGGGTTCATTTAGGCTGTTCAGGACGGTCGCTGATGAAATTGCAGGGGTCGGGGTGGCATGGATTGGATCTTAGCCTCAGCCCACACCGACCTGCACTGTTGCAATCGGTTGGTTTTTTACTATGACCAAAAAACTCCACTTTATAGAAAGAAGTATCTTTTACCTTGATCACATTTAAGGAGAGGAAGATACTGCTTAATTGCCTTAATTTCACTGGGAAAAAGTATGATTTATGAACAAATTTTAAAGTGCTCTATTTTGTGATGACGGTAGATCCGAAGATAAATACATATTGGGCCACCCAAAAGAGAGACACGCTGGTTCTATGAACTGTTTGGATTTTTTTTTTTTTTTTTAGTACTGGGGATTGAACCCAGGCGCATTCTACCTCTGAGCTACACCCCTGAAACTATTTTTTATTCTTTATTTTGAAACAGGGTCTCACTAAGTTGTGGAAGGTCTCACTAATTAACGGAGGCTGGTCTTGAACCTGTGATCCTCCTGTCTCAGCCTCCCAAGTCCTAGGATTACAGGCACACATCACCCTGATGGTCCATTCTAATGATTAATTCTTCAGGGAGTTTGGAGCCCCGACTCGATCATTTCACCTCAATCTTGTTACCTTGGGGAGGGGACACGCTTTCAACACATGAGCCTTTTAGGGGGTGTTTCAAACCCAAACCATGTCGCTTGGTACCCAAGGAGTTTTGGCTCCAGAAACCCTCAGCGAGTACCCAAATCCACAGACGTCAGGTCCTTTATACAACATGTAGCATTGCAAAGAACCTACGTGTATTCTTGCTTGTACTTTTAATCATCTCCAGATTGAATATCTCTATATCTGTATGAATCAATCCTCCTGTCTCAGCCTCCCAAATGCTGGGATTATAAGCGTGTGCCACCACGCCCGGCTACTTATAATATTTAATGCACGGTAAATGTTATGTAGTTGATGGTTATTCTGCATAATGACAAAAAAAAATCTATGCATGTTCAGTGTAGACAAAAAATTCCTCCGCAACATTTTGGACCTACGGTTGATGGGACCCATAACTGCAGAACGTTTGGTTATGGGGCACCAACTGCGCACAAATCTCAGGTCTTGCTTCTAGACGATATGAGGGAAGGTGCTGGACTGCTAGTTGTAAACATCCCCCAGCAAATGCCCGGTACGGGTAGCCCGTATTCCGAATAAATGGCAAAAAATGGGGAACGTAATTATCATTATTATTTTTTTTGTGTGTGTGGTCCTGGGGATGGAACCCAGGGGCTTTCTCCTCCGAGATACACCTCCAGACCTATTTTATACTTTATTTGGAAACAAGGTCTCACTAAGTTGCTGAGGGCCTCACTAAGCTTCTGAGGCTGGCTTCGAACTTGCGCGATCCTCCTGTCTCAGCCTCCCGAGTACTAGGATTACAAGCGTGCGCCACCATCCTCGGCTGTTTTTTAATACTGAAAAAATTTAATTTTGATCCAATGATGTAAGAAATCTTGGAAAACTCATGTAAGAGCCAATTTTGTAAGGCTCTTTGTGTGTGTGTGTGTGTGTGTGTGTGTGTGTGTGTGTGTGTGTGTGATACTGGGGATTGTACCCAGGGCCATTCTACCTCCAAGCTACACCCCCCAGGCCTATTTTTTTTAATTTTTAATTTTGAAACAGGGCCTCACTAAGTTGCTGAGGCTGTCCTCAAACCACGATCCTCCTGTCTCAGCCTCCTGAATGCTGGGATCACAAGTGTGCACCACCACGCCCTGCTTTTGATAGCCTGTATTTTCATCATTAGTGTTTCTTAAATTTAATCTGAAGCCGGGCATGGTGGTGCATGCCTGTAATCCCAGTACTCGGAAGGCTAAAACACGAGGATCGCAGGTTCACGGCCTGCCTCGGCTACTTAGTGAGGACCTGTTTCAAAATAAGGAATAAAAAGAATAGGCCTGGGGGTGTAGTTCAGAAGTAGAATGGCCCTGGGTTCAACCTCCAGGACAGAAAAAAATTTTTTTTAAATCTCATCAGAGATTCATGATGGATATAAATTACAAAGTAAAGTTGGGCATGGCGGCCCACGTCTGGAATCCCAGTGCAGAGAAGGAGGACGAGACTGGAGGACCGTGAAGGCTCAAGTCCCATTTCAGCAACTTAGAAGAACCCTCAGCAACTTATCCGTTTCAAAATAAGAAAAGTAAAAGGAATACATGCATGTTTGTGGTACTAGGGATAGAACCTAGGGATATTCTACCTCTGAGCTACAACCCAGACTTTTTCATATCTCTCCTCCTCCTCCTCTTCCTCCTCCTCCTCCTCCTCCTCCTCCTTCTTCTTCTTCTCCTTCTTCTTCTTCTTCTCATTATTATTATTATTATTATTATTATTATTATTATTATTATACTGTGGATTAAACCCAGGGGTATTCTACATCTGAGCTGAACCCCGGCCTTGTTTTATTTGGTTTGTTTGTTTTACTTTGAAATGGTTTCACTTTCTTTTCCCTCCTCTATTCCAATTATTCTTAGGTTAGCTCTCTTAAAATGGGCCCATATTTCTTCAATGTCAGATTCCTGCTGTTGGATACTTTTTTCTAGATTAGAAACTATGCGTTCATTTTTGGAATGATCATCTTCTAAGAGCGAGATTCTATTCTCCATGTGGTCTAATCGGTTGTTTGTGCTTTGAATTGAGGCCTTTACTTCATTAATTGCATCCTTTATCTCTTTCTGGCTCTCTCTGAGTTCTTTTTGAAGTGCCTCTATTATTTCTACAGTTATTTTCCTGATTTGATCTTCTAGAAATCTCTGATTTTCTGTTTTATCGGGTTCTGATGTTGGTGTTACTAGCCAGGCGTGGTAGCACATACTTGTAATCCCAGTACTTGGGAGACGGAGACAGGAGGATCGCAGGTTCACAGCCAGCTTCAGCTACTAAGTGAGGCCCTCCACAACTTAATGGACCCTGTCTCAAAATAAAGAATTTAACCAGGCATGGTGGTGCACACTTGTAATCCCAGAACTTGGGAGGCTGAGACTGGAGGATGGTGGTTCGCGGACAGCCTCAGCTACTTAGTGAGGCCCTTTGCAACTCAGTGAGACCCTGTCTCAAAATAAAGAATAAAAAATAGGGCTGGGGGTGGAGCTCAGAGGGCGAATGCCACGGACTCCATCCCCAGAACCTAAAAAAAAGAAAGAATTTTTAAAAATAGAGCTGGGGATGTAGCTTGGAGATAGAATGCCCCTGGGCTCCATCTCTGGTAGCACAAAAAACAAATCAGTAGGACGTCACCAAGCGAGGCCTTGCTGTGTTGCCAAGCCTGGCCTTGAACCTGCCATCACTGGGAACAAAAATATTTAAAGTGTGTATTCGTTGCCTGTAAGAGTCTCCCGTAGAACCACAGACTTTTTGGAAGTTAAAAGAAGTTGGGTAGCTATTTGTCTTTTTCTTCTAAGAGACAGTAGAAGCTGACACTCCTTTGCCTTTGTTGATATAAACCGACTGTTTCACCTCCACAAGCTCCATTTCCTCCCGGATCCCTTTTGACTAATCTCCCTGGACCCCCAACCGAGGAGCCATCCTTCACAGCTGCCTCCCCCTGCCACCCCAGCCCTACCCCTTGTCAGCTGTCCCGAGCCAGGGTACGTAATTCCTGGGACCGAGAGGATCAGTCACGCTGTCCCAGGCCAAGATGAGCTCAGCCCCGATCCCCCAGAGAGCTGGAAAACCCGCAGCTGGAGACGCAGACAGTTCTGGGTTTCAAAATGCAAATGACCACATCTCCCTGTTGTCCCTACCACGGACTTCATATCTGTTCTTGGAATGTGGTAAGTTAGAGTTTAAACACAAACACCCTAATCTCATTACCTTCCTCCTGGGCCTTTCATGGTATTGTTTATAAAAGCTAGAATTTAGATAGTGAATTCTTCTATGGTCAAGGTTTTAGGTTGTTTTTTTTTTTTAATCTTAGAAACTGTCAACTTTTTTAGAGAGTAAGAGGAAGCTGACTGTCCCCCTGGAACTTTAAATAAATGCAATGCGCCCGCTCTACCTGCGCCCCGGAGGCACGTCAGGTGGTGGTAGCCCTGTGTCCATCTCTCCACCCTAAGAGCATCTGAGTCTCCTTTTATGGAATTGTTCTACCCCTTGGGGCAGCGTGGGGAGATCTCACATCCAAGCACCTGCTTCCTACTGGGGTGTGGGAAAAGACAGCGCTTCTGGCCTTCTGGACCCCACTATTCCCAGCCCGCTCTCAGATTCAGTGTCTCCCACTCCCGTCTCCTTCTGCGTCCCCAGACCTTCCGGCCGCTCCTTCCTGCTTGTTAGACCCTGTGGATCCCAGCGGGCTCCAAGCCTCTCTCCCCGTCGCCATGGTCCAGTCCCTTGAAGAAGTCGGTTTCACCCTAAACAGGTGTTCTGTCAAAACACAGGCGAAGCTCCAGAATAGGGCTTCAGAATCAACCTCGGACCATGTGCGTTCTTTTCTAAAATATCTTAGCTGCTTTAAAAAAAAAACAATAACATCAGGAAAGGGGTCGGACAACCTTCCTGTGGTCCTCATTCTGCATTCTGTATCAAACGTTCACGCTGAGGGCTGTGGATTCTGAGATGGAGGGGACACCTCGGCGGAGCCCTTGCTTCCCAGAACGCCAGGGGTCCGGGGGAACAGAGAGAGTTTGGGAGCCCAGGAGCCCATTCTAGTGCCTCTTTCCGGATGAGGATGTGACCTTGCTGAAGTGGAGTCTGCTTGAAGAAACTGGAGAGATGATAAACATTTTCTTGAACAAAAGCCTTGGGTTGCTGTAAGCACTTCTGGAATTGTAATAATGAGCTCTGGTTTTGTTTATTTTATTTTTATTTTTTTTTGGTGGTACTGGGGTTCCTGGAAGCCCTTCTACCTCCGGGCTACACTCCCAGGCCTATTTTATTTTATTTGGAAACAGGGTCTCTTAAGCCAGCGAGGCTGGCTCCAAACCAGCGCGATCCTCCTGTCTCTGCCTCCCAAACGCAGGGATTACAAGCGTGCGCCACCACGCCTGGCAATGAGCTCTGGTTTTAATAAAAATTCAAGAGTATAGCAAGCTGGGTATGGTGGGCACGCTTATAATCCCAGCATTTGGGAGGCTGAGACAGGAGGATCACAGGTTCGAAGCCAGCCTCAGCTACTTAGTGAGGCTCTCAGCAACTTAGTGAGACCCTGTTTCCAAATAAAATATAAAAATAGGTCTAGGGGTGTAGCCTGGAGGTAGAAAATTCCTGGGCTCCATCCCTAGTACTAAAAAAAAAAAAAAAAAAAAAAGTTCAAGAGCATAGCAAAAATCACAGATGGGGTTAGGTGGCCCCTTAGAGCCCCCTCCCTGGCTGTCCACTGTTGACACCTGGGAAGCCACACTGAAGCGTTTTATCTGCTTCCGCCCCGGCCCAGAAGGGACTCTATTTCCCATCAGCTTCAGTATCTTTGGTCCAATAAATAGAGACCTTATGCTTGATATGGTGGCCCACGCCTGTAATCCCAGAATTTGGGAGTCTGAGACAGGAGGATCACAGGCTCCAGGTCAGCCCTCAGCTACTTAGAAAGGCCTTCAGCAAGTTAGCAAGACCTTGCTTCAAAATAAAAATAAAAAGGGCTGGGGAGCAGGGCGTGGTGGCGTACGCTTGTCATCCCAGCATTCGGGAGGCTGAGACAAGAGGATCGTGGTTCACCGCCAGCCTCGGCTACTTAACGAGGCCCTCTGCAACTCAGTGAGACCCTGTTTCAAAATAAAGACTAAAAAATAGGGCTGGGGTGTATCTCAGAGGTAGAATGCCCCTGGGTTCCATCCTCAGTTCTGCAAAGAAAAGGGGGCTGGGGTGCATCCTGGAGGTAGAATGCCCCTGGGTTCCATCCCTGGCCTGCCCCCTGCAAATAGAGAAGTGCCCTAATCTTAGAGCGGGGAGGCGCCGGCGGCCTCGCCCTACTAGACGCTGAGCCACTGAGCTACTAGGTTTGTTTTCAGTATGGCTGACACCACCGCGCACAGAAAGCTCAGCCAGGAACCGCACGCCAGCACCTCCGTCCGTGGAGACTGCCAGCTCCGGGCATGAGGCTGGGAGTGGAGGGAGAGATTCTATCAGTGGAATTTCTCCATGGAATCTTTTTCCTTAGGTGGAACCATTCACACTCAGTGAACGGAGCTGAAGGCCAAGCGCGCTGGTCCCTCCTTTCTCAGCCGGTGGACTCAGGAGCCCAGAGGGACGGGAGAGCTGGGACCCCAGGCATTGTTGCCAAAACAAAACAACAGCGAACCCCGCATCCAAACAAGCCCCTAAGAAATAGCTCCTATCATTATGCCAGGAGGACAGAATTGGCCCAAGCCAGGATGAGTAGGATTTCCCCCATCAGTGTCCTGGGTTCATCAGCAGACGCCATTGTGGGAAACTGGATGGTTCTAGAGTAAGAGACCTTTCAATGGGTCTTGCTCAGACGCCAAGGCGAACAACTCAGCTCTAAAGCTCTCTGCGGAGGAGCTGGGAAACTGTGAACACAGATTGGTGTGAATGATTTTTTTTTTTTTTTTTTTTTTGCAGTACTGGGAATGGAACCCAGAGGCATTCTACCTCTGAATTATACCCCCAGCCCTATTTTTATTCTCTTATTTTTTGTTGTTGTTTTGTTTTTGCGGGTCTGGGGATGGAACCCGGGGGCATTTGACCTCCGAGCTACACCCCCTGCCCTTGTTTTTTTTATTCTTTAATTTGAAACCGGGTCTCACTCAGTTGCGGAGGGCCTCATAAAATAGCCGAGGCTGGCCACGGACCGCGATTCTCTGGTCTCAGCCTGCTGAATGCTGGGATTACAAGTGTGCGCCACCACGCCCGGCTTCTTTTGTGTTTTTTGAGGTACTGGGATGGAACCCAAGGGTATTCTACCTCTGAGCTACACCCCCTGCCCTATTTTTTATTCTTTATTTTGAAACCGGGTCTCACTGAGTTGCAGAGGGCCTCACTAAGTAGCTGAGGCTGTCCACGAACCGTGATCCTCCTGTCTCAGCCTCCCGAGTGCTGGGATTACAAGCGTGCCCACCACGCCCTGCTCAGAATGATTGTGATGGTTTGTGCTGGGGTCATCTTGGCAGAGCTGGCCTCAGTTTCCCCAAATCCTCTTCCCTGTATACTTCTGGGTTGGAGGTTGCTCGAGAGGAAATCTGGTGTGATTTGGGAGGCTGAGCAAAGCCGCAGCCAGGGCAGGGAGACACTGGGGTTGGTGGACTCCAGCTGGTCCCCCTCTCCTGTATCCCTGTCCACTCCCTCTCCGCTGCCCGGCACCAGCCCAAGCCCATTTGCAGGTGCTGGGCGTGCCACACTGACCAAGCTACCGCTCATAATAGCATTGCACTGATGTTGGAAACCAAACAGGTGCACACCTGGAATCCCAGTACTTGGGAGGCTGAGACAGGAGGGTTACAGGTGCAAGCCAGTTAGAGAGACTCTGTTCAACATTTTAAAAAAGGGCTGGGTCGTCGGGCATGGTGGCTCATGCTTGCAATCCCAGCATTTGGGAGGCTGAGATGTTGAGGACAGCCTCAACTACTATTTAATGAGGCCCTTTGCAACTCAGTGAGATCTTGTTTCAAAAATAAAGAATAAAAAATAGGGCTGGGGTGTATCTCAGAGGTAGAATGCCCCTGGGTTCCATCCCTGGGGTGGGGGGGGGGAGAGAGAGAGAGAGAGAGAGAGAGAGAGAGAGAGAGAGAGAGAGAGAGAGAAAAGGGAAGAAAAGAAAAGAAAAAGCTCACTACTGCTTTTGAGTGTGAGCCTGCGTTTGCCCGTCTCGGTCTCGCTGTCCTTATAAACAAGCCTAAAGGACTCTGGTTCTGGGGACTCAGACATCCATGTAAGCGATGGGATTTTTTAAAAAACGATTTCAGAGGACAGAGTTTCAGGCCTTAGAATTGCTTTTTAAAGGGCACCTCGTCAACTAAAATATTAAAGACCCACTAAGATACAAAGCTTTTTTTTTTTTTAAGGAAAAATGCAAAAGAAAAAGCCCCATGATCTCAGGCATCGTTCTGGTGATTTGGGAAGCCACAGTGCGGGCCGGAGGCCAAACAAGACACTAGGCTGGAAGACGGCGCCCGCGGTTTTGTCCACAAACGATCTTCTCTCCGAGGCTGACCTTCTTGGAAAGGGATTTGTTTTATTTTATTCTTTCCCAGTCCTGCATTTGGGTCATTTCGGGACCTTAACAGCTGCAACTTCAGGGGGTTTTGTACCCAAAGCCTTTCTTCCTTTCTTAAAGATTATTATTATTTTATTTATTTTTGTGTTATTTATTTACTTAATTTGCAGTACCAGGGATGGAACCCAGGGGCATTCTACCTCTGAGATACACCCCCTAGCCCTATTTTTTTCAATTCTTTATTTGGAAACAGGGTCTCACTGAGTTGCAGAGGGCCTCACTAAGTAGCTGAGGCTGTCCTCAAACTGTCATCCTCCTGACTCAGCCTCCCGAGTACTGGGATTATAAGCGTGCACCACCACACCCAGCTGTCTTAAAGATTATTTAAAAGGCTTTTTTTTTTTTTTAGGTAGGGAGGAGATGGTATATAGCCAATATTAAACAGGAGAAAATACTTGGAATTGGAAAAAATAAATTATTGGTATTTAGCCCATCAGGGTGATGTGTGCCTGTAATCCTAGGACTTGGGAGGCTGAGACAGGAGCATCACAGGTTCAAGGCCAGCCTCAGCAACTTCGCCAGACCCTGTTTCAAAATAAAAAAATAAAAAGGGCTGGGGGTGTGGCTCAGAGCTATGTTTTCCCTGAGTTCAATCCCCAGTACCCCCCCCCAAATTATGGGTGTTTATAAACATGTGTGCAGTCAATAAATTCAGAAAAAGTATGATCCAGAACCGGGCTGGTGGCATTCGCTTGTAATCCCAGCATTCGGGAGGCTGAGACTGGAGGATCGCGGTTCCCGCACAGCCTCAGATATTTAGTGACATCCTCCGCAACTTAGCGAGACCCTGCTTCCAAATAAAGAATAAAAAATAGGGCAGGGGGTATAGCCTGGAGGTAGAATACCCCTGGGTCCCATCCCCAGTACCAAAAATTAAAGGAAAAACAAGGAGATAAAAGAAAAGGAACAAGTATGAACCCATTAGGAAAATAAAATCAAGAAGAAAAGGCTGCAGAGGGTATTTAAGAAAGAACTACTCTCAGAGGATGGGAGGGAAGAGGGGGAGGGGCACAGCCCCTGGGGGAGGGGCACAGACCAAGAACCTAGGCAAGGAGATAATCAGAATGCCAAGAGGGACACCAGCTCAGCTGCTCCCGAGCGGGGCTGGCTGAGGTCCCTGTATCCTCTTGCCTACCGTGAAAAGACAGTAACATGGTCCTGGGTTTGATCCTAGCACCACCCCGAAATAAATAAGTAAATACATAAATTACTGGCACAGCCCCTCCCTGTTTTCAAGCCCAGTGTCAGGTCGACCTGTGTCTGAGTGCGTTTTCTGTGACTATAACGGAATACCTGAGACCGGGTGATTGATAAAGGAAAAGAGGTTATATAGCTTTCAGTTCAGGAAGCTGGAAGTCCTCTATCAGGCAGCAGAGTCTGGTGAAGTTTTCATGCCGCTTCATAACAGGGTAGAAGATGGAAACGGAGAAGAAACAAGAGGAGCTGACCTCCTGAGACAGCCCAAAGCGAAGCCTTAATCCCCTCGTGAGGGCTCCACCCCCAGACCTGGCCATCTCCCGCGACATTTTTAGGGGGCATGGTGGGGATTGGACCCAGGTACATTCTACCTCTGGGTCCCTTTTAATATTTTATGTTGAAACAAGGTCTCACTGAATTGCTGAGGCTGGTCTTGAACTTGCAATCCTCCTGTCTCAGTCTCCCAAGTACTAGGGATTACAGGCATGCGCCATCGCACCCAGCTTCTAATTGTTGGAATTTTTTCTTTTTTTATTTGCAGTACTGGGGGTTGAACCTAGGGGCGTTCTACCTCAGAGCTACACCTCCAGTCCTATTTTTATTCTTTATTTTTAAGCAGAGTCCCACTAAGCTGCGGAGGGCCTCACTAAGTAGCTGAGGCTGGCTGCGAACCCGGATCCTCCTGTCTCAGCCTCCCGAATGCTGGAATTACAAGTGTGTACCATCACACCTGGCTCTAGATGTTTGATTTGATTGTTGGTTTTACCATTTTATAAATTTGTAGATATTTTGTGTGTGTGTGTGTGTGTGTGTGTGTGTGTGTGTGTGTGTGTGGTACTGGGGATGAAACCCAGGGACATTCTATTTCTAAGCTACACCCCCTGCCCTATTTTTTATTCTTTAATTTGAAATAGGGTCCCACTGAGTTGCAAAGGGCCTCATTAAGTAGCTGAGGCTGTCTGTGAACCATGATCCTCCTATCTCAACCTCCTGAATGCTGGGATGATAAGCCCGGCTTGAATTTGTAGAATTTTAAGTGAAAAAAAAAAAGTAAGTACATCTTGATACTACTTACAATAAATACTAAAATACAAGCATTTTAGTATTTTTGCTGTGGTACCCGCCAGAAGCCCCACTCACTGGGACTCAGCCGCGATTACTGTAAGATAACGGACGCAGCCCGCTCCTCCCTGCCTCGTGCCTGACCGTGCGGGCGCCTCATCGGGCACATCCTGCCCGCAGACCACGGCGGCCTCGAGCACGCCGCCCTGTCCACATACCCAGATGCTTCTTGTTATCGAACCTTGCGTTCCCATAACAATATCTGTTTCCCCTCGCCAGCACCGCCCCATCCCTGCTTAACTGTAGTTGACCTTGTTCTGGTATTTTCCTCTGAAGGCCCCGGCTTGCCCCTTAGCTGGTGGGCTAAGATTCTCTTCATACCCCCCTTCTTCAGTCACTTGCCTGATCCCCAGCCCCATCCTATCCCATCCCAACCCATCCCATCCCATCCCATCCCCAGCCCCATCCCCAGCCCTAGCCCCAGCCCAGCCCATCCCATCCCATCCCATCCCAGCCCATCCCATCCCATCCCATCCCCAGCCCCATCCCCAGCCCCAGCCCCAGCCCAGCCCAGCCCATCCCATCCCATCCCATCCCAGCCCATCCCCATCCCCAGCCCCATCCTATCCCATCCCAACCCATCCCATCCCATCCCCATCCCCAGCCCCATCCCATCCCATCCCATCCCAGCCCCATCCCCAGCCCCAGCCCCATCCCATCCCATCCCATCCCATCCCCAGCCCCATCCCCAGCCCCAGCCCAGCCCATCCCATCCCATCCCATCCCATCCCATCCCAGCCCATCCCATCCCATCCCATCCCCAGCCCCATCCCCAGCCCCATCCCCAGCCCCAGCCCCAGCCCAGCCCAGCCCATCCCATCCCATCCCATCCCATCCCAGCCCAGCCCATCCCCATCCCCAGCCCCATCCTATCCCATCCCAACCCATCCCATCCCATCCCCAGCCCCAGCCCCAGCCTCATCCCATCCCATCCCATCCCATCCCATCCCCAGCCCCATCCCCAGCCCCAGCCCCAGCCCAGCCCAGCCCAGCCCATCCCAGCCCATCCCAGCCCATCCCATCCCCATCCCCAGCCCCATCCCATCCCATCCCAGCCCCATCCCCAGCCCCATCCCCAGCCCCAGCCCCAGCCCAGCCCAGCCCAGCCCATCCCAGCCCATCCCATCCCATCCCATCCCATCCCCAGCCCCATCCCCAGCCCCAGCCCCAGCCCAGCCCAGCCCAGCCCAGCCCATCCCATCCCATCCCAGCCCATCCCATCCCATCCCCATCCCCAGCCCCATCCCATCCCATCCCAGCCCCATCCCCAGCCCATCCCCAGCCCCATCCCATCCCATCCCCATCCCATCCCCAGCCCCAGCCCCAGCCCCAGCCCCATCCCATCCCATCCCATCCCCAGCCCCAGCCCCAGCCCCAGCCCCAGCCCCAGCCCAGCCCAGCCCAGCCCATCCCATCCCATCCCAGCCCATCCCATCCCATCCCATCCCCATCCCCAGCCCCATCCCATCCCATCCCAGCCCCATCCCCAGCCCATCCCCAGCCCCAGCCCATCCCATCCCATCCCAGCCCATCCCATCCCATCCCAGCCCCATCCCCAGCCCATCCCCAGCCCCATCCCATCCCATCCCCATCCCATCCCCAGCCCCAGCCCCAGCCCCAGCCCAGCCCAGCCCAGCCCCATCCTATCCCCAGCCCTGCATCCTGGACGAACTCCCCTGCGTGGACCCTCCATCTGTCTCCTGCCCGTGACCTCACCCTCCTCCAGTTCCTAAACTGGACCACTCTGACGTTGGGGGTTTGGTCTACCAGGGCCTCACTCAGAGACCTAGGACCCCGGGCGTGGTGGCGCACGCTTGTAATCCCAGCGCTGGGGAGGCTGAGACAGGAGGATCGCCTCTAGAAAGCCTCAGCTACTGAGTGAGGCCCTCCGCAACTCAGTTGTACCAGCATTGGGAACGGCCTAGGAAGATTTGAGAAAGCTCTGATTATTAATAGATATATTTCAAAAATAATTGTGTCAAAATGGCAGGCCTGGGGAAAGGAAGACTGGGTCTTGGTTTTGGTCAGGAAGCAAACAGCTATTGAAACTTAGATTGACTTAGCTGACAGTAATTAGCAAGTCCACAGGAGAGGGGAGCTAGGACTTTCTCTGTCTGAAGACAGATCTGCATAATAATTAGATAATCTAGCTGGGATGGGAAGAGGGGGTCCTGACCTGACCTTTGATCATGACCTTCGTGAAAAGGACACCTGGGCTCCGCCTTGGCGGGGAGTAAGGGGAGGAACCTTACAGGGTTTTTATCACGTCAGAATTATGTGAACAAGATGGAGGTCATGTGTATAAAAAAGCCGGGCCCACATGTTGTATCTTTGGTGAATTCACTGGAACCGCCACCCCCCATGCCATTTCTGAATGGCAGGGGGCTTTAATTGTCTTCTGTATTTCTATCTTTTAAATAAACTTCTTTAAATCTTCAGCAAGAGTCTGAACTAATGTGTATTTATCCTTAGCTCAGGACAAGAACCCGCAGTTTTTCTGTTTGGGGTTTTTTTTGTGTGTGTGTTTTGAGGAAAATTGTGTCCGGAACCCTAACAGGGGTCCTTGGGGTCAGTTTTCCCAAAACCATATCATCTCAAACCATAACATCAGTGAGACTCTGTTTCAAGATAAACAATAAAAAAGTAGGGCTGGGGATGTAGCTCAGAGATAGAATACCCCTGGGTTCCGTCCCTAGTACTGCAAAATAATTAATAATAATAATAATAATAATAATAATAATAATAACAATATCCCTAAAATGTGGAACTGAATGTTGAAGATGTGGGTAAAGGTCATGTAAGTTAAATTTTCAACTGAAATTATTTACAGCCCACTTGTTTGAAGTTTTTTGTCTGATTGTAAGTTAATTTTAATGGAACCAGACAACACTGGTTCAAGTTTCCTTTTGAGCTGTCATACTTAAACAAAGGGGTCCATTTGTACTTTTTGTGTTGCTGTTGCTATTAGGGATGGGACCCAGGGACGTTCTACCTCTGAGCTACACTCCCAGTCCTATTTTTTATTTTGAAACAGGGCCTAAGTAGCTGAGGCCGAACCGCGATCCTCCGGTCTCAGCCTCCAAAGCTGGGATTCCACGCGTGTGCACATTCTTATGTTAATTTATCCGTATTTTCTGACATTCTCTATTCACTCAGCAGGATTGAGTTGAACTATTGATGTCATGAATGGCCACCCTTATTTAAGGGATAAAACCATCTGAATGCAAGATAAAAGATAATACTAATTCCTGTTTGTTTGTTTGTTTGTTTGTTTGTTTTTTAAGTGAAAAAGACCTTAAAAGGCTAGTTGTCCTGCTTTCATCCTTTCTGAGATGGACGTCATACCTGCAGGGAATTCCCGCCAGGGCTCTCACATCCTGCACCTGCTGTCTCTGTGCCCTGGGGAGAAATGACAGCTCCCTATTCTTCTCTGATAACTGGTTCTCAGCAGAGCTGGCAACGAGACAGCCCGGGCCTACAGCTCTGGAGATGATCCCAAGATGCTTGAGAAGGGCGGGGTGGCTGTTGGGCGTGGATGGCGGCGGTGGGAGTGGAGAGGTGGGTGGGTGAAGAGGGCCGTGGGAGGGGCACCTCAGGGCACCTGTGCAGGCTACCTGGAAGGTCTGATGATGGGCAGCACGGTACCTCAGAGACACGAACTATCATGGACGCTATTAGAAAATGCAAAGAACTCTTCCCTCCTTCCTGCTGCTCCTTGTTTCTTGATTCTTTTCTTTCTTCCCTTCCTCGATTCCGTCTGTCTGTGCCCAGTGTCAGAACCGGGGTGAACTGAAGGAGAAAGTCCACTGGGGGCGTGGGGGTGTCTGTGGCATGGGCTAAGCCAGCGTGGCGGCACATTTGTTATCCCAGACTTGAAAGGCTGAGACACAAGGATCACGGGTTCAAAGCCAGCCTTAGCAATTTAGGAGACCCTGTTCCCAAAGTTAATATATATAGATATAGATATAGATATAGATATACAGATATAGATATATATGGCAGGCGTGGTGGCATGTGCCTAGAATCCCAGTACTTGGGAGGCTGAGACAGAAGGATTGCAGGCTGAACACCAGTCTCCATAATTTAGTAAGACCTTGTTTCAAAATAAAAAATTAAATAGGGCTGGGAATGTGGCTCGGAGGTAGAATGCCCCTGGGTTCAGCCCCCAGTACCACAAAAATAAAATAAAATAAAATAAAATAAAATAAAATAAAATAAGAAAAGAAAAAGAAGAGCCTGGCGTGGTGGCGCACGCTTGTAATCCCCGCGCTTGGGAGGCTGAGACAGGAGGATCACTCAGGTTCGAAGCCAGCCTCAGCTGGCTTAAGAGACCCTGTTTCCAAATAAAATATAAAATAGGTCTGGGAGTGTAGCCCGGAGGTAGAAGGCCCCTGGGTTCCATCTCCAGTACCACAAAAAAAAAGAAAGAAAGAAAAAGAAAGAAAGAAAGAAAGAAAGAAAGAAAGAAAGAAAGAAAAGAAAAGGAAGGAAGAGAAGGTCCAGCATGGGTGTCCAAGTTCACTGGGGTTAGGGCAGCCCAGCTTGAGGACCCAGAGCCCACGTGGGTGAGGCGCGTCCATGCGAGATGGGCCGCCTGGCGTGGGGCTCCGCGTGCCCGCAGGGTCAGCAGGCACTGGGCAGGTTGGAGACCTGGGGCGGTGAGGAGGGGCACCCTTGGGGAACGGGTAGCAGAGGTCGCTGTCCACAGCGGATCCATCGCGTCGATCCCAAGACAGTCCACCTGGAGTAATGGGAGCCAGGCCCTCACTGCCGGAGCAGGGAGATGTGCCGGGCGTGGCGCGCGCTTGTCATCCCAGTACTTGGGAGGCTGAGACAGGAGGATGGCAGGTTTGGGGCCAGCATCAGCTACTTAGTGAGGACGCTTTCAACTCAGTGGGACCCTGTTTCCAAATAAAGAATAAAAAAAATAGGGCTGGGGGTTGAGCTCAGAGGTAGGATGCCCCTGGGTTCCATCCCCAGCACCGCCAGAAATAAACTAATCAACAGTAATAAACGCGCACATCTCCATCTCCATCTGTTTCCTAGCCCTGGCCACCGAAAGCCTGCCGAGGCGGCAGGAGCTCGGTACACAGGAGCACCTCCACTTCTCAGGTCTTGGTTTCTGAAAAACGCTCATTTTGAGAAATGGCCGATTCCAGGGCTAGAAGGCAAAATCAGGAGATGAGCCAGAAGGTCTCTGGGTGTCAGAAAAAAGGAAGCCCTTCTGAGACCGGAAAGGGCCACCAAGAGGGGGCCACCCGCACAACCCAGCGGAGATGGAGATGGGAGCAGATTATGACCCACTGGACGAAGCCGGCGGCGCAGGCCTGCAATCCCAGAACCTGGGAGGCGGAGACAGGAGGACGGACGGTGGACGGCTCGCGGCCAGGCTCAGCTACTTAGTGAGCCCTTGCAACTCAGTGAGACCTTGCTTCAAAACGAAGAATAAAAATAGGGCTGGGGGCGTAGCTTGGAGGTAGAATGTCCTTGCATTCAACCCCTAGTACTGCCAAAAAAAAAAAGGAGAGAAAGAAAGAAAAGAAGAGAGAGAAAGGAGAGAGAAAGAAAGAAAAGAAGAAAGAGAGAAAGAAGGGAGGAAGGGAGGAAGGAAGGAAGGAAGGAAGGAAGGAAGGAAGGAAGGAAGGAAGGAAGACAGATCTCACTAAGTTGTTGAGTCTGGCCTCTAACCTGCAATCCTTCTATTTCAGGTTCCAAAATACTGACTCCCATCTGTGTGTGTGTGTGTGTGTGTTACTGGGGATTGAATCCAGGGGCAGTCTACCTCTGAGTTACACCCCCAGCTCTATTTTTAATTTTTATTTATTTATTTATTTTGCGATACTGGGGGTGGAACCCAGGAGCATTCTACTTTCGAGCGACACCCCCAGACCTATTTTTTTTTTTTGAAACAGGGTCTCACTGAGTTGCAGGGGGCCTCACTAAGTAGCTGAGGCTGTCTGCGAACCGTGATCCTCCTGTCTCAGACTCCCAAATGCTGAGATTATAAGCGTGCGCCACCATGCCCGACTTCTATTTTTTATTTTTTAATTTTGAAACAGGGTCTCTGCTGTGTGGCTGAGGCTGGCGGCAAATTTGCAATCCTCCTGTCTCAGCCGCCCAGGTACTGGGATTACAGGCATGTATCACCATGCCTGGCTAAATATATGTCTTAAAGGGGTTTGTTCCTGCCCTCCAAGCGGAGGGATCCAGAGACCTCCCCTGGCCTGGAGGATTCATTCCCTCCGTTCCTCATTGGCTGAGCCCAGTCCAAGTCAGAGCCGTTCTGAAGGGCTTTCCCATGACCCTCTACGGGACCCAGCATAGCGCATCAGACTCGTCGTAACAGCCCATTTCTGCAGGACTTCTGTGAGACTAGCGACTCGGTCGGGCTTGTCTTCTGTATTCCCAGAGATTAACACAATTCCAGGCTCTCGGGAGTTCCTGGGCGAATGAGAGAACAGTCCCACTGACCCTAAAGAAGCGTCGTCCCACGGTGGTGGAATGGTGGAGTCCAGTAACTGTCGGGTGCGCCCTCGGCTCGGGAGCTCAGGGTGTGCGGGGTCCTTGGCTAACGTGACGGGAAAGAATTTCAGCACGTGCCAGTCAGAGACATGGATAGAGGTTTATTTGGGGGAAAGGGGAGGAAATACACATTCAGGAGAGAATCGGGCCACCTCAAGATGAGGAGGGCATTTTGGGGCGTCGAGGGCTGTCTTCTCACGGGGGACTCCCGTGAGGGAGGGTAGAGAGGCCCGGGGATGCGCTCAGTCCCAGGTCCCCAAGGCAGTTCCTGGTGGTCTGGCAGCCTGGTCAGCTTCAGGGTGGATGATCTGAGTCCGGTAGTCCCGGGGCGCTTCCTGGTGGTCTGGTCATCTGGTCAACCTCAGGGTCCTCGGGCTGATTGGGATCCTCGTTAGCTGATGGACAGATAAGCTGGAGTGTCCTAAATTAGAGGTTTCTGGAAATATCCTATCTGTCTTGTTATCAATGTACAGGGCAATTATAGTTTTTTTTAGTTAACTCTAGGATCTACAGATTTCCCAGGAATTTGGGAGAGTCAGGTCTGGGAAAGAGAACTGGTTTGTGGACTAGAGGCTGAAGCTCTTCAGCCCTGGCACAGTGGTGGAATGGTAGAATCCAGCAGTGAGCAGGTGGAGGCCGAGGGAGCCTGGACCTGATTCTCCTGGTCTTTTTTTTTTTTTTTTCAGTACAGGGGATTGAACCCAGGGGCATTCTAACTCTGAGCTACACCCCCAGCCCTATATTTTATTCTTTATTCTGAAACAAGGTCTCACTGAGTTGCAAAGGGCCTAAGTAGCTGAGGTTGGCCTCAAACCTGGATCCTCCTGTCTCAGCCTCCCAAAAGCTGAGATTGCAAACATGTGCCACCACGCCCAGGGGTTCTGATGGCACTCTCTGTCTCTCTCCATCTTTCCCTCTTCCTTTAGGGACCCCTGATGAGTCTTTACAGAGGGGCGGGAGAAAGAGCAAGTCAGAGGCCCCAGGGCTGAGCCGAGGGGGAGGGCACGGGCTCTCGGCCAAAGATGGACTGGCCTAAACCGCAGGGCAATCTCAAGGTTGTTTTGTTTTGTTATTGTCTTGTTTTGTGCTCCTGGGATGGAACCCAGGGGCGTTCTACCTCCGAGCTACACTCCCAGCCCTATCTTTTTTATTCTTTATTTTGAAATAGGGTCTCACTGACTTGCAGAGGGCCTCGCTAAGTGGCCGAGGCTGGCCACAAACCTGCGATCCTCTTGTCTCAGCCTCCCAAGTACTGGGATTACAAGCCTGCACCACGATACCCGGCTTAGCGTCTGAAGTTTTAACAGTGATTTTCTGCAAAGAAAACAATTTCGATTTCTAGTAATCCAAGGACTCCCGGGCCTTCACTTTGAAAAGTTGACAAGCTGCCCCCAAAGTTCACCCCTGTGGCCGTCCCCCTTCCTGTCTGGGTGTTGGGGAGGCCGTGGGCAGGGCTGTCTTCCTTAGTTCGCTTCTCCACCCCGGAAAGAGTTTGTGTGAAAAGGGAAAAAACCAGTTTTGGGGCCACAATGGGGCCAATTGTTCCCGGCCAGCAGGTTCCCTTAAATGTCTGCCTCTCTGTTACACAATCCGACAGGAAGCAGGGGTCAAGGATTTCTGATTCCCCTCTGGTCAAGACAGAGAACAGTTGTTTTTCTAGTTGTTCAAGAGGGAAATGATAACAGGTAGGAAATTAGGACTTAGCCAAGGTTCCCCGAGCACATCCTGGGTTTTGACCAAATTCCCTGGTAATTGCATAAAACCTTCTCCAACTTTCTATGTGCCCGCCCGGGGGCAGGGGGCTGCACTGTTAAGCAAAGGCTGAAGGAGGCTGTTGCTTTGAACTGGGATCCCCGGGGGGCTGGGCCCCGGCCAACCAGACCAGACCAGACCCAAAGGCCGCATGCTCAACTGGACTTTACGGGCCCATTCCAAGACAGACCGATTTTTCCTGAAAACAGAAGATTCCAGCTTACCTGAGTCACCGTAATCAGGAAGTCCCTTCTGCTTTAATTCTTACCAAAAGTACCTGGATGTCAAGCAATCACTTCTTTTTTTTTTTATGTTTTTATGTTTCCTGGTTTCCATGTCTCAGGCCCTGTGCTCTTCCACCGGCCGGGTGAAAACTTTCCATTCCATTTTGTAGGATGAGGCTGTCCCCATGCATGAACCCCAGAGAAAAGCCATTCCGGCCTACAACAAAAACTTGTTATAATTGCACCTGTGTGTGTGTGTGTGTGTGTGTGTGTGTGTGTGTGTGTGTGTGTCACAGGAGATTGAACCCAGAGGCATTTACCTCTGAGCTTAACCCCCAGCCCGATTTTATTTCTTATTTGGAAACAGGATCTCACTAAGTTGCTGAGGGCCTCGCTAAATTGTCAAGACTGGCTTTGAACCCGCGATCCTCCTGTCTCGGCCTCCCAAGTACTTGGATAACAAGTGTGGGGCACCGTGCCTGGCTATTTGGTCTATTGAACACTATCGGTGATTAAGATAAAAAGGGCGTGGTGGTTAAAACACACCTATAATTCTAGGCCCTTGGGAGGCTGAGGCAGAGGATTTCAAGTTTGAGGCCAATCTTGGCAACTTAGCAAGAGTCTGCGTCAAAATGAAAATTTTAAAAGGCTGGGATTAGGGGCATGGTGGCCCAGGCCTGAAATTCAGTACTTGGGAGGCTGAGATAGGAGGATGCCAGGTTACAGGCCTGTCAACAGTTTAGCAAGACTCTGTTTCAAAATAAAAAATAAGAAGGGCTGGGTGGGGTTGGGGGGGCTGGTCAGAGATAATGTCCCTGAGTTCAATTCCCAAAACTAAAAATTAGATAAAAAATAAAATGGGCTGGGATGTAGTTCCATGGTAGAGCACTCTGGGTTCATTCCCAGTACAAAGAAAAGAAAAGAAAAAAGAAAAAGAGGAAGAAAAAATCTGGCTAGGAAGAGGAGATTCTTTGATAACCAAACACAAAGTCAGGTAGTAACACAAAAATAGAGTTGGGCCGGGCGTGGGGGCGCAAGCCTGTAATCCCCACGCTCGGGAGGCGGAGACAGGAGGATCGCGCAGGTTCGAAGCCAGCCGTGCTGGCGTAAGAGACCCTGTTTCAAAAAAAAAAAAAAAATAGGTCTGGGAGTGTAGCCCGGAGGAAGGAGGGCTTCCAGGAACCCCAGTACCACCAAAAAAAAAAAAAAAAAAAAAAAAGTATAAAATAGGTCTGGGAGTGTAGCCCAGAGATAGAAGGGTTTCCAGGAACCCCAGTACCACCAAAATGAAAAGAAAAAAAAAAATAGAATTGGGCTGGGCGTGGGGCGTGGTGGTACAGGCTTAAAATGTTGTAAACCCAGCATTAGGGAGGCTGAGACAGGAGGATCGAGGTGCTGACAGCCTCGCTTAGTGAGGCCCTCCGCAACTTAGTGAGACCCTGTTTCAAAATAAAGAATAAAAAAATAGGGCAGGGGGTGTAGCCTGGAGGTCAAATGCCCCTGGGTTCCATACCCAGTACTGCAAAAAATAAATAAAAATAAATAAATTAAATAAATAAATAAAATAGGGATGGAATGGCGCTCAGTGCAGGAGACCTTGGGTTCCAGCCCAGCACTTAAAACACCCACAGAAAAAGCAAAACAAAAGCAAAACCAAGGAGACGCGGAGAGTTGAGGACGTAGCCCAAGAAACCCACCCCGATCTCGTCCTGGATTCCACATTGATTCACACCTGACAACAGCCCTCTTCCTCTTTGATGGAGATCATCCATGACCGAGGCACAATGGCGCCTGTCTGTCATCCCAGCGCTTAAGAGGCTGAGACAGGAGGATGGCAGGCTCAAGGCCAGCCTCGGCCATGTAGGGAGGCCCTCAGCAACTTGGTGAGACCCTGTTTGAAAATAAAAGAAATTAAATAGGGCTGGGGGTGCAGCTCAAAGGTAGAACACCCCTGAGTTCCATCCCCAGTACCACACACACACACACACACACACACACACACACACACACACACACACAAATACATATTATCCGTAGGACGGTCTGGCTGGGGTGGAAGTCAGCTCCACCACTGAACAGCAGAGTCTCCAGGTAAGTACACTCGGCTCTTGGACTCCAGTTCCTTTGGGGCCATTTCTAACTTTGTAATTGTCCTGGAATCAAGTGTAGAGGAGGAAAAACTGCACCTCTTAGGTTTAGTCGCTGGATGAAATAAACAGACCCTGGTCAGATTCACAGGAGAACAAGTAAGTATTGGTTTTTCACGGTGTGTGCGCTGGGAGGGGGCGCACAGGAGGAAAAAGTGACATTCCCCAGGAAGAGTGATATTTGAGGACTCTGATGCCATCTTGATGTGGGGGAGGGGGAGGATGCGGACCACTTAGGGGACTAGTGAGTGGCTTTTAGAGAAGGGGGCGGCCCTGGGGAGATGATGGGAAGGACAGCTGGTGGGCAGGTTTGCCTGGGAGAGGGCTCTCGTCCTGCTGAGATAAGGTGGCTCTTCCTGGATGGAAGGTCTGTTTTCAGCAGATAAGGGCAGTTTAGGGGAAACTGCCCTGACCTTTACTGTTTACAAGGCCCAAATGATCATTGCACCACAGCGGCCTGAGTGGGAGGAAGTGGCCCCCTGATATATCCAGAGCCCCTTCAGTAGCAGGACTTTAAATTTTTTTTAAATGTACAATTTGGTGATAAATGTGTGTGTGTGTGTGTGTGTGTGTGTGTGTGTGTGTGTGTGTGTGTTATCGGGGACTGAACCCAGGGGCATTCTACCTCTGAGCTGCACCTGCCTTCCAGCCCTATTTTATTATTTTATTTATTTATTTATTTATTTAGCAGTACTGGGGACGGAACCCAGAGGCATTTGAACTCCGAGCTACACCCCCTGCCCTATTTTTTATTCTTTAGTTTGAAACAGGGTCTCACTGAATTGCAGAGGGCCTCACTAAGTAGCTGAGGCTGGCCGCGAACCGCGATCCTCCTGTCTCAGCCTCCCAGGTGCTGGGATGACAAGCGTGCGCCACCACGCCCGGCTTATTATTTTATTTTGAAACAGGGTCTCACTAGGTTGATTGGAATCTCGCTACTTGCTGAGGCTGTCCTCAAACCTGCAATCCTCCTGTCTCAACCTCCCAAGTACTAGGATTACAAGCATGGGCCACCACGCCCGGCAAAGAGGATTTTCATAACTAAATAAATTCACAGGTTTCGGTGCTTACAAAATTTTCTATGTTCAAAGCCCAGTCCTTGAATCTGGAACGCTCACGGTCCAGACCTACGTCTATGGCGGCCGCGTCCAGCTGTGTCCCTGAAGACAACGGCCTCGCCTTCCTGTGCCTCAGGGTCCGCACCCAAAAACACGCTGCATAGGTTAGGGTGAGGAGAAAGGGAGTTCGCACTTCTTCCTAGTAAACAATCGATAAATGCTAACCCTCCTCACCGGAACTGTAACCATGTGTTAAGAGTTTTGGAAAGGTCATAACTGTAACGTTGAGATGGAGCTGGAGGGTCGGAAGGAGGTAAACACCAGCCCAGTTATCAGAAGCAGCTTTAATCAACCGGCCCCGTCGGGCAGACGCCCACCGTGGGGTCAGCAGAGTCACGCAGAGGGGCGAAGCACCCCGATATTTGGGGCTAGCAGTGTGGGAATGCGGACTCCCTCGATTCTCTCGCGACATCCGGGGTCTCGCGAGGCCTGGAGTCTGTCTCCTGACGTTTGGAGTCTCTTGACACCTGGAGTCTCGCGATATCTCCGCCTCTGGCTTCCAGAGATCCGCCTCCTGTCCCCCTGCGGGGTCCTGTGGGGAAGGGAGGGACCCGACCTATCAGTAACTAAATTAAACACATAAAAAAGGCAGATTGGACAAGTCCGCACATGGGCTAACGACGAGCACTTCGGAGTTTCAGGTAACTCTACGCTCATCAAGTCGGCCCTCCTCACGCCGGGCGTGGTGGCGCACGCTTGTCATCCCCGCGCTCGGGAGGCGGAGACAGGAGGATCGCACAGGTTCGAAGCCAGCCCCGCGCGCTGGCTTAGGAGACCGTTTCCAAATAAAATATAAAATAGGTCTGGGAGTGTAGCCCGGAGGTAGAAGGGCTTCCAGGAACCCCAGGACCACCAAAAAAAAAAAAAAGTTTGCCCTCCTCTCGCAGGGTGAGGGAGAGATGGGAGAGACGCTCTCTGTCTTCCTGGGATGTTATGTTGTAAATGAAGAAATTAACGCAGCCAGCTCAGGCCAGAAGACCTGTGAGAGGCCCCGGCGTGCACGGTCACAGAGCAGGGATAGAGCTGCGCCTGGAGCGCACTGGACCTGAAGCCTTCATCCCACCACAGCTCTCCGTGTGCCCGCGTGTCCCTCACTTCACCTCCCAGGGCAGCACAGGGGCGTCCGTCAGCCGACGGCCTGGTTTGGAGGCTTCTGAGAGTTCTGCAACACTGTGACCACACAGCTGACCACCCAGGCCCCCACCCCAAAATCCTAAGATCATGGAGCAAGGTGGATTTCTCTCTCTCAGAAGAAGCAAGAAAAATCTTGAGGAAGGGCCCTGAGGGGTGTTTGTTGGTGTCCTGGACTTACATATACCAGGCCCTAGAACTGGGACTGGGGAGAGGTGAAGGGCAGGGGAAGGGGAAGGGGGGAATTTATAATGGTAGAGATAATACATGAAGATACCGCTAATACAAATATATTGGGTGTCCACGGGTGTCCACACACTCAGGGGCAGCCGGGCCTGTGTTTACAAGTGCTTTACGAATCAAGTTCCAAGAACCAAAGATCTAACAGGCTGGCCGGGCATGGAGGGGGGGGGGCGTTCACTTGTTTTCCCAACTTGGGAGGCTGAGACAGAAGGATCTCAGGTTTGAGGCCAGCCTCAGCAACTTAGCAAGATTCTCAGCAATAAAGCAAGACCCTTTTTCAAAACAAACAAACAAAAACTGAACAGGTTGAGCTGAGCATGGTGGCGCACGCTTGTAATCCCAGCATTTGGGAGGCTGTGACAGGAGGATGCAGGTTCGCGGACAGCCTCAGCTACTTAGGCTCTTTGCCACTCAGTGAGACCCTGTTTCAGAATAAAGAATAAAAAATGGAGCTGGGGGTGTAGCTCAGAGGTAGAATGCCCCTGGTTCCATCCCCCGTACCGCAATAAATAAATAAATAAATAAAGGGGTAGCTCAGAGGTAGAATGCTCCTAGGTTTCATCCCCAGTATTGCAAAAAAAAAAAAAAAAAAAACCACAAACAAAAACAATAACAAAAAAAACCCAGAACGGGTTAAGCTGAGGATGTAACTTGAAGGAATTCTGCTGTGGGCTCAATCCACACACCAATAAAACAATTCCATCTACCTCACAGTCGCGGCTGTAACAGCAGGTTTTCCTGAGGACGGAGTCATTCAAATAAACATCCATCTGCCATCACAGCCGCCTTGGGGTCGTAGGGTCTGCTGATCCGCCAACCGGGAGTGCTCCCGCGGGCCAGAACGCAGACGCCACTGGGCACCCAGGACAGGACCAAATGGTGCCCTCGGGGGCGTGCGAGAGACAGGGCCGCCCCAACTGGGATGGACGGAACTCTCAAACGTCTCCCGTACACTCCAGTGAATGGCTGGGTTTCCGTAAACGTTGTTTGTAAAAATCTCCACTGTCTAAATTGCCTGTAAAGTTGGGTTAAGCACATGTTTTTTTTCCGCCGTGCTCTGGCCTCTGACACCCGCGCCCTTTCTAACCCCATTCGGGTCCCGCGGGCCCATCTGGAAGCCTAGGAGAGATTTTTTTTTTTGCTAAACACTGCTGAGGATGCGGTTGTTTTCTTTTGTCCTGTTCTGTTCTGCACCGGCCGCCTCTGGGGCTCTGGGAGCTGCGGGAGGCGTTTTCCAGAGCATTTTCCAGAATAAACACAGCTTGAGAGGCCCCAGGCCCGGCGCCTCTGCTCTGGGAGGGCGGAGAGACCCTGACCTTCCGCAAATAGCCCGGCAACGGTCTCTACGGAATTACAACTTGTATTTTTGAGTTAATTTCGTGGAAAGCCCTCCCCCCCTCCCTTTTTTTTAATGGCTGGGAGTATTTTACTGTGAGGAAAATGTTTCAGCTTCCATGTCTACGGCTGTTAGCAAAGGAATTCCGCATTCTGCGACTCGGGGGAGGCAAAGAGAGCCCAAAAGAGGAGTCCAAGCCAGTCAGATTGTACAGGTTACTCTGACCCAGCAATGGGGAGAGCTCAGCAAAATGCCATGGGATTGAGAAATAGCCCTGGCCACGAGAGCATGACCTGCTAAACTGGGACCACCCCATGCCCTGACAACGAAGGTTAAGAAAGAAAAACAAGCCCGGATGTGGTGGTGCATGCCTGTAATTCCAGTGCTTGGGAGGCTGAGACCGGAGGGTTGCGGGTTTGAGGCCAGTCTCCGCAACTTAGCAAAACCCTGTTTCAAAATAAAAACAAGCCGGGCGCGGTGGCGCACACTTGTAACTCCAGCATTTGGGAGGCCGAGACAGGAGGATCCGGGTTCACGGACAGCCTCAGCTACTACTTAGTGAGGCCTTTTGCAACTCAGTGAGACCCTGTTTCAAAATAAAGAATAAAAAATAGGGCTGGGGTGTAGCTTGGAGGTCAAGTACCCCTGGGTTCCATCCCCAGTACTGCAAAATAAAAATATAAAAATAAAAATAAAAACAATAAAATAAGGTTGAGAGTGTAGCTCAAAGGTAAATGACCCTGGGTTCAATCCCTAGTAACAAGAGATCAGAAAAAATAAAATAAAATAAAATAAAATAAGGTGATAGTGAAATGGGGGTTTCTTGAAAAGAAACTCGACGTTTCCTTACTGGGTTCTTGTCTACGGTGAGCAAAGAATGACACCCGCAGACCGCAGGAAGGGGAGTAAAAGGTTTATTGGAAGCAGCAGGGAAGGGGGCAAGGGTGGCTGAACACCCCAAAGGGGCTGGAACTCGGGGTCCAGCAGCTGCCTTCAGGACAATACTTGAGAGTAGCCCAAGCCAGTTGCCTTCAGGTGCAGGCTGCTTTCTCCTGGAGTCCACGCGATCTGCCAGAAGGAAATAGGGAAAAGTGGCCGGACACCCCAAAGGGTTGTCGGGCTCTGGTGTCCAGTAGCTGCCTTTAGGTCACTACCCGAGTGTCGCCCGAGCCAAGTGCCGTCAGTTGCAAACTACTTTCTCCCAGAGTCCACACGGTCTGCCAGAAAAGAGGTGCAGGTCACCCCTAGGGGCCTGGTCAGCCATGATGTCCAGCAGAGGCCTTCAGGTCACTACTCGAGAGTAGCCTGGGCCACATGCCATCTGTTACACTCCACCTTCTCTCAAGGCTAATGCGACCTACGAGAGAGAGAGAGAGAGAGAGAGAGAGAGAAGCTCCCCAACGGGGAGGGTTCCCAGAGTGGGTAACCGTCCTGGTGGCCGGCCTAAGTTTTTGCCGATGTCTGCGTGTCCTCTTTTGATTGTGGTGAGTTTGGGATTTGGGGGATTCTGGGAAGCAGCTCTCAGAATTTGCATGTCCTTAGAAGAGTCTCCTCTCAGTAAAGTGTCAGACTTCCTCCGGTGATGGCTCCTGGGTTTGTTGACAGCTTTGTGAAGCTTTGGTCCTTCTTATCTCTGAGCCTTGGAAGTTCAGATATTCGTCGCCCCTCAGAAAATTAACTTTTTCTCTACCGAGGCCTCTTCCCTATCTGCCTGTTTCCTTTCTATCTCCTCAGTAGGTCGGGTCCCTCCCGTCCCCCACGGAGCCCCGCAGTGGGGGCCGGAGGTTGAAGCCAGAATCGGAGCTATCACGAGACTCCAGGTGTGGCGAGAGAATCCGCATTCCCGCACTCATGGCCCCGCCCCAAGACCCCGCCCCGCTATGAATATCCACGGACTTCCTCTCTGCCTGTGACTCTGCTGACCGCGTGGCTCTGCCGCTCGGCCGTCGGTCGGTCCCTTCCTCCACGGTAGGCAGACCTCGCCCGAAGGTGCCGGCGGATTGGAGAGGCCTCTAATAACTTGGCTGGTGTTGGCCTCCTTCGCGACCCCCAACTCAATTCCGACTTCACAGAAGGCAAGGCCTGAGCCAACGCGGCAGAGTTCTGCCCTTCCCAGGGAGACGTCGTGAAGCCTGGGTCTGACATCTCGAGTATCCATTTCCTTTGGAGCACGCGCGTCTGTGTCACCCTGCCTGGCGCTGGTGGTGGCACCAGCAGAGACGTCAGAAAGGCGCCTGCCCTCTCAGGAGGCAGAGACTTCCGAACGACCAGGTGGCTGGCTGCTGTTCTGTTCTTAGTGCTCTGGGGTCGCCATCTTGGGTTCTACCAAAGCTGGCAGAGAAGATATTAAAAGTAAGAGCCTGAGCCGGGCGTGGTGGGCACGCTCGTCATCCCAGCACTGGGGAGGCTGAGGCAGGAGGATCCCAGTTTGTGGCCGGCCTCAGCTACTTAGCGAGGCCCCCTGCAACTCAGTGAGACCCGGTTTCAAAATAAAGAATAAAAAATAGGGTTGTGGGTATAGCTTGGAGGTAGGATGCCCCTGGGTTCCATCCCCAGTACTGCAAAACAGATAGATAGATAGATAGATAGGTATAGATAGATAAAAAGGGCTAGCTGGGCATGTTGGTGCACGATTGTAATCCCAGCATTCGGGAGGCTGAGACAGGAGGATCGCAGCTCGAGGCCAGCCTCAGCTACTTAGGGAGCAACTCGGTGAGACCCTGTTTCAAAATAACGAATAAAAAATTGGGCCGGGGTGTAGCTCGGCAGTAGAATGCCCCTGGGTTCAACCCCCAGTACCACAAAAAAAAAAAGAAAGAAAGAAAGAAAGAAAGAAAGGAAGGAAGAAAGAAAGAAGGAAAGAAGGAAAATCTTAAGACACACACAGTGTGCCAGGCCCACGGGTCGACTCTGTCCCCCGTCCAGTCTCCACCGCCCGGGCCTCTCCCTGCAGCCCCCCTGGGCTAGTTGAATGAAGAAGGACACTTGAGCTGTCCTCGGGCCCCCTGAGGCCTGAAACCTAGACATACTCTCTGGTTCTGAGCTGGTTTACTTTATAATTCCTCAGGAGAGGTGTTTTCTTTTTCTTTTTTGTTTCGGAGATTCTACATCGGAGCTACACACCTAGCCTTACTATTATTATTATTATTATTATTATTATTATTTATTATTATTATTATTATTAAAAACAGAGTCTCACTAAGTTACTGAGCGTTTCACCAAGTTGCTGAGGCTGGCCTCGAACCTGCGATCCTCCTGTCTCAGCCTCCTAAGTATTGGGGATTAAAGGCGTGCACCACTTCACCCAGTGCAAAGTTTTCGCAATCATGAATGAATGTTGGTGTAGGATCTTCTTTCCTCATGGAGTAAAGCAGTGTTGTAGATTTTCTACTTTAATCTACTGATGGGAAACTTACAATAGATTTTCCTGGGATAAACTTTACCTTTTGCATGCATTCCTTGTCTCTTTGCTAGTAATTTGCTTAAAGCTATGCTTATGGGTGAAAGTGGTCTGGAAGTTCCTTTTCTTTCTTTCTTTCTTTCTTTCTTTCTTTCTTTCTTTCTTTCTTCCTTCCTTTCTTTCTTTCTTTCTTTCTTTCTTTCTTTCTTTCTTTCTTTCTTTCTTTCTTTCGTTGAGCCCCAGAGTATTCTAACCAGATGCTACAACACCCAGAATGATTTATTTATTTGTTTGTTTGTTTATTTCTTTTTTTCCTTTTGCAGTACTAGGGATGGAACCCAGGGGCATTCTACCTCCAGGCTACACCTCCAGCCCTATTTCTTATTCTTTATTTTGAAAGAGGACCTCACTGAGCTGCAGAGGGCCTCACTGAGTAGCCGAGGCTGGCCCCGAGCTGCGATCCTCCGGTCTCAGCCTCCCGAATGCCGGGATGACAAGCGTGCGCCACCACGCCCGGCTTATTTATTTCTTATCTATTTATTTATTTTAGTACTGGGAATGGAACAGGGGCATTCTACCTCTGAGATACCCCCCAAACCCTACTGCATTCTTTTACTTGGAAATAGGGTCCCGCTAAGTTGCCGAGGGGGACTTCCAATCTGCAATCCCGTCTTAGCCTCCCACACGCTGGGCGATGGCCACGTGTCGCCACGCCCGCTCCCCTTTCATTTTGAGACAGGGTCTCTCTAAGCTGCCAAGGCCCGAGGCTGGCCTCGAGCCGGCGATCCTCCCGTCTCAGTCTCCCTAGAACTGGAATTTCGAGTGTGCCCCCCAGTACCTGGCTGGGAGCTGCCCTTTCCCGCCGGTTATACAAGGCGCCCGGGTGTTGCGTGGAGTGTCCAGGGCCGTTGCCTTCATCCTTGACTCTTGGAAGAGCGTGTGCAGGGCTGGGGCGGCTCCCTGAGTGCCTGGTGAGCCTGCCTGTGCTCATCCGAGCTGGCCAGCTCCTGGAGGAAAGATTACATCTCCTTCCATTTCTCGAATGGGCTTAGAGCCAGTCAGCTTACTATTTCTTCCTGAGTCACTGTTGATAAGGAGAGCTACTCGGGAGACCGCTCGGCCCTGGTCCTACTGATGTCTAGCATGTCCTCTTACTCTCCGAGCTGCTACATCTGTATCTATGTGCCAGTATCTTTTGATTATATAATATATATTTTTGATTATATAATATATATTATATAATATATTATATATAATATATAATATATATTTTGATTATATAATATGATTCAGTATTTTTTGTTATTGTTATTGTTGTTGTTGTTGCTATTATTATTATTATTATTATTATTATTATTATTATTATGTGACTGTGTGTGTGTGTGTGCTACTGGAGATGGAACCCAGAGACATTCTACCTCTGAGATACAACTTCTTTCTTTCTTTCTTTCTTTCTTTCTTTCTTTCTTTCTTTCTTTCTTTCTTTCTGCCGTACTGGGGATGGAACTCAGGGGCATCTGCCTCCCAGCTACACACCCCCAGCCCTATTTTTTATTCTTTATTTTGAAACGGCGTCTCACTGAGTTGCAAAGGACCTTACTAGGTAGCTGAGGCTGGCCTCGAGCTGCGATCCTCCTGTCTCAGCCTCCCCGATGCTGGGATGACAAGCGTGCGCCACTGCGCCCGGCTCACCCTTTTCATTTTGAAGTTGCAAAGAGCCTCTCCGTGTTGCTGAGGCTGTCCTCGAACCTGAGATCCTCCTGTCTCAGCCTCCCAAGCACCGGAATTCCAACGGGGCACCACTGCACCCGGCTCGATCTTAGCATTGCTTATTAGCACCTTCTCTCTTCTTACCCCAGTCAGGTTTTGTTTTTATTTATTTTTTGTGACCCTCTCAAATCACTAGGTGTTGTCTTTATCACTGCCTTCTATTGTATCCTCGTTGTCTATTTCATTGGTTCCGATTCCTGTTTCAGCTCTCCCCTCCTATCCATCTTCTCCACATTTGTTCTCAAGCCCTTAATTTCATATCGTACACTGAATGTTTAGCTTAGTACCTAGCAGCCCCTGCTTCTCTTCTCTTTCTTTCTTTCTTATTGAGGCACAGTGATAACCAAGAGGGGCTTCACCGTGGCATGCTCGGACCAGCACAAGGCCTATCTGGACCGATCTCCATCGCCGTGCTCCCTTGCTCCCCCCCCTCCCCCGGGCCCTCCTCCTCCTCATTGCTCTCCCTACTATTTTCACAAGATCCTCTTTTTTCTCTCTCTTTCTCTCTTTAGCTCTTGCATATAAAAGAGAAAAAACCCCACTCGACCTTTGACTTTCCGATTCTAGTTTGTTTCTCTGACTATGATGCTTTCCGGTTCCACCCATTTCCTGCAAATGATACACTTTTCTTCTTCTCTGAGGATGAATAAAACTGCCTTGGGGGCCAGATGTGGTGGCGGGCGCCTGGAAGCCCAGGATTTGAGAGGCTGAGACGGGAGGGCCGCAGGTCGGAGGACAGCCTCAGCAGTGTAGGGAGGCTTCTCGGAAACCCGGCAGGATCCTTCGCCACACAAAAATAATAGTAATTTTTAAAAAGGGCT